>NW_028277098.1:85381818-85684848 GCF_059951505.1 Python bivittatus
ACAACCAGGTAAATCCATTAGCAAGCTCTGGTTTGAATCAAAGTCTCTTCACTTTCTAAAGTAGTTGTTTTATTCTACTCCTCAAGAAGCACCATTCATTTTTTCCAAATTGTGCATTTTGCTCTATTATTTCCCTGGTGCTTGTTTGTAGAACTGCCCCATTAACTTTGTTTTAGAATTTTCAGCCTAAAATTTCTGAATTGGACCTCGGAAAGAAGGAAGAGGAAGAAGGGGAAGAGGGAGAAAGAGAAGGAGAAGAAGGAGGAGGAGGAATAGATTGGACCACTTCACTCTTTCTGTGCAAGCACCTCCATTCCCTTCGTTCGAAACCAACCTCACGGGCCGAAGGAAGAACTTGTCTGGGGGACGCAAGCCCCACCCATTACTCCCCGCCTTCTGACGTCACTAACTCGACCGGGTGAGAAAGGCGTTCCACAAGGTGGCTCCCGAAGAAGGAGGTCACGTGATGGTTTCAATATGGCGGCGCCGTGTCGCTGTCTAGCCTCAACACCTCCACCTCTGAGGGAATCGCGTTTCTTCCGGCTCATGGAGTTCGGCCGCGGCCGGAATCTTTGAGCGCCATTCCCGCTCCGCTTAGGGCAGACCAGGACGTGGGTCTTTAGTTCGAGAAGGCCATGCAGTTCCCGGCCCGCGGGGAGGACACTCGCACGAAGAGTATGTTCGTCTCACGGGCCCTCGAGAAGATCCTCTCCGAGAAGGAGGTGAGGCGGCCCCCTCACGGGCAGCTGAGGAGAGCCTGCCAAGTGGCGCTCGGTAAGTGAAGGAGCGAGCGAGGATCGGCCCTTGGACGTAGGCAAGAATTGATTAATTCGGTCCCTCCCCAGCCATACCACCACCACCACCCCCGCTGCCGCTCTCCTCACAGGGCTCCCCGGAGTCTGTCAAACGTTGGAAGAGCAGCTGGGGACAGTTGGCGCTTCCATTCCCAGTCCTCCCACTTCACCCAGCGACCTTCCCCCGGAAGGCAGCTACCAAAGGTCGCTAGCTGAGTCTGTGGCGGCTTTGCTGCATTATCTGCTCCCAGGCCATCTAAGCTCACCCTTAAATGAGGCAGACCTGAAACTCTGAACTGTCTCTTCTGTTTTGAAAGGTGGCTCTTCTCATCGAGGCGTCCTCACACATTTCTTGCCCTGCTTCCAAGTTTGAGGAATTCCTGGCTCAGTCATCTGTCAGCTTCTGTAAAAGTTACGCATCTTTGGTCTTGGGTGTGAATTCACAGGGATTAGCTTCTTTGGAGTCTGCCCTCTGTAATGCCCAGCTGGGACCCTGCTCAGGTCTCTAAATTCATAATTCCTCATCATGATGGGTGAGAGGAGAAATCTAGATGTACGGGTATACAGTACTTCACCCTTATGACCCCATAGTGTGAGGAACTTATATTAACAGGAGCTCTCTGTCAAGTGTCTGAGGATTCATAGATATATATGCATGCAATTTTCTTGGCCTCTCTAGCTGCTGAGTAATATCAACAAATTGATGTAGTTGGTGGAGACAGGACTTGTCATCAGAAACTGCTCTGTAAATTAATCTGCCACGTTGGATCCTCCCTGGTTTGTGAACAGCTGACTATTTCAGATCTTCTGACAGGAAGTGTAAAACAATTCCCCGATCAGGTTAATTTGTACAAGGAAAGATTTCTCTTTGATTCAGGAAATGAGAGCAAGGTTTGCTTTGCTTATCTCACTGCAGCATGTGGTACTGCTTGCTATGGACTTCCTGGAGCTAAACACAGACCATTTTTTCAACTTCTGATCTAATGGATAGGCTGTGTTTTCTTGCAATTATTTTTATGACTCTGGTAATGTTTTTTGGAATTCTTACTGGACAAAGTCTCTTATTACAAAAACAATGAATTTACTAAAGAATAATTCATTTGGGGGCAAGGAAGGATAGAAGAAGTTGGAACTATTTTTTTGAATTATTCCAAATAATTATTTGGAGTTATTCAGTGAAACATTTTTAAGAATGAATGTGATCTTAAGAAATAAAAAGATACATAGTAATCAGCATGTATTATATTGCCTGGTCACTACTTTTGGATGCTTTCAATCCAAATATAAAAGACAATCTGACAAATTTTGAGTGAAAGTAAAATGTATTAAACATATGTTTAAACACAGTGAACATTGAGGTAGATAATTTTTTTTCTGAAAAATATGTCAGTGCTGTTTTCAAGAGGCTGTCTTTAAAAATATTGCACAACCCTGTGGGTAATGTTCAACTTAGCCTTGAGATGAGATTTAAGCTGCAATTTTTTGCACATTTATTTAGGAGCAAGTCACTGAACTTGCTGCTAGGTTCAGACACTGCACTCAGTTATGTTTTTTTTAACTAACTCTGAATGTAGCATACAGCTTTTCACATAATACACTAAGCAATCAATCAAACCTTGGCTTAGTGCAATGTGTGATGTAGTATCTGAGAGTTGTGAATGTGCAGGTTTAGCCATGACCAAACATCACTGTCAGAGTTCAATTTCCACCTTGTAACTTTGGTATTATTATCGGATGATCTGAACTGATACATGAGGTTGGAGAAATGTATTGCTAAGCAATCTGCTTGCTTAACTAATCAATTATAATTTATTTTATAGTACAATTTTATCTTTGTGCATAAAAATAAATCCTGTTGAATTTATATTGTAGGCTCAGCTGTTTGTACATTATTGTCCTTTCTTGTAATTCAAATCTGTTTATTAAAAAAACTGCCAATCTAATATTCAATTAAAAACAAAAATTAGGCCTGTTCATATTGTATTTATGCAGCACTTAATTCTTATATAAATACTATGTATTACAATTATTTTTATTCTTATTATATGACTGAATGAGAAGGAGACAGATCACTATCATAGAGATTGAAGGTATTAATAATAAGAATTTGTATTAATAATGACTATATCAGAGGGCAGTGTACTACTGTTGTTTACAGTAGCACCCATGATATTCTTTATATATCTGTTTCTGCAGTTCAGAACTGGTGATTATTGAAACATTTACAGGTATTATGACTATACATTTCAAACTGGCTTCAAGACTGATTATGAAGTGGTGACTGAGTTGATCAGTTTTGTGGATGATGAATGCTGTCAAGGGGTATTTTGATAGGGCCTTGTTGATTCTGCAAAACCTGTTAGTAACTTTCAGTACAATTGAACATGGTATCTTTCTGAAATTTCTGAAACTTGATGGTATTGTTTTGCAATGGCTCATTCCTTTTTGAAGGGATAATTTCATAATAGTTCTGGGGCAGTATATCCTGTTCATGGTTGTTGGTCTGCCATGTTCTACATTTTATCTTATCCCATATGCAATTCTGTATCAATATGAAACTGTTAAAAGAAGCAGTCTGTATTTTGCGGGTTTTGTATCTACAGTATGTTAATGATATCCAAATCTCTCTCTCCCCTCCCCCCATAATCCAAATTCAAGAAATCTGTTTGATTTCTGAATCGGTGTTTGATATCAGCAATGGATTGAAAGAATGTAAATAAATAAAACTTAATTTGGTCAGACATGGTCTTGATTGATATTAGATGTGTCAGAAATCAGATCAAACACTAAGAAGTCATTGTCTATAGGATAAGGTGAGTTATTTTCTTCTGAAAACTCAGAATCAAAGCTTGGGCCTACTTCCTGCACCTGGATCCTCAGGTTCTGTAGTGATGAGACTAGTGTACCAACAGATCTGAACCCAGGGTGACAAGGAGATAGAAATCAGAAAAGTTAACATATGGTAATAATTTAGAATGTTAAATTACTTAAATCTTATTTTAATAAAACTGATTACTGGCTTATGCTATGAAGAGAGAGTTCTTAGAAAGTTCAAATGCTATTGCTTCCTATGGGTTATGCTAAGGAATATGTTGAATGAAGATTCCAGAT
Organism: Python bivittatus; assembly: GCF_059951505.1. Lineage (NCBI taxonomy): Eukaryota > Metazoa > Chordata > Lepidosauria > Squamata > Pythonidae > Python > Python bivittatus. The sequence continues at coordinate 85,385,724 of NW_028277098.1, forward strand.
GACTATCTCATATAGCTAGCGAAACAGAATTATGTGTTTCAGTGAATTTGCACTCATAATTAATGCATCTATAATGAATCTTGTTCCTGGATGGTAGTATTTCATTTTATTTATTTATTATTTGATTTTATTTACATGGCCACCCATCTTGCCAAAGAGTTTTAAATTGCATGTAATTTTGAAGCTCAAGCCACTGCTCACAGATTTCATTATAGTCCAAAAAACTGTAATATCTTTGTGGTATTTGTTTTATTTGAAGACTGTTTGACAGTTTTAGATATAACTCCTTTTAAAACAGATATGTGTAAGTATTGGACAATTTAGAGGTGCAAAGTGCTGTACAAACCAATATCTTACTTTCACAAGCTGAAAAGCTACAGCTGCAATGTAATTTTGTTAAACTGAAGAATATTCCTTAGTGCTGGATGATAACTGTACATAATCGAAATATTTTTTGAAAGCCACTCATTCTTTAATTTAAAAAAAAAACTTGCTCTGTTTATGCTGACACTGTTTTGCTATTTTGTAGCAAATAACAATGTTTGCATACTGCCTATTCCATTTGACTACTTGAAGTTCACAAAACACAATAAACTACTCCCAAAACATTTATGAAACTAGTTGAAACCACAGTAAGAATCTTACCTCAGCTGACACACTCAAGTCAAACTGGTGGCTCCAAATGCCGTCAGCACTAAACTGTTCTTATCTGCCATTCTGCAAATACAGGAGGAAAGGAAAGATGGTGGAAGATTTAGTTGGAATCTTTTCTGGTAGCAACCATATGATGAATTTAAGTGTTCCTTACATACAGAATACATTTTTGAATATTCATCCAAGTTTTACTATAAAATATCTATAGCTTTTCAATGGTGAATGAAATGTTTCTCCCAAACATCTAATTATATCCTGATCTATTTCAGTCTGGAACTGAAGTAATCACCATGTGTTTTCATCTCTAGAACTAGTTAAGTGCATCAGTTTTGCATCATAAGGAACTTGAGGTTTTGATCTAGAAGCAGTCATTCTAATATTGCCAAGTAAGAGTTGTTACAGTAGTTCATTCTTTTCACAAAAGAGTGGATTGTGATTGACAGCTCCCAGTGAGTTTATCAGCATTTGGCAATAGAAATTGAATATTCTGTTCTAGCTTACAAATGAGTGCTATTGATTTTCTTTTCCCTTCCAGTTCTTCTCCACAAATTAAAATTGAACTATATTTTGATGTTTAAAATTGTGTAATAGAAATTATATGGAATTAATATCCTTAATATTAACTTATATTGTTTATAGCTATGCAAATAGGCTTATATCCCGTTATAATTCTATAATTATAGAATTAGCTTGCCAGAGCCACCTTTATGAATTGTCACCATGTGACAATTACTTAGCTTGCCAGAGCCACCTTAAGTAATTGTCATTATTTGTACTTTTTGCATATCATATTCTTTTGACCTGACATAATTCCTTTTCTGCAGCTATTCATCTATTGTGTGTAAATTAACATATCATTTTTTGTATTTGCTGAAGTGTCTGGTAATCTGTGAAAGACTGTATCTGTAATACATTTCTTACACCAAAATGTTTTGCTTTTACTGTATTAAACTCAGGCTGCTCTTTGAAAGCAAAGTGGCTGTGGGTGTTTGGACCACTCAGATCTGTGGATATTCCAGCTTTGACCTTGGATAGGGTCGCACTTCCCCATTCAAGGATGGTACACAATTTGGGGGTCTTCCTGGATACACAGCTCCTGCTCAGTGAGCAGTTGGCAGCTATGGCCAGGAAGGCCTTTGCCCAGCTTCATTTGGTATTGCTTGCTTTCCTACATCAGGGGCCTTTCAGACAGTCATTCATGCCCTGGTCACTTCACAGCTTGACTACTGCAATGCACTTTACATAGGACTGCCCTTGAAGACCACCCAGAAGTTTCAGCTGGTCCGGAATGCAGTGGCACAGGCAGTGATGGGCATGCCTCAGTATGCTCATGTAATACCTTTGCTTTCCGAGCTGCACTGGTTGCCAGTTTGCTTCTGGGTGTGATTAAAAGTGCTGGTCGCTACCTATAAAGCCCTACATGGCATAGGGCCTGGTTATTTGAGGAACTGCCAGTCTCCCATAGTATATGCCTGGCCAGTTCGATCTGGCAGGATTGGCACACTCCAGGTTCCATTGATTAAACAATCCCATGTGTCTGGACCCTGGAAGTGTTCCTTCTCTGTAAGAGCACCTGCCCTCTGGAATGAGGTTCCCCCCAAAATTTGAACTACTCCCACCCTATTGCTATTTCGAAGGGCCTGGCTCTCCACCTAGCCTTTGAAGAGGACAACCGATGCCCCTTTCTTCCTTTTTGTTCCTTTCTGGGTTTGTTTACTTTGCCATCATTGTTCTTTTGTCCTGTGCTGTTTTTGTGTTTTTTGTAATGTTCTTTGTTTTTAAATGTTTTAGTAATTGTAAACTGCCCAGAGTCACTGGGAGTCAGGTGGCATATAAATTACTTTATTGTTGTTGTTGTTGAAGATAAAGTCCAACATAAATGGCATTATGCATAATTTCCTCTTTTAATATTATTTTTAAATAAAGCAAGCTGTTTCTTTAAAAAAAATCACTAGTCCACAATAAATCAGTATTGTTTTTAGAATCAGCACAGTAATCACCATATTGTATCCACATCTTGAGATTTCTTCATTAAATTGAGAAAAATAGGGATGTGGAAGTAGAGGAGGGGGAAAAAGCTGATGATACTGAAATCATAAAGTCTTTATGGTCAAAATCCTGAAATTGAATAGAAGAGGAGACATACATCTAAATGGCTTAGTTTCTGTTAAGGGTTCTGCAAGATTCAGGTTACAACTAGGATTGCTGGGACAAATAAGCAAAACAAACCAACCAACCTACCCTGATTCTGTCATTTTTCAAAACATCAAATCTAAACTAACAGAGATTAAATGTGTGTGTATGTATATGTGTAAGAAAAAACGTGACAGGTGAGGCAAGAAAAGGCCAACATTAGGTAAGGGAGTAATGTGCAATGCCTTCTGGCGCATACTGTATAGTTTTCCCTAAGCAGACTGCCATGCTGAAATCTTTTTATTTAAACATAGCCATTTCTGTTTAGATTTTTAAAAAGTAGAGTTTCCAGGTATAGACATAGGTCAAATGGTATGAAAGTTCAGTGCCATGTCACCATAATTATGAAGTACAGTAATATCCAGAATATACTTCTGAAAATTTAAAATAGGTATTACAATGTTAGAGCAACAGTAGATTATTTACTGGCTTCTCAAAGCAGATGCCATTTAAAAGTCTGTCTGATGGAAACAGATTTTAAAATAATATATTACAGTTCAAATCTTGATATTATTTGCAGTTAAATTACCACAGAAGTTGGACAAGAAAATACAGTTGGGCAGATATAGGTAATGAATCAGTTTTGTTAAATTATAAATGTACAGGAAGATAATAATTACTTATAAATATACCGGGAGTACCAAACATTCTTAACTAGCTTACAAAGCCAATAAGCTTGTGGTTTACCTTGTTTTGGAAAATAGGAAAGGATTGGTAACTGCAGGAACAATAATTTTTAGACAACTTGCAAGAGAAGTTCAGGAAAAACTCTGAAAAAGTATTGTGTGCTCTTTAAAAACAGCTTAAGGCAGATGATTTGATGTGTAGCCATAAGACTGGGTTAATGGTTTCTAAATTTTGGTTTCCTATTGTTTCATCTGAGAAACTTAAGAGGCCTTCCAAATGAGGCCCAATCCCGGTATTCGTGTGACATTAGGACGCCCCCCCCCCCCCTTCATCAAACGATGAAACTGGAGGCTTGCAATTGTGAGCAATTTCAGTATATTCCTGTACTGGTGACACTGTATGTGTGGATGGGGAAATACCATTTCAAGACAGCAAAAACTGCTTGAGGCACAGCAACATCTTATTGCTTCTGTAGAAGAAACAATCAGGGCTCCCAGGGGAGAAGATTCTTGGCTTATGTGACCTCCCACTTCCAAGGATCCTGTTGTAGTAGCATGCTGGCATATTTAGGTAAGGAGCCCAAATGCAGAACTGCCAAAGTACAGCATTAAGATTTTGGAAGGCAACTGAGGTCTGCCATTGTGGCAAGCACAGAAATGTGGAGAAGTGCTTGGAGTTTATTATCTTTTTTGTTAGTGAAGAAGAGAAAAAGATGCGTGTTTAGGTATAGACCTGAGGGAGCAGATAAGGCAGTTACAGGCTAGAAAGTGAGCTGCTAATTAGTTATCCAATCTCTTGGGTGAACAAGGAAGGTGTTGATTAGTTCATAGTTCTCTAAAATCTCTGGAAATTGGCAAATGTGTAGATATCTATGCTCAGTATCAGATGCATTTTACACTAGTTTCAGAAGAATTGGAGGACAAAAAGGTTGGTAATTTAGAAGTGCCCTTATTAAGTAAACTACATGATAAACAAGGTTGGTGTAAGAAGTTAGTTTAGATCTTTAAATACATATTTTGGTCTACCATACTACTATTGTATTTAAATCAACAGAGGCACTGGTGGCACTTTAAAGATTACTTTTATTATCTTATAAGCTTCCATAGGTCGCAGACCACTAATCAAATACAGTATAATTCTGGGGAAGGCATATGATGTATGCATTTATTAATAATAGATTTGCTAGTCTCAAAGGTTTGAGACGACTTTCCTGCTTTTACTACAAGAGATTAAATATCATTCCAAATGTTTTGCTATAGCTGTGATGCTGAAATGCAGGTCATTTGCTTTGTTACTCTGTATTTCTTAAATCTTTTGTTCTGAGAAACCTAGGCAAGCACAAAGATCAACAAATGGCTAGGAATCTTACTGTAGTAACAGCAGTTCACACTCATCAGAAACTAGTATTGACACACCCTTGTAATACTGAAGAAAATTAGTAGTGTTGAGATTTTCATCTTCCATATCACATCTTGGAGGCATTGAACGTTATGGCCATCACCAACTCCAGTGGTCTCAGTATGCAAACAAAAAAAATCTTGTGGGGTGGATATAGTTTCTAGGTCACCAGTTAACATACTCATTCAAGTGACTCGCAAGCATCTGAAGAATCTTAATAGCTATATAATATCATAAAAAACTGAGTGCTGCTAAACTCTACAATTATAATAGCTATAAAAGTGTTATTTTAATAGCACTTGACAAGATTAGTCTATTTTTATATATAGAACTCTTTGTTGGTACCATTTATATTAAAAAATCAAAAGTTACTTGAAGATACAAAAACACCATTTCCAGAGACATTCGTATCTTTGTGTGCAAGGCTGATTATAGGCATAGGTGTCTTAAACTTTCAACATATAAAACTTCCGTTTCTTTTTTTTTCCTAGATGAAATAAAAGCAGAATTAGAAGAACAAAGGTAAGTAAATTCTCTGACATGATGAAAATTTGTCAAAGACTGAACCATCTAGCTTGAGGTGTTTGTATAGCTTGTTAAAGATTGCAGATAGAATAGCACTTGGCATACACTGAAATGTTACTTATATGAATATTTTGTAAGATATATAAAGATAAAACTTTGGTGATTCCTTCTGCTAGGGATAAGTTTCCTTCTAGAGGCATATGTTTCCAACTTGCATCTAGACAGGGAAGAGCAGGTGCACAAAAATAGTTTGGAATGCTGAAGGAGGTACACCACGTACAGTTATTGGCAACTGTTTAGAAAAGTGGGGGACTTGGGGAGGGTATGCATGTTTAAGCAACTCTTGTGGCTACGTATGGTCTACTTGAAACTGTCATTCTATTTCAGTTACTAGTAACGACTTCCACACTTCCGAAAGATAATGCATACCACTTCCTTACTTTTCAACTGGAAATTTCTTTCAGTACCTATAATTTGTCTATTTTCTGCTTCTCTCTATGATCATTTTTCATATCAATCATAATACATGCATTTAAATGGCATGGGCACAGATACTAATTAACAAGGTTAATTAACTACATCTGGATTCTGTGTGTGTGTGTGTATTTCTAATAATATTGGCTTTTAACATTTTCTGAATCTCATTTTGCTTAATGATATGTTGTGCTTTCTATTAACATAAATTGATAATTTTAGGAAGAGTCCTAATGATTTTTTATAGTTTGATGTTTTAGTTGATCATTTTCCTCACTGGATTTTCGTTTTGTTAGTGGTTTCTGATTACCTTAAAATCCATAATCATCTGAAAAAATAATATTGTATTGTTTCAACATTACAGCTGACTGTTTTGTTCTGGAAGTAGCTTGTTATGATTTTCATCTCCTTAATTTATAGTTTTGTAGATTTTGTAGGTTTTTACTTTATTTGCTTACATGATGTGAGTCCCTTTTTAAAAAAGAAATTTTAGGCACTGGGATGATTTGCAATAGTAGTCTCATATCAGACCATTTTAGTGGTGGCGATACCTGTCTGACACTTTCTCTCCTGAAACCTAATAATCATATACCTAGCAGTTAAAATCTTGAACTTCTAACTGAAAAACAATAGTGAAGAAATACTGTCAATTGGTTTGCACAGCAAGAGTTTGTTATAACATACTTGATAAATGTAGGCACAAAAGGAAATCTTGTCTGTCTTGAGAGAAGTGTTTATTCTGTGCAGCTACAAATTACTATCTTTCAAGAGTGACTTTTTACACATCGCCAATCAGCGGAAAGCCCCAGTTGTTTTGTACTTGGGGTGGAGTTAAATTAATTGTCATCTTGCAAAAGGGAACTGGTAGTGACTTGATGTTATAAGAGGACTTAGGGAATTCTGCATGTCCGTGTGCTGAATTTTAATAAGCATGGATGTGGGAGATTATAGCCCTAGGCTTCAGTATTTCAGTTGCCTGCTGGCAAACTTACTTCCAAGCAGGTATGGAAAAGAGTAGGCTTTCTGGTAGTAAATAATTGTTGATGAAAAAATTGAGCCAGTTAGATATGAGGAAAGTCTGACAGAGAACAGGCCTTAACTCGATGCACTCTGCATGCAGGAGAAACTGATGTGAAAATGAGGGATCAGTTTATAACATCAAATGATTTTTAAAAATTTTTTCTAATTAGCCAAGGCAATGAAACTGCACCAAAACCAAACTTCATTGAAGCTGATAAATATTTCCTCCCATTTGAGTTGGCCTGTCAGTCAAAATCTCCACGGATTGTCAGCACTTCTTTGGATTGTTTACAGGTATTCTATTGAAATTTAGTCTGTTGTCACCTTTGGATAAATTGGTTTTGCTTACTGAGTTAATGTTCAACAATTGTGTGTGAATGTGTGTGCTTTAATATGTATGTTACTGTGTTGTAGAGGGAATTAAAGCTTGATTATCTTTTCCTTCTCCCAATGTTTTGAACATTCCTGTTTAATTTCTGTTTATATCTGTTGGCTTAATTTTTAAGGCCTTTATTTTCCCACATACCATACTTAAAATATTCATTTTTAATGCCACTTATGTGCTATGCGGTTTTCTGAAAAAAATTAGGAGCAGATTGAATTTTTGCAATTCCCTCCATAGCAGCTTTCTAATTGTAATGTTCCCTCCCCTTCCCTGGACTTATTCATTAAGATGTTCTGGTATTTTGAATATGTTAAGTGATCTAAGGCAATGAGTACTTGAAAATGAGTTTAATACTGTGGGTATATATTCATTTCTTGTCTAGAAACTCATCGCTTATGGACATATCACTGGCAATGCTCCAGACAGTGGAGCTCCTGGAAAGCGCCTGATTGATCGCATAGTTGAAACAATATGTAACTGCTTTCAGGGTCCTCAGACTGATGAAGGAGTACAATTACAAATAATAAAGGTAAGTTCTTGTTCTACCTTTTAGGAAACTGGATATTTTGTTAGTCTCAGTCTTCTGTTATTTCAAGGGAATCCTTATATCTATTTATAGATAATTTTCTTTTTATGTTACATGACTATGTATCACTTGGTATTTATGAAGGTATGTCTTATTAAAGAAGTAAGTTCTTTATAGAACACAAGAAAACAATTTTCAATAGTTTTTGCCTCCTGAGTTATTTTGCTAGTTTATGTTGTATTCTGTGTATTTACTTTCACCTTATTTAGATCCGTGTTTTCTCATTTGGGATCTCATTTCCTGCTGCCCCTTTTTAAGTGACAGTGAGTAGGATTAAATGCTATTAATTATTGCAACAGCATCACTACTGTTTTAAGGCTCTTTTCAAATTAAAAATTCTAAGTTTAGCAGTAAGTGATCTTATTTGCCTTGGTATTATCAATCCCCAAAGTATGAATAATTAATGAAAATATTCCATAGATTTCAAAAAGTTCTCAATGTTTTAAAATATGGGTATAATTTTTCAGTAACATTCCCTTTTAAGGGCTTAACAATTGAGTTTGAGCTAGATATAACATTCAGTCACATGTTATTTTTCTGCATGTAAACCAAAACAGTTTGGTAATGGGAAGTATTGAGAAGGAAGGTGTCTGGAATAAGGGGGGAAAAAATCTCAGACTTAAAATACAGTCCTATATACAGCGGATTAGAAAGTTAAGTTCCCTTGCTTTTGAACAGGCCAAAGTCGATGGCTACTTTCACCCGATGTGCTAATTCATATAAACCATAATTTACTGCCTTTACTCAACAGAACACCCATGGCACAGTTCACTCAAAATGCAAAATGGTAATCAAATAAACCACATTACAGCATAGGATGATTTGACAACATAGCCAAGATGCATAAAAATGTAACATTACTTCCTGGTTAAGTGGATAGGGTTATGATAGTGTCGTTTTAAGAGCGCACAGAATACAAGTTGCCAGATATACGCAATTTATTAGTGTTGGAGATTTACTTTTGTACTAGTGATATGGAAACAGTGCTATGTGAGCTGACATTGTGTGTTAAAAAAGCCTAAGGAACAGAAAATGCAAAATATAAAAATACAAAGATTGTCCTCTTTTGCTTATAAGTACTTTAGACATAAGGTGAAATAGCAGTGTGATTTATTTGAAGAAAAGCTGGCATAAAATAGTTGCTAAAGATGAGATGGCATTTTCCCAAGCAAGAAGCTGCTTCTGTCCTTGGGGCCCACTGCCTGCCCTCCAGAAAGAAGGATTCAAGATGCATTTGTTAGCAACAGTGTGGTGGATTTTATTCCTTTTTTAATCCTTACTTCAAAAATATTCTTTCTTTAAAAGTGCTGAGTAATACATATTTTAAAAAATGTTTTGCCAATTTTCATTATTATGATGTCTGTGTGCCTTTTTTTTCCAGGCTCTTCTCACTGCTGTCACATCTCCATATATAGAAATTCATGAAGGAACAATCCTTCAGACTGTTAGAACTTGTTACAACATCTACCTAGCTAGTAAAAATCTCATTAATCAAACAACTGCCAAGGCTACTCTCACTCAAATGCTGAATGTCATTTTCACTCGGATGGAAAACCAAGCTGTATGTAGCAAATGTTTCTCTATCTGTCTTACTACATATTCAGCTTTGAATACTGATACATGCTGTTGTTTTTCTTTTTTATATTCATGTTGTGTATTTATCTAAAATAGAACAAATGACTCAATTGAGAGAGTTTGGGGGTTATTTTGTTAATTGCAATCTGCCTATTTTAGGTCTTGCACTACATTTGTTATCTGTTTCCCACCTCTGAATGGTGGGAAATTGCACTATCAGTGTTTAGCAATCCTAGTCATAGAGGACTCCAAGAGCAGCAAAAGTGAAACTTGACAATTAAAGGTTCCTCAGCCCTGGGTTTAGGATAAACCATAGGCATAAAATAAAATCTGCTGTTTAATTCCCCTCTCATTTGCATAGTATCTCCACTTTTTCTTTATTTGGCATAATCACAAACCTGATATTGTCTGAATTGGTCAAAAGACTAGTTAGTAAAATTGAAAAGATGCCTTTGAGCTACAATTTACACTTTAAACTGTGTTTTTCCTGTCCAATTCTTGATTGATAATTATATTCACCTTCATTTAGACATGGCAAACCAGGAAAAGGAGAAGAGGTTATGATTTAATGTGTATGACTGTCCTCCAAATCATGTATCCCACCAAAGCCCCTCCTCAAATTTGCCAGTGCAGATACTAAAAATTGGAAGCGTAACTTCTTATCATTTTGAGATAGAAAAATTAAAATGTAATCCTAAATAGATTTTATATAGCTTAAAGAGAAAAGGGAAACCCAACCCTGGTCCAAAATAACTGAGAAAAGAAATGGTTATCCCTATATTTATTATATGATATAACCACATTCATTTTGCATTGTTGCCTTGCTCATTTCAACCTTCACTACATCAAAAACCTTAAGGTTTTCCAAATCATTACTGTACTTATTGTAGCTTATATACTTCTGGATGATGGAGACTGTAACTGAAGTTGTTTTCCTATATTGAAGGTCAGATTAAAAGGACATAATGAAAATCAACCTCTGCTTTCCTTAAGTTGAGAAAATACTTTCTCTTTGATTTCTTTCTTTTTCTTTTTCTTTTCCTTTTCTTACTTTACATTAGTTTGTATTAGTTTTTATATTCCTTTTTAAGAGTTTTAATACATTTTTATATATGTGTATATGTGTGTGTGTATCTCAAAGAGAGAGAAAATACTTCGTACATGAACATGAAATACTACTACTACTGATCATTTTATTTAAATTTATTGTAGCTGCCCACACCTGTAGACTCTGGGTGGCTTACAAATACCAAAAACAAAAAAGAAAAAACCCACACAATAAAAGCAATTAAAAACATACAAACCCCCAGGCAGCTTAGGCTAAAACAAACTTTTTTTTTTTTATTTGTTAAATCGTGTCAGATTCTCGGAGACGTCCCTGCAGTTTTCTTGGCAAAGTTTTTCCAAAGTGGTTTGCCATTACCTCCTTCCTAGGGCTGAGAGAAAATGACTGGCCCAAAGTCACCCAGCTGGCTTTGTGCCTAGGTGGGACCAGAACTCACGGTCTCCCAGTTTCTAGCCTGGTACCTTAACTACTACACCAAACAATCGTAACAATAATAAATGAAACCAAACTAGGAGCCCCACAAACATATTAACCCCAGGCCTGAGACTGTCAATCTATCTATACACATATACATACACTACACACATACACGTGTGTGTGTGTGATGTCTATATATATGTGTATAGATAGATTGATAGTGTCTATATGTGTGTGTGTGTGTGTGTTCTGATGTACAGTATGTGTATACACATACACATATCAGAATACCAAATTCATTTTGGAAAATACTCCATACTGTTGTCCTGGAATATTAAACAAGGTGTTTGAACTTGAGTGGATTACATAGGAGGACAGAGACTTTTGGAACCACTCTGTAGTATTTAGTTATGGTTCTTCCTGTTAAATACTTTTTGTAATATATTTTGATGTATGTTGTGGAAACACTTTCATTCTATTTTTTAAGATGCAAGAGACAAGAGAACTAGAAAAATCAAATCAGCAAAAATCTCAATCTCCCATGATTCATACTGTGTCAGGGTCTCCTAAGTTTGGCCAACTGAAATATAGCCAACAAGAAAGCAAGCCCTCAACTCCTGTTAAAGCAGATTTGACTAATGGGGAGCCTGAAAAAAAAGAAAATGGAGATGACAAACCACAGGACAATTCGACTTCTGCAGTGCTTGGTAAATAAGCTTTTGGTATATGTGGCTTAAAGCTTTATGAAGCTCTGGTTGAATGCCGAGGCTGCATGCCACTCACTTGGCCTGTCGTGTGCTAACTTCAGTATAAAGGTCATGGTTTACATTAAGCAAAGTTCTCCATTGCATCTGAACAGTAAAACTATGAAACTGGCTTAGTCAACAAGCCACACAAAATATCTAGTATCTGTAGATGGCATTGAAGGATGGGAGGAAAGCCACTACTAAAAGACAAGGCTTTCTATATTTATATAATATGATCAGACAAGCATGGCTTGAATCCATCCCCAGTGCCCTAATTTAGATGTAATGGGGAGCTGTAGCTTAATGCAAGTTAGGACTGTTGCATCCAAGCCAGAGCATGATTAGGGAAGGGGAAAGATAAGAAAGGAATGTAATGTCATGACACTTGATAAAGCTGTGTAAATCATGGTTTATAAAATCTTGATAATTATTCAAATTAATCAAAGTAAAATGGTTAATCTAGAATGGCAATATTGATTTATACCTCTTTCTTAAGACTGCATACTTGGAAGTTTGGACGAATTCATGTTGGCATTGCATAGTTTTTCTTTTGTTGTTCACTTAAAAAAAATCCAGCGCATGAAATACTAAAAAAAATGGCTGTGTATAGGCAATAAGCCTATCAGTAATGGCTCACGCTGTAACAAACTATGTAACAATATGTAATTGGGGTTTCATCATTTCTGTTCCACTATTGCTCTGTTTTTAAAGTACAAACTACTTGATTACCAGTATAGTTTTTCAGGTGGGCTCTATCTCAAGTAATGCAGTTACTGATTTTCAGTGATTTTTTAACAGCTCAGCACTGAGCGAGATGTATCCATGAGATGCAGCTCAGTGTACCACGTATGTTACAATTAAGTGACAGCATGCAATTCTCAAACTATATAGCACCCATTTGACTTTTGAAGAGGGATGTACAGGTGTCTTGATGAAAGACTTGCACTTTGAGAAATCTCCAGAAAACTTCTGATAATTACAGTTGCCTTTTGTGGAGAGCCTTATTTCATGAGTAATGTGACACCTGTCAGAGTTGCTATTGTCGGAGGAGGCTCATTGCTGCACTGAGGATGTTTGTAAGTCTCCTGTGCAAATTGGGCAAGAATGGTCAGTTTTTCTTAACTGGGCTATACGGGTTTACAAAACAATATAGGGGATAGTGGGCTTTTTTTTTTTCCTTAAGAGATGATCAATTGCAACTTTTTTTTTCCAAATAACTTCTTAATATATATTTTATCAGAAGAAGAAACTGATGGAGGCAAAGAAATTGTTAAAGAAATCTTGGAGGATGTGGTCACTTCAGCGGTTAGAGGTAAACGTTCTTTGGCTAGGTCTCTCTCTCTTCTGGCCTTTTAAAAAGAACATCCTCATTCTTATTTTTTTCTTCAGGACACTCTTGGTAACAATAAGTTAAAAGTAGAACTAGTAGCCTTTTCGCATACAAGATTCTGAATCAGCCTAACAACCTCCCATATCATTAGAGAAAAACTAATACAGTACTTTGCCAAAGTTCTATTCTCTCAGTGCTTTCTATTGACTCTGTGAATTAAATTTTTCTTTGCAAAATGCTCAGTATGTAACTATGGCAAATATATAATTCTCCAGCTTCTTTAGAAGAAGAACTGCTAAAGCAAGCTCTGCCTGAATCAAGTAGGATTTTGTCTGAGCTGGGAACTACAGTTCTTGCCTCTCCAGGTGGCTGTCATGAAAATCAGCAAGCAAATGGAATTTCAGATGATAGACAGTCTGTCTCCTCCACGGATAATCTGGTAGGGGTCTTAAGCATATATAAATTGAATATAAAACTCCTAACTTTCTGGGAGGAATTGGTTGGAGATAGGTATCTAAGGCTAGGGTTAGAGAAGACACTAAAATATTTGGAAGGGCAGACCTGACTTCAAAACAAATAATCAAAACATGGATTTCATTACCAATTTAACTGCTTAGGTTGGTATGTACTATTGTGATAAAATAGATGCTGCAATGTCTTGTTGAAACATGAATTTGGAGCAAATGATAATGAAATTTAAAATTTATTTTGAAATGTTAGCCTAACAATTTGTTATGCAGTTAATTGTAGCATGTGTCAACGTTTTTCTCTGTTTTTGCCCCATCTGTTAAATAGTTGCAGCTATAATTTATTAACAGATTCATAGAAATTAGTTGTACTTTGGCTAAGAATAGCATTGCAGAAGACTTTCTATATTTATATAATATGATGAATTAGCTACTGTAGTGGTAAATATGATACACATTGCTATGTCATAGGCAAGCATACATGAATGTGCTGCTTTTGCATAATGCATTTTTTCCTGCCACAGCTGCTTAGACATAATATGTATTTTAATTCAGGTGCTTGGATCTTAACCTTAAAAAAAATCTCACACTTTTTTTATAGAAAATTATAATATTAGAAAAGCATAATAATGTTACAAAATACAATCAGAAAGTGTAACAGGAGTTGAAGTGATATGAATATATCTAGTTAGCCCTATGAAAAGGTTTGAGAACTGATGGAAAAAATATGAACAGCTTAGCAGAGCTAATATGTTAAGGTAATTTCTTAATATTAAATGAATATGTTAGACTCAGCAGTAGTAAAGATAATGTATTTAATATCATCTTTATTTAGAATCTGACTAAAATGGGTTTGCAACTTGTTGCAGCTTCACATGATTTACATTCAGATTTAACGGACACCTGTCTGCCTGAATGGTTCATTAAACTGAGACCCTGTGTTTTACTAGTCTTTGTTGGAAAAAATGGTGGGAAATTGTGCAGCCATTATTCAGCAGCATGAATCTGAGGCCACACACACAGAGAGACTTACAAGCTCATTCCTGCTTAGTGTTCGATCTCAAAAAAGTTGTTCTGTCTTTTAATGCTAGAGCATAATCCTTACTATAGAGTCAAATATCTGTCAACTTTAGCCATTCTAATTAATGCTTTTGTGGCTTTGATGTTTAGGAAATGGATGTCCCTGGGCCTCAGACAGCTGCCAAGTTCTCTCATATCCTTCAGAAAGATGCCTTTCTTGTATTCCGGTCATTGTGCAAACTTTCAATGAAGCCACTTGGTGATGGGCCTCCAGATCCCAAGTAAAAAAATAAAAGAAAATTTCAGATTTGTATTGTCTCCATATGCTGATACAGACCTCAGAGAACAAAATTAATTAACCACTTACAAATTGATTTTACCTATTCATATATAACTGCTTATATAGAAAACTTAAAGTATTATAATAAAAAAGAAGAAACATTCTCTTAATAATTTAATTTACTTTTAGACTGAATTCACTGTTTTCCTGATGACATATAGTAGTAATAAAGATTGTATATGTAATCATCCTCAAATATGAAACTTGCAAATCTTGCTTTTCTGAAATGATCCTTAAGGGCTGAGCCAAGACTATCAAAGTACCAAATGTAGGTTCTCGCAGATACCTCTGAGGCCAAACAGATGCCTTTGGACCTATAGATTTATGTCTTTTATTCTCAAGCATCAGAAAAGAAGACTGAATGTACAGATTCAGTTATTTGTATGGGTGCTGGAATAGAAGATGTGTGTGTGAGGGAGAGAGAATATTAGAAGTAGCAGGATACATGGAAAGGCATGTAGTGAGATTATTATATTATTACACTATTATATTATTACAATATAAATTGCTTTATTTCTTAGTTTAGTTAAAACTAAAATGGAGTCTTGTAAGTATTAGGGCTTTTAATAAAAGAAAGTAATCTTCATGCATTGCAGCCATCCAGTGCTGCAGTGTTGTTCTTGAGGGTATGTTATAAAAGAAAAGCTTGTTGTTAGCTCTCTTGATGTATACGGTGAGATGAATTAGAATCTATCCATTCTTAAATATTCAGAAAAGTGAGGAGATAGTTAAAGGTTTTGAGATTTCAGAATCTCAAAAATTCCTAACTCTGAGCATTCATATTCCACAGGAAACTTAGCAAAAAAAAAAGAGTTTTTTTAAAAAAATAATGTTCTTCTCTTTTTCTGTTTTCAGATCTCATGAATTGCGCTCTAAAATAGTATCACTACAGCTGCTGCTTTCGGTTTTACAAAATGCTGGTCCAGTCTTCAGGACACACGAAATGTTTATAAATGCAATCAAGCAATACCTCTGTGTAGCATTATCTAAAAATGGAGTGTCTTCTGTTCCTGATGTGTTTGAGCTCTCTCTTGCAATCTTCCTCACCCTTCTCTCAAATTTTAAGATTCATTTAAAAATGCAAATTGAGGTAAGAAGGTTTTGTTTTCTTCTTCAGATTAAGGTCTTTATATTCTCTTTCAGTTAACTTTGTAGTAAACATCACTGTTCCTGTATATGGTTTATCTCTCAAGTGGCTGTAATATGTTTCAAAATGCATAATTTCAGCTTTTTTTTTTTTTTTTTTTGCAAATTGTGAATGAGTTATCACAAATGAATGAACAGGAAACATAAATATGCATTTGAAATTGTGTAACATGTTTCCTGTTTTTCACATATGTGTTCAACAGGTGTTTTTCAAAGAGATCTTCCTGAACATTTTAGAAACCTCTACCAGCTCCTTTGAGCATAAGTGGATGGTTATTCAGACTCTGACTAGGATTTCTGCAGGTAATTTGCTAATGTCTTAGATAAACCTTCCTTTTCTGCTTTCTTTCTATATATAAAGGAATATATGAATTTAAATATAGGCATGCAAAGTTGATTTTTTTTCACAATTTTTTGTGATGTTTTCCTAGTGTTTATGTTTAAGCTTTTCCTACAAATTGTTGCTTGAGTTATTAAGTATCTCACCCCATCCATGCACTGTGAGGGGCAGTAAAGATAGGAGGAGAAGACAAGGCGTGAGGGAATGAAGGTAGCTGATGTATGAGCTTCTGCTGTAATGAATTTATTTGCACCATTTAATCTCCTGACAAGGATAGGTAGCCTATAGGTTATATGTGGCTTTCCAGTCCAGTGTTTGTGATCTCTAGAGCTTAGCTCCTCCCACATCTTACTGGCAAATTTTACTAGCAAAATAAAAAAATCAGCAGCACTTTTTTTTTTCTTAACACACTTAGTTCCCTTTAAAAAAAATAAACCAAAATTTCTTTCTCCAAAACAGGCTGAAAATTTCAAGCCCACTCTCTTTGATATGCTTCTTGCAACCTATCTTATGATGTGTGTTTTAAAGATGAATAGTGACTGATCCAAGATTGGCCAGTTAACTCTTATATCTGTACAGGGATTTTACCTAAGTACTACATATTGAAATCAGCCATTACACATTGCTAAATGGTACCATATCCAATCTACCATTTAGAAGCAGTCTAACTAAAGGTGCTTTGAATATGAATGACAAACAAGGCAACAAAAGGGAATCTCTGGATTCTCATGAAACGTTCCCTCCCTTTTGAAAACTCAGGTCCAGGACTTTTTAAGGTTAGGAAATATTCCAATCCTGATATCATAAAACAAACAATCAGGTGTCCTTTGCTTCAATATATTTTCTTGGTCAAAACTGAAAAATGCCTTGTAATGTTCTATTGTCTCTCAAACTATTGCCAATCAACTGAATTTCATAAACTATATTTCGGTTTTAGATGCCCAGTGTGTAGTGGACATATATGTTAACTATGACTGTGACTTGAATGCTGCTAATATTTTTGAACGGCTTGTAAATGATTTATCTAAAATTGCCCAAGGACGGAGTGGACATGAGTTAGGCATGACACCACTGCAGGTAAGATCTTGTTTGTTTATTCTGAAGTAATTCCCCACTTCCTCCTAGGTAAATATGCATAGCAATTCAATATTAATATAATTTTGTACTATCGTTTCTTTGCATTAGTGTATCCCAGTTATTCTATTCACTTGTGTATCGCAGAATTTAGGACCGTATTTAGGTTGGAGACAGATCCAGACTTGGAGTAAGTGATAGTGATAGAAGAGAGAGCACCATAATCTATGCATTCCTAAATCATAATTGATTTTATTTTTGTACCAGTCTGTGGTCTTTTTGGTGAATCTGCACTGCACTTTCTTTAAGATGAAGCTAATGACCAGTTTTCAGTATAGTTGTTTGTTCTCCACATTTTTGCATATAGGAACTAAGCCTAAGGAAGAAAGGTCTTGAATGCTTGGTCTCTGTTTTAAAGTGCATGGTTGAATGGAGCAAAGACCTATATGTGAATCCAAATCATCAGGCCACCCTTGGTAAGAAATTGCTTTTCTATATCCAAAAACATATTTAAATAGTTGGTAGTTCAATTTCTTGCTTCCCATTTATTAACTAAGTATGGTTTCTTGATCTTAGGTCTTCACAGAACTAGAATTTTCTATGGCAATTTTTGTGGTGCTGTTTGAGGGAGGTAGAAGTAAGATATGCTACCCCATCCTTTTTCCATCTGTGATCCTCCAGAAATGTTGACTAGCATTATAGGAATTGAAATCCAACAAATCTGGGAGTAAATGTTGTAGGGAAGGCCAACATGTCCTTTTATAGATAGCAGGATTTCTAGTTCCAGTTAATTAGCAACTTTCTGAATTACTCAGTTGGGCACTGTAACATAAGAACATTTGTGATGAAAAGCAAATATTTTTCTTCTGGAGTTCCCACAAATGAAAGGCCAGCTCACCCCATATTGATCTATTAGCTCTATAGACTAGTAGGAAATTTGGAGGGTGTGGATAGGATTACATATTTATTTTTACAGCTGTGATTCAAGGTTGGTACAAGGGTCTAAATACAATCTACAGTTGCATGTAGGTTTTGAGTATCTCTTTCTTTTTATGTGCAGGTCCAGATAAACCTTCAGATCAAGAAATGGGGGAAGGAAAATGTTTAGAGATTGGGGGAAGAAGAAGCAGTGCAAGCTCTTTAGACTCAACTGTATCCTCAGGAATTGGGAGTGTTGGCACCCAGACTGCTGTTGCTGATGATCCAGAGCAATTTGAGGTTATCAAGCAACAAAAAGAGATAATTGAACATGGGATTGAACTGTGAGTTGAAATTACTGCTGGAGTAGTTTTCAATGGTCTTTTCCTGATAGATACGCTCTCAGTTAGCTGCTGTTATATTTGCTGTGTATTGTTTCACTAAAAGGAAAATGAAGGTATTATCAAGAAAGCTACAATGAAAAAACAAGTGAACTTCAAATGGTCTCCAAAAGTGAATTCATTTTACTGACTGCCCTTTATTTGCATTCATAAAATTCTGAATTTGTTAGAAGCCCACTGGAATGCAAAATTAGCAGTGGCCAAATTTTAAACTCTGAATATTCATTTTGAAGAAATTGGATTAATACAGTTCTTTTAGTGCTTGAGTGTAACTTTGGTTGAAGATTATTATAAATGTTTTATTATGTTTTATGATGTTTACTTATGTTTTCTTTAAATGACACACTGTTTCTTTAGATGTACTGTACTGAATGCCATTGAATGAACAGTATGTTAAAATCTGTAGTCCTTTCCTCCCTTGTTCCTCAGTTTCATCTGTTTGCAAATTATTTTTCTTTAGCTGGTTTCTGCTCTTTGCTGATTCTTTGCACAAAGTTATTACTTCATAAAATTATGTAACATAGTGACTTTGATCAGGAATACCTTGTATGAGCAGAAGGGTGCTTTTGCTGCTTTACTGAATTCTTCTGCTGTTCTTGCTTAGCTGGTTTCCAGTATCTCATCTCATGCTGTCCCGTCCCATGCTGTTAATTCTTTGCATCTAGCTCTATATATTTTTGTACACAAATTAGGATTTCAACATTGATATTTAACTCTAGTTGTATTGTGAAAGATAGGTGGCAGCACCTGGTTAACCTTGTTTGGGCTTGGTTGGTACTTGGATGAGAGACCTCAATGGAATATTAGGGCTATAGACTAGACTTGGAAAAGCAAGCTGTTTTGCTGCCAAGAAAACTTCATGGATGGAATTGAGCTTGGTTTGAAGGAGACTTTAAATTCTACAGTACTTTTAACTATACATTCTGAAAAGGGATCAATTGGGGTCAAAAATGAGGGGAAAGTGCTTTAATAGCATTTGTGTAGTTTGTATGACTTTTTTTAAAAGTTGGTTTTCATGTAAGAGTCTTTCTGGGCTACTTTAGGCTGGGTTTGTGTAATACAACCCATTTTCTTGGTTAACACATTGAAACATAAACTTACCAATGTTAGTCTGAATTTTGCATAATATGTCAACAAAGGAACAAAAAACAGTTTAACATGTTGCACATGTAACTAGGTTCTTCACTATTTTAGTTAAGCTTGTTGCATGAAGCCAGCCTTACACCAAGCATATAAGAATCACAGCGCAAGTAATTTATACTTTTCCCCTCTGCCCTCTCTGTCTTATCTCCACCAATAGATTTAACAAGAAATCCAAGAGAGGACTACAATATTTGCAAGAGCAGGGAATGCTTGGTGAAACAGCAGAAGACATAGCCCAGTTTCTGCATCAAGAAGAGCGCCTGTGTTCTGTAAGGCTAAATATTGCATTGACAAAACCATGTGTTTCTTCAAATTGTGCTTTACTGTTCACATGATTCTCACAGATTTTTGTATTTGATGGTATAAATGAATCTAAATATTGGACTAAGTACCTAATGGCCATATTTAGATGTTTCCTCTTACTGAAGCCTGAGAACATTAATGTCCAGATTGGCAATGAGAGTGACCCAGACACTCCTTGGAGGGAGTAACTCTGAAGTTCATTTACAGGTTTGCTGTGAGAAATATGCTGAGCATCTGACGGATAAAGTCACTTGGATTTGTTCTGCATTGGACCCCAACCTTGATGCACGGCCAGTGGAGGCTACAGGGGCTAAATCTGGCGTAGTTATCTGGGAGGGTTCTTGTAGGTGTTAGTTTGGCCACTTCTGTATTAGATCCATGCCCCTCCTGGCTGGTCAAGCCTGCTCAGGATGGGATGTGTGATTGGGTTCAGGCAGTGGTTAACTCTTCCTTGAGGGAGGGGATGGTCCCACCTGCTCTTAAGAGGCAGTGGTGCCCCCTTCTCAAGGGGCCATCACTCAACCCAACCAATCTGGACAGCTGTTGTGGAGAAGGTGGTTGCACTACACCTTCAAAGGACTCTGGATGGAACAGATTATCTGGAACCCTTTCAGTCAGGATTCAGGCCAGGGTATGGGACAGAGATGGCATTGATCATGCTCTTGGATGACCTCTAGTGGGCGTGGGATAGAGGTAGCACATCCATTCTTGCTCCTCTTGACTTCTCAGTGGCTTTTGATACTATCAATCATGGTATCCTTCTGGACTGACTGGGAGTTGGGGGTGGGTGGCACTGTCTGGTGCTGGTTCTCCTCCTTCCTCCGGGCTTGGTTCCAGTTCCTGTTGATAGGAGGGGAGAGGTCCAGCCCATGGCCCGTACTTTGTGGGGGGCCACAGAGCTCTGTCCTCTCTCCCGTCCTGTTTAGCATTTACATGAGGCCACTGGGTGAGGTGATCTGATGGTTTGGGGTGAGGTATCACTGGTATGCTGATAATCACTAGCTTTACGTATCTGCCCCAGGCTGCCTGAGTGATGCTGTGGATGTCCTATCCCAGGGTGTGGAGGCTGTGGGGTCCTGGATGGGGCGCTTCACAGTCTTGCTTGGGTTGAGTCAACAGGCTTTGGCTCAATCTAAGCAAGACTGAGTGGGTTTGGGTGTTTGGACCTTTTGGTGTCAGGGATTTTCCACCTTTCATTCTGGATGGAGTAGCATTGCCTCAGACAGACCCGATGCGGAATCTGGGGGTGCTCTTGGTCTCATGACTCTCACTGGAAGAGCAGGTGGCAGCTGTGGCTAGAAGGGCCTTTGCCACCTTTGGTGGCAGTTGTGCCCATTCTTGGATTGGGAAGCTCTGCTCACTGTCACTCATGCCCTTGTGACCTCCCATCTGGACTACTTCAATGTGCTCTAGAGGGGGCCACCCTTGAAGAACATTTAGAAGCGTCAACTGGTACAAAATGCAGTTGCACAGGTAGTAAATGGTATTAATTACTTGGTACAGTGGAACCTCGGTTTACGAACTTAATTCATTCCGTGACTCTGGTCGCACCCCGAATTGGTCGCAACCCAAAGCAAATTTTCCCATAAGGTTCAGTGTAATTACCGTTAATCCGTTCTGGCGTGGAGGACAGGGAGGCAGCTATTGCTTGGAAGGAGAGTCCTCCTCCCTATGAGCACATGTCAGGAGCAGAAAATGGCCGCGGACCACGTGTCAGGGGCGGAAAATGGCCGCGGACCACGTGTCGGGGCGGAAAAATGGCCGCGGACCACGTGTCGGGGCGGAAAAATGGCTGCGGACCACGTGTCGGGCGGAAAAATGGCCGCGGACCGTGTCACGGGAGGGAAAATGGCCGCGTATCCTGTTCGTACCCCGAGGTGGAGTTCGCAAACCGAGGTAAATTTTTGCGGTCGGAGCTGGTTGTAACCCAAAAAGTTCATTAACAGAGGCATTCGTAACCCGAGGTACCACTGTACATGTAACACCACTATTCTGTGAGCTGCATTGATTGCCAGTGCACTTCTGGGTACAATTCAAGGTGCTGGTTATCACCTTTAAAGCCCTTCATGGCTTGGGGCTGGGTTACCAATTGTTTCTACCCATCCCATCTGGTCTGCTGTATGGAATATTCTCCCTCCAGAGATTAGGGTGGCCCCAACCCTGTTGGCCTTTTGCAAGGCACTGAAGCCCTGGCCCAAGCGTGTGAAGGGTCCTGTCTCCTGGTTATGTTAACAACCATTAATAGTGATACTTCCTCAGGGGATATGTATTTTAATTTTTGTATCTTCAATGAGAAATTGCTTTTAATTTATTTTAAGATTATTTGCCACCCAGAATCACTTGCTGAGATGGGCAGCCATACAAATTGAATAAGTAAAATAAAATAAATAATATTTAGTGGAAAAACATGATACTTAAGATCTCTTAGGGCTTGTTAACAAGCTGTCATGTTTTGATTTTATGGCCTTTTTTGATCAGATAAAAAGTAAGTTTAAAATGGTGTGATTATTACTTAAAAAAAATCTTAGAAACAATAGAACACAAATAAAAAGCAGAGGAGATGTCCCTGGCCTACAGTGTGGCTGATTTATCTAAGTTCTTTTCCCCACTTTTGTTTATCTGTGTTGAGTAACAGTAGCATTAGTGATGCTCCGATGTGGATCTTTTTTTTTTCAGAAAACACATGATGATATCCCTTCAAATGGTGACTGCTATAGCAATAATTGTCAGATATGGTACTTTTGTAATCTAATTATATGTCTACCTGTAAGAATAAAAATAATCCACAGTAGCTATCATTATAAAGTAATGTTTTAAAAATGAAGCTTTAATTATGCTCTTTCTTCCATCCTTTGTTTTCTCATGATAGAGCCAAGTGGGAGAATTTCTGGGGGATAGTAACAAATTTAACAAGGAGGTGATGTACGCCTATGTAGACCTGCTTGATTTCTGTGGAAAGGACTTTGTCTCTGCTTTACGTATATTTCTGGAAGGATTTCGGTTACCTGGTGAAGCTCAGAAGATTGATAGACTAATGGAAAAGTTTGCTGCTAGATATATTGAATGCAACCAAGGGTAACTTGAAATATATGGTATACCGGGTAGTTAAGGTGCTAAACTGGGATCAGGGAGACAAGGTACAGGTCCACCCGTGGAAGCTCTTTGATAATTATAGACCAGTCACAGGACAGGAAATGTAATGAATAAATAAATAGTAAATGTCATAATGCAGATGAGTGCATTTTTTAAAGCCTCCATTGAAAGAAAACTGAGGAGATGATTAGCTAATTGCCTTACTACCTAGTTTCACCAAGCAGAATAGGCTAATAGTTCTTTTAAAAATATAAACACAAGTTTATTATATGCCAACTACCCTCAACCTGGTATCCTCCATATATACTGGAACTGCTTGGGAGATATACTCTCAAGACATCTGGAGGCTTCAGGTTAGGATTTGTTTTATCTGTAAATAAAATAGGCTGTGGCAACATATTTTTTGGGTCAATACATATTTTAAAAGCAGAAATGTTATTCCAAGATGCTAACAAAATGATAGAAAATAATTTTTTTCTAGATTTTTCTGGTTAAATGTTGTAGCAGCTCTTCCATATGGTGAATTTCTGAGACAGCAGAAATTCAGAATTGTCAAGTTCCTGTTTTTCTGTGCTGAAATTGGTAGAAACCCTGGAAAAACCTCCAGTTACAAATGGATAAACAATTCCTTTTTTTCTGTATGGATGACATTTTTAAAATGAGTGTTTTCAGTAAGAATCATTTTTTTAAAATGGATAAGCATATATGAAGGGATAACAGAGACAAAGATATGGTATTCTAAAATCCTGATTTTTTTTCTTTTCTTTCCAGCCAAACTCTCTTTGCTAGTGCTGATACTGCTTATGTTTTAGCATATTCTATTATAATGCTGACAACAGACCTACATAGTCCTCAGGTATACATGTACATAAATTTAAAGAAAGATTTTGCCAGACAGGTACAGTTGAGTTTCTAGAAAGCTAAAATCTTCTCTACTAATGTTTGAATTTAACAGGTAAAGAATAAGATGACAAAAGAACAGTACATAAAAATGAACCGTGGGATCAATGACAGCAAAGATCTTCCAGAAGAATATTTGTCTACTATCTATGATGAAATAGAAGGAAAGAAAATTGCAATGAAGGACACAAAAGAATATGCAATCACAACCAAATCTACTAAACCAAGTATGACTTTTACTCCTAAACCCTCAAAAATATTTAGCTTTTCTTAATATGCCATTAATGTTTGGATTAAGCAATTAAATTCTTGTGAGTAGAGTGTTAGTCAAATCTTCACTTGTCACATTGGGCCAACATATTTTTCAGCCACTGTTACCTCCCAGGGCTGGTAGTGTAAAATAAATATATATTAAAGTTTCTTGGATGAAGAATGTTTATTTAAAATCATTAAGGGCTTTCCCCCACTTGCACTAACCTGGGGCCGGGCATGCAACAGCAGCCTTTTCTTTTACCTGATCCTCCTGGCATTGCTTGGGAATCAGCTTGGAGACTCCCCTACCCCTCCGCCTGCCACCTCTTCCAGCCTGGGCAGCTGATTCCCAGGGTAGGAGAGGGGACAGGCAGGGGACTGGGGGTGAATCTGGCAGATGGCTAGATCGATGAGTCTATTTTCTGTTCCTTCCACATCACAAATCTCAGGTTACCACTTAATTGATGTCTGGCACATTTGTGTCAAACCCTTCCTGTTTGGCAATAAATAGGAATAATCCAGAATGAGTCAGTCATAATAAAATAACAGCAATGGAAGCATATACTTAGAAAACTAAGATTGCATGAGCTCCCAGGAGCACTTTGGGCCTGGCTGTAACAGAAGAATAGCTCTTTAACAATAAGTTATTGACTAACTTATCTTTGGTGTGCATTGGCTTATTTTGTTGCCTATTTAATTATATTTTGTTAAGTTGGGTTTCTTTGGGAATGTAGAAAGATTTTTTTTTTCTTAAAGTCTATATACTGCCTTGTTAGAATTTAGTATACATATGCTTAAAAACACATTTGGGCAACAAGATGTTTTTTTTAGGTGTAGCCAGTGAGAAGCAGCGACGGTTGTTATACAATCTAGAAATGGAACAAATGGCTAAGACTGCTAAAGCCCTTATGGAGGCAGTAAGCCATGCAAAGGCACCTTTTACTAGTGCAACTCACCTGGATCATGTCAGACCTATGTTCAAAGTAAGTATGCAATTAAACTTAAAGGTATTTAACATGGTTTTCAAATATGCCAAATGTAAATCTGAAATTCTATCTGCACAGTGTCTGTTTAATAAATGGGATATTTAGGGTGTGCAGTGACACATTTCACGAGTGTGAAAGACAGGCTGGAAATAATGGAGGAAAGAGGATATGTGTTAGACTTTGCTATAGACAACATTTAAAAAGATATTTAAAAACTTGCTTTATTTCTTGGTTTAGTGTAAGATTAGGAGAAGCAATCACCTTTGCCTTTATACTAGATTGCTCTTTGGTGCAAGATGCATTTAGATGGTAATAAATTAAATTTACAGCTATTTCTTTTTCTCTACTTCCCCAATGTTAGCTTGTGTGGACTCCATTACTTGCTGCGTATAGTGTCGGTCTTCAGAATTGTGATGACACTGAAGTTGCATCATTGTGCTTAGAAGGAATACGATGTGCTATCCGAATAGCCTGCATTTTTGGCATGCAGGTTGGTAGTGTTGACATACACAATATTAAATGCAGAATAGCAACATTCTGAAATTGTCAAAATGATATTTCTTAGCATTGGTCTAAAGTTGTGTAAACATCTAGCAGTTAGAGGATGTGCTTGATATACCAAAATCCCAGGTTCAGTCCCTGGTTTCTCCAGAGGGTAGAAAAATTCCTCTCTGGACCCTTGAAGGATTACTACCTGTCACTGGGCATGATTTATGGCAGGCTCTTCTTTAATCCTCTCAATTCAAATACTCATTCTTATGTTTCATGTTCACTCTCTCACACCTCCATATCTAGCCTCCATGCTTAGCTAGCCTTATATAACTTTGTTAGCCCATATTCTCTCTTTTGAGGAAGAAAACTTTTACAATGGCTTATTTCAACTTCTGTTTTTTATAATACTTTAGCTTGAACGAGATGCTTATGTGCAGGCACTTGCCCGCTTTTCCTTGTTGACTGCCAGCTCCAGCATCACAGAAATGAAACAGAAGAACATAGATACAATTAAAACACTTATTACAGTGGCACACACTGATGGCAATTATCTGGGAAATTCCTGGCATGAGGTAAAAACCATACAGTATACAGAAATGTTACTGCCTTTGCAGAAATGTTACTGCCTTTGATTTATTTATTTATATATTTATCTTATAGTACCTTGTTACAATCTAGCAACTCTCAGCAGTTTACATGCAGTCCCTGGGTTAAGAACACCTGGTTTAAGGATGACCCATAGTTAAGAATGGAGCTTATTATAGCAAAATTTGAGTTCATTACACAATACTACTTATACAGTATTATACAATAATACTAGTCCGGTTTACAAATTCAACTTAAGAACAGACCTTAGGAATGGAACTCATTCTTAAACTGGGTACTACCTGTACATAATGTAGCAAAAAATTTAAAACATCCACAGTGTGTTTTACATTTTTAATTTATATTAGAAAGACACAAATAACAATGATAAACTTCTCCAACAAAAATAGCACTAACAACAAATTAAAGAACAAAGAAGAAAAGATGGCGCAGTGCATGAATGTAGGAGTCCAGAAGGACCCCTAAATCACAAACTTGCTCTTTTTTTGTTTGTCTGATGTACAAACAGCAGCTGAGTAGGGAGGTTCTCTCTCCCATCTAGGCCCTTACAGCCTCCAGGTATCAGGATAAGATGCCAACGGCATCTCCCCTCATAGCCTGGGTGGGAAAATAAAGTTGACCAACCTCTCCCTAAACTGTTGGCTGACCTCTCCCAGGGTTTCATATTATGTTAAAGAGCAGGGAGACCAGACTGATTTCTGTGGCACCCCACATATCAGGGGCCATCTGGCCAACCTCTCAATCTTTCCAACTGAAAGTACCCACTGAGGAAGGAATGGAACCACTGCAAAACCACACCTCCAATATCCAACCAATCCCCATGGTAAGATACCATGGTTGATGTACAGGTAATCCTCATTTAGTGGCCACACTTGGGACTGACAATTCAGTCATTAAGCGAAGCAGTCACTAAGTGAAACTGTGACTGTGCTTATGATCTTACTTCAGCTTTCCTTTGTTTTATAGACCTGTGAAAGCTGTAAATGTGAACTTTTGCATCACCATGTAACTGCAAACAGTTGCTAAATGAGGCAGTCACTAAACGAGGACTACCTGTGTTGGAGATTCCTGAGAAGTCTAATAGGACCAGGTGGGATACACTATCCCATCTAGCTTCTGATCCAGGTCATCCAAGAGAATGACCAATCTCTGTCCTATACTAGGGCCAGATTCCCAATTGAAAAGGGTCCAAAAAATCCACTTCATCAAGGGTGCTATGAAGTTGGTCCACCACCACTATCTCAACAACCTTCCCTAAAGAGGGGAGGTTGGTGATCAGATGATAGTTATTAAAAACCCCTGGATCCAGGGATGGATTCTGCAGAAAGGGGCACACGGTAGCCTCTTTCAAGGCTGCTGGTAACTCTCCCTTCCACAAGGAGGCATTGGCAGTCTCCACATCCAAGTGATTACTTCTTTACCCACTACCCACAGGGCAGAGGATAATCTAGGAATCACCCTATCTACTTTCTTTCTTAGAGTTTACAAGCCAAAAGGAGTCCCATAAAATAGGGCAAGACATGGCCTAGTTTCTCCCAAAGACTCTGCAAAGACTTTTGCAGAATCAAAACTTTGGCAAATGTCTTATTGTTGTTTGTAAGCCACCCGGGTTATGGTGCATAAGATGGGTGGCTATATAAGTCTTTTAAGAAAGCAAATAAATAAATATGGGTAACCATCAGTTTACCTCCTGTTGCCAGTTGCTCAACAGGCATTGGACAGAACTGCCTACCAGAGAGCTGAGATATTCCCCAAGTGTTCTTTGGAAATCAGCTGGATCCATTTGGCTGGAGCTGACCATCCAAATGGGCCCCTCCACCTTTTAGAGATTGTGCTGGTCTATGACCATAATAAAGATTTGATCTGATAGGTTACAGATGGCTCTCAATCACAATTAGATCAGGCATGATCTTACCATGGCAATGGGGTGATAGAAATTCCATCCATCTCCAGATCACCTAACATGTGCTTACCTAACATCACCTAACATGTGAAAAGCAGGATAAAAACATTTTTAATAAAATAATAAAATAATTGTATATTGAATTAGTGCTAGTTTTAGAGCATTGGGGTTTCAATTTGTAACATGTCTAAACATTGGAATTATCACTAGTCTATACTATTGTAAAGTTTCTCCACTTTTCAAAAAAATACATCATCTAACAATTCTTTTCCAATTCACCAAACTGCACAATGCATATTTTTGTATGTTAAGCTACTGGTTGCAAGTCAATTACAAAAGTGTATTGGTTAGTGTTGGAATTTAAAAATAGTGCAGGTTCTGGTTTCCCACAATGGCCAGTCATATACCTCTGGGAAGCCCATGAGCAGGACAGAGGGACTGTTTTTCTCCTGCTATTGTTTCTCAGCAACTGGGATAATATGCTGCCTATGAACCTAGAACAGAGTAAGCAAATGTAATTTGGTCAAGGGACCACATTTCAGATCTCTTGTACTTACTGGCCATAGCTAGTAATATGATGGCTGTAAAATAGATGGGCAAATGTTTTTCAGCCTGCTTTTTGTAGACTGGGGGAAAGGGTTCAAGAGACAAAGTGGGTACCATAAGTTTCTGGTTGTTATAACACCAAAAATAGGGAAGATCAAGCCACGTTTTGAAGCCATACTACACACCTAAAATATTGTTTGTTTGTGTGTATGTGTGTGTATATGTATATGTGTGTATGTATATATATCTGTTCTTCAGTGAGGATTGGAATGAAAAAGGAAGCTTGCCTATATGGAATTTGCACTAGATTTTGCAAATCGCTTTGTTTAGAAAGTTTGTTGTTACTGGATTTGATACTAAATTTGCTTTTATTAGATTCTGAAATGCATCAGCCAGCTGGAGTTAGCACAGCTGATAGGAACTGGAGTTAAAACACGCTACTTGTCTGGGTCTGGTCGTGAAAGAGAAGGGAGTCTCAAAAGTTTCACATCTGGAGGAGAAGATTTCATGGGTCTTGGACTGGGTGAGAAGAATTGATTTGACTCTTTTCTTACACCTGTAGTTATAAGCTATTTCCATCAGAGCATTTTGTCACTGTAGTGAATACTCAGGTTTTTTTATTTTTGATGGACCTAGCTGTTTTAGCCTTAATTGCATAAATGCTTTTTATTATAATTTATGATAGTAAAAATAAGAAACTGAACTGGAGACAAATCCTATAGATCACTTTTCATCATAACTTTAATCATACTACCATTCAATGAACCCCCAGAACTAAAGTCTCCTTAGCTGCTGAATCACATGTAACCTAATAAAATGATCATCTAAGTCTGCCAGTTTTGTAATTCTTTCAACGTTTTTGCAATATTTTTGCAAACTCTGACCTATATGTTGTTCAACTTCCTGATCACAGTGAAATAGCCTTATAATGGATCCTAGTGGTGATTTATCTTTTATATGTAACAATTTAATTTTGGTCTCTTCCTAATTAGGTAACTTTGTTGGTGGAAGCGTTGATAGAAGGCAGATAGCCAGCATTCAAGAATCTGTGGGAGAAACCAGTTCTCAAAGTGTGGTGGTAGCAGTGGACAGGTGTAGTATTGTTGTTTCTGTATGATAGGTTATTTGTTTAGTTCAGGAGGCTCTAACATTGATTTTTGGATTCAAATGCTAATTTTAATATTTTTTAAATAAATTGTAACACCATTCTTGGGGCATGTCCATGATGCTAAAGAAAGGGGTTAGATTTCAGTCAAAAGATGAGATTAACCTTAGAGAAATTGCCATAACTGTTGTTGGGTCTTCCCCTCCCCAACACAAAATGCCATATGTTTTAAATTTATAGCTGTCCTGTAATCAGCAGGGAGTTCCATGAGTACTCTCAGAATACAATTTAGAAATTCTGTTTCTTCAATCTAGAATCAAATACAGTATTGTACAATGAGCTTTTCCTAATATTCTGTATGTTGAGGATTAATGCTGCTTCTCTGCTTATTTCATAGGATATTCACTGGTTCAACTAGACTAGATGGGAATGCAATAGGTATGTTGAAAAAATCTGCTGAAATTAAAAATAACTGCACCGGACCATATCATATTTAACAGTTTATTTCTTAAACTTTCAGTTGATTTTGTTCGATGGTTATGTGCTGTTTCCATGGATGAACTGGCTTCCCCTCACCATCCCCGCATGTTCAGCTTGCAGAAGATAGTTGAAATCTCTTATTACAACATGAATAGAATTAGGCTGCAGTGGTCCAGGATATGGCATGTAATTGGAGATCATTTTAACAAGGTATTTTAAATTTTAAACATTGTAAAACTTCTTTGGTACAGTTTAGATGCCAAAATTAATTTCTATGTAGTTTCACCTTAAGACTCATACAGTTTTTGTGGCAAATTCTTGCACCAGATGGAAGATCAACTTGCGTTATAAAATCTTGATATGGAATCATCATAGTGTACTGTGTACAGCTCATACATTGAGCATGACAGAAAATGTCAATTTGGTACCAGTAAACTTTGCAGGGATTCATGTCTCTCAACCTGGAGACTATATGTGGCAGACAGGCAAAATTACAG
The DNA here is from genome assembly GCF_059951505.1 of Python bivittatus. Classification (NCBI taxonomy): domain Eukaryota; kingdom Metazoa; phylum Chordata; class Lepidosauria; order Squamata; family Pythonidae; genus Python; species Python bivittatus. The sequence goes on from NW_028277098.1 coordinate 85,416,732, forward strand.
ACTACTTGTATAGATATCTCATGCCTATTGGCTGTAATTTTATTGTAAACTATTTTGAGATTTTTAAAATGGGAAGCAGTATATAAAAATGCATTTAAATAAAATATATTTGTTTTCTGACATAGCCCCAATAATGTAATTCATAATTTTGGATCTCATAATGGTGAGATAAGGGTGAGATCATCTCATAAGGGTGATGAACAATTGTTATGAAGATGTTTGCCCTACAAGGAGGGGAAGAAAGAATGTAATGTGCTAACAGCTTTTAAATATATGGAAAATTCACTTTCATCGCATGTAAAGCTATACAGGACATAATAGATGTTTCCATAATTACAGTGACTTGAGGATATATACCACAATGAGTTTATATTATCTTTTTGTTTCTTGAAGATTTTTGTCTATCTTCTACATGTATTTGCCTTAATGTATTGATATTTTTAAGATTATTTAGGCTTGAATACTTAGATTTGTCGTACTTGTACCTTGATTAGAGTAGAATAAATCACAAGTCAACAGCATTTCCTGCAAAGATATAAGTTCAGGATTAGGGTGATTCTTTTTGGAGAACTTCAACTCTGGACTCACTCTGATTATGTCTGTTGCCTAAAGTCAAAGAGATTGGTGTATTGGATTTCAGTAGTCCAGTCTACCTGGGATTACACTTCTTTAAGGCAATTCCTGTTTTTCTCATTTATAGGTTGGTTGCAATCCTAATGAAGATGTGGCAATTTTTGCAGTTGATTCTTTGAGGCAACTGTCAATGAAGTTTCTTGAAAAGGGAGAGTTAGCCAATTTCCGATTTCAGAAAGACTTTTTGAGGCCTTTTGAGCATATCATGAAGAAAAACAGGTCTGTTATGTGTCTTGAAATGTAAATCTGTTTCCTTATGGCTATCTAGAATTTATTAATACTATGCAGAAAAAGTCCTCAAATAAAGTAGTATTTTCCCTTTAGATCCCCAACAATTCGGGACATGGTAATCCGCTGTATTACTCAGATGGTGAACTCTCAAGCTGCTAATATTCGCTCAGGGTGGAAAAATATCTTTGCAGTATTTCATCAAGCAGCCTCTGATCATGATGGGAATATTGTGGAGTTGGCATTCCAGACAACAGCACATATAGTTAGTAAGTAAATGCTATGAAAACTAATATGCCAAAAGAAATCGATAATGACCATCTTTATATACAGTAATTGAAATAATAAAGTTTGAAATATTCTTTTTTCTTGATTATGCTTCACACGTATTTCTCATTTCTCTTTCCAATATAAAAATGAGTGTGGGCTGGGGTGCCAGTTCTCTTCAGACTATTCAGATTATTCTACAGGGGAATTCACTGACAAAAGAACTGTTACATTTGCAGTGACACTAAAGTGTTACTTGACTGCCACTGTGTCGTGACCTCCAGTATACCTCTCTGCTTGCTGGCCACATAATCTGATTGATTACAACTTGTAAGTTAAGCAGGTTTGGTGTAACTGGTCAGCTTTCAAAACTGCAATTCTTTGACTTTATTATTATATAGAAAGTCAAATGTTGCTGTAGCAATGTATTTTTCATCCTACGTTTCACCTGATTTGCTTGGGTACCAGTTACCCAAGATATCCAACAGGGCAGATGTAATTTTAAAGGTGGCTTGTTTTTCCTTTTATTTTCTTCTACAGCTACTATCTTTCAACAGCATTTTCCTGCAGCCATAGATTCATTCCAGGATGCTGTAAAATGTTTATCAGAGTTTGCCTGCAATGCGGCCTTTCCAGATACCAGTATGGAAGCAATTAGACTTATTCGTTACTGTGCAAAATATGTTTCAGAAAGACCACAGGTATTTCTCTAAATTTGTATTTCTGTGGATTTTTTAGACTTAAAATTAATACTTCAAGAGAGCTTTTAGAGATATCCATATTATATCTTCCCTCTTGAACACTCCAGTTAATTTTTAGGATGATTGCTTGCTGATTTTTCCTTTTAAAAGGAAGCTTGCCATTATTGAGTTCAAACTTGTGTACATTTCTGGCTGAAGAATATGAATCTCATGATTTACCAATCTATATTCTTAGGTGAATAATATATTTTCAAATATGAGTTTAAGAAACCTTAAATCTCCTGTCCTAACATTTCATGTATATTTGGGGAATAGATAAAACATGTTGAATTTTAAATTTTGTCTTACCAGGACACATGTGAATTTATTGTGAAGTGTAGATTGACATACTTGTGTTTCAAGTCCTTTTTGAAACATGTTCTGATTTTATTTACCCGCATTTCTCAATTTTGCAGCAAGATCTGATTAAGTGGTTTCTGTGTTTGTACTCATTTACCAACTCTCATCTGTTCACAGGTTTTGAGAGAATATACAAGTGATGACATGAATGTAGCACCTGGAGACAGGGTTTGGGTTAGAGGATGGTTCCCTATTTTGTTCGAACTTTCTTGTATCATCAATCGGTGCAAGCTAGATGTGCGGACAAGGTAATGAAGTATTGCAATTATAATTGCTAGTAAAACATTTTCCCTTCATTCTTTCCCCAAGAGATGAATCAAGGCAATATTAATTAAAAGAAAACATTTTCAGATTTAGATTTGCAGGGCATTGGGAACAAATTGCATTATGTTAAGTTACTTTTTCTTCTTTTGCTAATTTTTTTTTACCATTTGTAATGGCTGTTTTTCTCACATTGTAGGGGACTAACAGTTATGTTTGAAATAATGAAGAGCTATGGCCAAACCTTCGAAAAGCACTGGTGGCAAGATCTATTTCGAATTGTGTTTAGGATATTTGACAACATGAAGCTTCCAGAACTCCAAACAGAGGTATTGAAAGCAATGTTATACTATTTAATTGGGATTAGAATGCTTTAAAAAGTTATTTAAAACAAGAATAACAGCCAAATAAAATGATACGTTTCTGGGGGTTTGTTTGAGAAAAGAAAGGCTTTAAAATTAAAATGTTCAATCTGATATTTTCCCCATATCTTAAACATAAGTTGCCACAATGCCCAGTCAGCACAGTTCTAAAATTCAGAATTATGAGAGTTGCATTCCAAAATGTCTGGAAGGCAATAGAATGGAAAAAGCTAAGTTATAAGGCTTCTGTAGCGCCTTATACTACATTTAGTTTGTTAGTATCTAACAAACAAAATGGAGACTACACCCCACCCCCCACCCCGGTCTTTTAGATATGACCAAGGTCAGACCCAGTTCATCTCTTTGCCTAATCCCATCAGACCCAAATTGACCCACCCTGCCCCAGAGAAGGCCCCCCTGCAATCCCATCTAAGCCAAAGAATAGAAGCCTCCTCACCAGCTCACAGTACAGCCTAAGGGCAGCCCTGCCAAGGAAATTGTAACCCAGAGAAACCTCAGCCGTCCATCCACTTATCATCCGATGACCTGAATGTTCCATCTCCTTTAACAATGAACTTCCTCAGCTCTGCTGCCCTCCTGAAAGGGCCATTTCGCCTAACAATAGAACTGACTCCAGGTACACTGATAAGGGCTGGCCTAGCTTCCCCAAATTGGCCAGCCAGTCAGATCCCTGGGATTTCCAACCTTATAATCCATAACTTCTCTATAAATCTTTGTTTTTCCATTGTTTAGGGTCCCTCTTTCTTGTAAAGCAGGCATCGTTGCAGTAAACATGGTTCTTCCCCTTAGTGTTGTGCTCCTTCTTCAGACTGAATCCACAACACTTTGTTTGACGTGGTATGCTGAAAGGATACAGTGATGGTTTTCACTCTTTAGCTCTTTAATCTTTGTCAAGCTGAAGAGGAATAACAGGCACTCTGTTCTTCAGTTGGCCTTCCAGTTAACATTTGCATGGCAGTACACAGAGTATATGGTGCTTCCTTGGCTAATGATTTTAAAAAGGATAAGTCATGGTCCTTAGAATTTTGCAGTCTAAATGTTGATATAAGGTTAGGTGAACTCTGTAAACAAGAGTGAACTCAATATTTTTTAAAAAATGATGATTATATAATCAGAACTCTTCCCTGTTAGCAATCAGAAAAATACAACCCTTGATTCTTCTCTCCATAGAAGTCTGAATGGATGACTACTACCTGTAATCATGCACTTTATGCAATCTGTGATGTATTTACACAGTTCTATGAAGCTCTGAATGAAATTCTTCTTGCTGACATATTTACACAGTTACACTGGTGTGTAAAACAAGGTAGTTTATTTACATATGTGTCACTTTATTCTGCATATCTTTGTGTGTGAAATTCATCTTCCTCTTTTTCCTCCATACTTCCATGCTTTTCCAAAAAGGATGACTCTGAAAAAATGTATTTTTTGAAAAAGACAAATTATTTTTACTAATACACTGCATATTCTTTGTGAAAAAGAATAGTATAAGCTTACTGTTTAACTAATGCTGCATTTGTGGTATTGTATTGATAACAATATCTCTTATTCCTTCTTTCAAGAATTCTTTATTACATAGCATTGTTCTTTCAGTAACCTGGGAGATGGTTTTAAGTGCTACGTCACTTATTAAGTTTTGCATATGTTCTTTTAAATAATTTTTACAAATTTTATAAAGTGGCTGGGTAACATCAACCTTTTGTTTAAGGATTGTGTTTGCAATCAAACTGCAGAATTAAATTCTTATTTGAAAAATGAACTCATAACCACTTTATATAATTAGAAGCCAGGTTCAAATAACAATAGTTTTGCAGGTTTTTTAAAAAACAAACCTGTTTCTTGCAATGAAAAGAGAGAGGGAATGGCTTTTGCAGTACTGCTAAGTTCCATTTTCCCCTTTTAGGAAAAAATAATTGTGAGTGCATTTTTGCCCCTTGACTTCTCATACCAGAAAGTCATTATGTTATGTTATATGAGACAGTGGGGTATTAATATTCCTAGACCCACACCAACAAACACATCGATCTTTTAGTTTAGATTTTCCATATCACAGATTGCTGGGGTGCAAACATATTGCCTTCGTGCAAAGTTCATAGTAGCTTCCTGTAAAGCTATTATTGGATTTAGAATAGGACACATTTTCTTTTCTTCCTTCTGTTCCTTGAAACAGTTTATCCTCTTGCTTCTTAACATTAGCCTCTTAACATGGTTTTCTTCTTTTATATGAATAATTCTGGGGTACAGGGATGCATGTCAAATGGATTTATGCAACCAAGTTTGGTTCTTATTTGGGTTCTTTAAAAAAATCCAGACTTTGAAATCATTGAAGTCTATGAGTAGTTTGTTCCATTGATTTCAATGGAATGTAAGTATAGTTGTTTTTTTTTAAGTTTTAAAACAAACTTTGGATTCTGGTTTTCAGGGAAATCAGTGGTTAGTAATCACAAGTATTTATACTAATACAAAATCAAATATATGAAGAACACTGGGTAACCGAATGGATGGGAACTGTTTTGGAGGGGAAAGACAGCACATGTCAGTTTCTCACTAGTGTACTATCAACTGATTTTCCAGTTTGCAATAGGCTACTTTCTAATAGGGACTATCTCACAGCACAACTAGTTGTCAACTCAAGCTGTACAAGTCTCTGATGTTATCATCATAAATGTTCTTGCTTTCATCTGTGATTTAATTTTTCTATAGATAATGAACAGCTGGCTCGATCAGGTACAAACTGCTTAGAAAGCCTGGTAATATTAAATGGGCAAAAATTCAGTCCTGAAGTATGGGACCAAACCTGCAATTGTATGCTAGAGATCTTCAAAACTACCATTCCTCATGTGTGAGTGTATTTCTAAAATGTAGAGTATGCCAGTGTTTCAGATTCAGCAATATATCTGATTTATGCATTTCTTTCTTGAAGATTGCTGACATGGAGGCCAGCAGGAATGGAAGATGATTCATCTGAAAAACATCTGGTACATGTTCTAGTTTCTTACCTAGTAAAAGTTGCATGTGACAGCTTCATGTTTATTGACATTTAATGTGGAAATAAAAATTACAAAAATATTAATCTTTCTGTTGTTTCTGAGATATACTGTTTCAAGATATAAAATGATGTAAACAAGGGAAAAATAATGGCAAGGAGCAGCTACAGTATAGTTTTATTATGAAATGTCTGAAGAATTAAAACTGTCTTGAAACTGAGATTTGTGACTAAGATGTAAAAAAAGTTAACACAGATATATTTTCTATTAGGAGGTAGACCTGGATCGCCAGTCTTTAAGTAGTAAAAATGCTTCAGAAAGAGGGCAGAGCCAGTTTTCAAATCCCACAGATGACAGCTGGAAAGGTGGCCCTTATTCAAGTAAGTTTGCAGTTCACATTGATACGTTTTCATTCCAGCCCTCTGGGAAGTAAGTCCTCGATGCAAATTAAGATACGCAACTAAGTTTGCAACAACAGCTGTGTCCAGTTCTTGACCCATTAAGATACTGCTGTTGCTCTCTTAGTCTTAGATTTGATTTTAGATTTGATCTGATTTGATTGACCATGATTCTGCCTGCCCTGTAAGTGCTCTGAGGAAGGACTTGCTTAAGGTCCTGTCACTGCAAGAGGTGAAAGGGATGTGGGCCAGAAGGCAGGGCTTCTCTGTGGCTGCCTTCAACATTTTGGAACATGCTGTCTTGAGAAATAAGATTGGCCCCTTGACTCTGCAAACTCTTCTTTTAAAGCAAATATTTGATCTGAGGTTATGGTCCCTGGTGATTTTAGTTATATTGTGTTGGTCTGAGGGCTCAGTGTTTTACTTTGGATTGTTATTTTGTTTTAGTGTTAACTGCCCAAAGTTACTTGATTGGTGTGGTATGAAGATTGTATCATTCAGTAAATTAAATAAACAATACCAGGTATTCTCTGCAGCACCTTGGCTGAACCAATTGTTAGAACAGTTTCTCAAAAATTATGCTGGTTGCATTCTTTCAGCTATTAGATTGGTTAATTTCATGCCTAAGTTTAAAAGGCCCATATAGTAATAACCAAGTTTGCTTTTTTACATGTACAGGTGATATAATTCTACCTTAGGTTTCTTTTTAAAGTAAATGGCATGGAACCTATTTAGAGATCATAACCATTTCACTAACAACATGGTAGCAGAGGAAAATCACGTATGCCTGAATCTCTAGAAAGAAATGTATAGTGTGCACTAGCTAAGAAGTCTTGTTGAAAGGGATCAAGGCAGTGGTTTTGAAGTAAGAACATTATGTTCTTTTTAGAGTAAAAATCTAAATACAATATATTATTTTAGACCAGAAACTCTTTGCCAGCCTCCTCATAAAATGTGTGGTCCAGCTGGAGTTGATTCAGACAATTGATAATATAGTATTTTACCCAGCAACAAGTAAGAAAGAAGATGCTGAACATATGGCTGCTGCTCAGGTAAGACAGCTGTTTCTTTGATTGACATGCATTCTTTACTCTCACTGTGCACATGTGGAAAAATATTAACCTATTCAAATACATTTGAATTAAGATCAAAACTAGGGTCTGCTCTATTAAAGCTTTTACAGAAGCTATTTAATACTATTTAAAGTTTAAGAAGAAACCTTTGTAACCTGCTTCCTTAGCTAATAGTTCCTGTTACTGAATTTCTTCTTTAGAGGGACACACTAGATACAGATATACACATTGACACTGAAGACCAGGGAATGTACAAATTCATGTCTTCCCAACATCTGTTCAAGTTACTGGATTGTCTGCAAGAGTCCCATTCATTTTCAAAAGCTTTCAACTCAAATTATGAACAAAGGACCGTCTTATGGAGGGCAGGTAAACATAAAATAGGGTGGAAGATTTTAGAAAGTTATTGTAACAATTACACTGGTGTAAATTGCAATCTAAACTGTCTACTGGCATGGAATTACTGGTTAGTTAAATATTTAATGTAGAATATTATCATACAACATAATATACATTGCTGGTGATCTTATTTAAAGATCAGTATGTGCTAAGGTGGATAGCTTTTTGAACCAGAGGACATCAGGTACTGTGTTGGGGGCTACATATGCTCATGTGTATGGGCACACAAACTCAATCATATACATATCTGTAGGTTCAGTGATAATAGGGGAAGTGTCCTTTCCCCTTCTTTGATGGAATGCTGGGAAATTCTGTTATACAGCACTGTTATATCTCCCAGTGGCTTATTATTTCTGGGAGGAGGGCACGCAAACACTTGTAGGTGGAATACACAGACTAGGTGCCATTAATTTACCCATCTGTTGTATGAGTATATAACCTGTTCATTTTATTTCATCACACAGAATTTTGAGATTTCTTTTGTGGTCATCCTTGGGTTGCTGAACTGAACCCAAAGCAGTAGCATGTATCTTGCCTTTAGAGTGGGGAAGAAACACTGGGTCTTTTGTCAGCTTAGGAGAGGTCGGGTGTTAGTGGCTTTCCAGAAATTGTTGAATTACAACTCTCTGCATTCCTCACCATGATTACCCATGCTAGTTGAGTTTGATGGAAGTTAGAGTCTAACAATATCTGGAGTACCACAGATACTCCAGTTATTGCTAAACTTTACATTAAAGTTATAGTAACCCAATTTTTTTTTTTTTAAATTGGAAGACCCCGCTTAAGAGAAAGGGACTGGCAAAGGGGGGGGGGGATTTAACTGTACCCAGCTCCAAACACTCCTGCTCTTTGCACTCATTCAAATATGTGTTCAGAACTTCACAGGTTGAAAATCACAGGGAATAAATCTGGAGCAGATGTACAGTTATTTCAGGTTATTTCAAGATTTGATTTCCAGTTCCTTTTGGGTGTTAAGCAGTATGTCATTAATTTTCAGGGTTCAAGGGTAAATCAAAGCCCAACCTTCTAAAACAAGAGACCAGCAGTTTGGCTTGTTGTCTGAGAATTCTTTTCCGAATGTATGTTGATGAAAACCGCAGAGATTCTTGGGAAGCTATACAAGAGAGGCTCCTGAAGTAAGCATTGTTTCTACCCTTCAAAGTAATATTGGGAAGACAATTCCAACAATAGCTTATTTCTTCAGGATTTCAGGGCCTGCATAGAATTTTTCTGTCAAAATCATTTTTAATTGAGGAGCTTTAAGCAAAACGTGCAAAGGAATACTTGTTCAGATTTTATCCTTCATTAAGAGAAATTGGGAAATTTGTATGTGAAAGCAATCTGATATATGTATCCCATGCCATTTTTTTAAAAAAATTATTTATTAGAGCCGCCATGGAATTTCCCAAACCTGAAACGTGCTATTCTGACAGACTGTTTCTAAATCCAGGTTGGAATGTTCTGTGATAAAGCATTTTGCCCACCCCTTTTTATTACATATTTTACTTTTTCCACTGACAGACCAACTTTTGTTAAATAGACAAACTTCATTATCCTCAATATCTGTATGTTTTTATTAGCATCTGCTTTCCATTTGTTTAGTGAAAATGGAAATGGAAAAAAAAACTGTTAATAAGTTAATTGAGGCTATTTAAATTACTCTTGAAAGGAACGGAAACCCTATTAAATGCCAGTTTGAAAAAATATCAATACTCCTGAATTTCATTCATTCGGATTTTAAAAAATTAAATATTAAAAACTGTTGGTATTCTGTCACTTTCTGCTCTTGCTTCAAGTATGCCTCTGAAAATCCCTGATTTGAGGAGAACTAGCAAAACCTATTTCCTTGAATTGCCTGCTGTTTTCTGTGGTTCTGAATGTTCACATGTTCTTTTCTCTAGTGTGTGTAGTGAAGCTTTGGCCTATTTTACCACTGTGAACTCTGAAAGCCATCGAGAAGCCTGGACTAATCTCTTGTTGCTACTTTTAACAAAAACACTAAAAGTCAGTGATGAAAAGGTAAGAAAAGATTTTTACTTTAGTTTCATGTGAAAATATGAAACTTTACAGGCTGCTGTAGCCCCCTTCGCATGTCGATCGTGTGAAGGGGCAGCTCATCTAGGATGGGCAGGATTTGCTGGTTGGGGCCAATTTATGTTCACTGCGTAGGTATACATTACTCTTTGACAGTGATAGAGTGGTAAAGAAATAATTAAAGCAAGGGCATTCTAGTGGCCAGGTGAAGGTGTAATGGGAAGTAGGTTGTCCCTGCAGTAGATAGAATTTTGAGAAAATTCACAGTGAAATGGTATGGTGGTAGCATCAAGACCAGTTGAAAATTTGCAGCAGCATATTTTTTTAAATGTGGATATTGCAGGGCCATTCCCTGACCATGGGAACTGTACCTTCAATTAAACCATACTTTTTGGAGGGATTGATTTGTATGATTGCTTACTTTTTTTTCTCCTCTTTCTTCCTCCCAAGTTTAAAGCACATGCATCGACATATTACCCCTACTTATGTGAAATAATGCAGTTTGATCTGATCCCAGAACTCCGAGCTGTGCTGAGGAAGTTTTTCCTGCGCATAGGTGTAGTGTTCAGAATCTGGATTCCTGAAGAACAGTTGCGAACAACAGGGACTCATTCCCTTGCATGGTAGTTCTGTGACTGCTATTTACCAAAGCTTGAGTCATGCTAAGTTCACAGAATGAAAGCATAAGCAAAGCAAAGAAAAACTGATAGGTCTCCAAAGAAGAAACTACAATAATGGGAGCAGCAGGGTTGTATTGATCAAGCTGGTATTTCTGAAGGCTCTTTCATTACTATTATTATTCTGGCTGTCCTATAGGAATAGCTGTTCACATTTGACAATTTATTGCAGTAAACGTCAAGTCATTCTTACCACTCAGCTTGTCTGCTCAAATCGATTTGCAGTAGTAGTTCCTTCTCAGTACCTTCCAGCTATTTGCCCATAAGCTGCTGGAAATAATTAATGAATGGAAACTCTTTCTGTGAGATAGTACTATTTATATAAGTTTGTGATGTTAGCAAATGTATTAATAAATATTTGAGAGGGTGAAAATTCATTTGAAAATTGGCTGGAGCGTTTCTCCACCAGGAATGCGTACAGTTGAAAATGACTCGGTGCTGTCTCTTCTATCAATACAGGATTTGAATGGTTTGGTGCTGTCTATTCTGTAAACCCGTAGCAAGATGGTGACTAAGCAGTAATATAATAGTCACCCAATTAAAATCCAAAGCAGTCTTTATCTCCATCTCCCTTACTGCTAGTTCTGCCATACACTGCAGAATGTAAGTGGTACATCATTTTCAGAGCAGTACTATATGTTTTCTAGGGCTGATAATTTTTCATCATATGAAAATTCCCTTGATACTGGGTTGCTATCAATAAAACAATCTGTAAAATATATTATGAAGGAAACTCTCCCCAGAAACTGTAGGAGAAAAACAATTCATACTGCCTTTTAATTCAATTATTGCATCTCTCATGACTTGAATGTTTAAGAAGCTTGAAAGCTTTGAAAAATGCTTGATTCTTAACGTCTAATGATTATTAAATATTAAGCAAATGACAAACTCAAATTCTTTGATTAATTTTGAAGTGCAGATTGAATAAATTAAAATTTATACTCATATTTCCCTTTTGGAGTAATGTATAGATTAATGTTTGGGTAGAAGCTGTCTATCTTTAATGTGTTTTCAGATATTTCTATTTTTGCTGCCGAATTGTGAGTTATGGTTGTTTTAATGGCTTGGTTAACGCTTTATTATTATAAGTGGTATAAGACAGAAGAATCTGGTTCCTATTGGAACCCCTTGATTTATTAATATAAGTGCACATGTACTTGTGAAGGAAGCCTGGTTGCTTGGGGCCAATAGGAAGCAAAGTCACAATGTTATCAGTTCAGTACTATTGGCTTTTCTGAATTTGGGTCTAAGAACGGTTTTTATTATTATTATTATAAGTCCAAATCTTACTATTCTTGGCCCAGTAAGAAATAGTTTTGTAAGGTATGGCAGGCAAATTCTGTATAGTTGTAATAATGTAACGGTTTCTATAAGAGGGCAGGAAGATGACTTCTGTCCAAATGTATTAAAGATGCAAAAGTGTTAAACGGATTTTGTTCTTACTCTTATTGGCAAGCATGAACTGTAAAGTGCTAATTCAGTGGGGAGCAGGGAGGCATGGCAGGTGGGTGGCTGCAGCCCTAAGCCAAAGGCCCGAAAAGGTTCCATCCAGGGTGACAGGTCTGGCGGAAGAAGTGACGCTTCTTGCCCTGTAAACAGAGTTTGGCCGCTAACACTGCCAACATTGTTACTGTTTGGGAAGAACCATGGCAGGATTTTTAAAAAATAAATTCTAGTGCGCTGTCTCAAAGTAATTCAGTAGTAAAGCAGTGTAAGTTTTACTTATTTATGATTTTTTGGCAATTCATAGACGTAAAAAGTTTGACGTTTAATTTCTCTACCAAAGACTTTTGTACATAGCAAGTGCAAAATATTGTCTTCTGTGAAATATGTTGAGAAACATATAAACAATTGATTAGAAAGGATTGTGACAAAACATTAGCTTACTTATTTAGTTATTTATGTTTGCAGTGCAAAGAGGCATTTCACTGTGGACTGAAAAAATCATTTATTTTTATATCATGTTATTTTAATCCTAGTACTGAACAGAATTCTTCTTTAATTGGATTGTTTTTTCTCATTGCTGTAATTCTGGTATGAATATGTTCTGCAAATGCAGCTTGGTCTCCATCCTTTTTTTCTTTTCTTTTCTTTTTTTTTTGGTCAAATATTTTCTGTTCAGAGGGTGCGCCTCTCTGACTTCATTAAAGGAGTGTGGCAACATTGCAAGTGACATTTCTAAATCTGAATAAGAAGTGCAATATGCATAGGGTTTAAAATAGTTATCTTCCAAAGTTTTGCAATGTAAAGCACTGTGAAGCAGCTTTTTTTGTGAGATCTTTACTTACATATAGAATATTCTGATCATAAAACTTAAGAGCCTAGTCAGTATATTCAATTATTCATTTCCTTAGGAAAGCTTTATTTAGCAGCCAACAGTTACACTTTCAAACGGCTAAGACTTTAATTAAAAACATATAGGTGGGAATCTAATAACCATGTATTTATCATGAAGGGTAGCGTGTGTGTGTGTGTCTGTGTGTGCATGTGTTTGAAGATGTTCCATAATAGCCTTTGTGGTGTTCCTGAAGATTGTGAAGAATGGTAATAATGGTGCATATATTATTTGAATGTGTTTTTATAATGACTATGGGCATCAATACAACTGTTTTGGCAACACCAAACTCCATGGACAATCGTAATGTTAGGAATACTCCCTAGAAGAAAGTTTCCACAGTAATTGATTTGAGTTCAGATCATTGAACAGGTTCTGCAGGGTAAACACAGTGTTTCCTGTGTCACTTCTTTAAACATTCATGAAATTTTGTTTGAGCTGGCCGCATAATAGAATTCTGTATCATGAAACCAGTGCAGGATGAACTGTCTGTGACACACAATTCCAGTGTACATGCAGTTGCTATTGATCTCTTAGCAATAGTAGTAAGCCTTAGACTTGCATGTCAAGCTGCACTTGCCTCTTCCCTCTCTGGTATGAATCTCCCCTTCTTTTGTCAGCATTAGCTTTGCTTTGATTTCATGCCTACAATAGCAGCAATTGTGATAAACATGAAATAGATTCCTTCTGAAGCAGGTTTGCAACATTAATTTAAAATAGAAGCTTTGATTACCATTAACTCTAGCGGGTGCTGATAGCAGACAAAGTATTACTCTATTATTTCAGTCAAAGGAGTACAGAAATAGTAGTAAGAAAACAGAGGTAAGAATGTACAACCCTGCCCTACTGGTCATTCAGCATTGTAATGTCGCTCCCATAGAGTACTCTTATATTTTGAGATAGTTAGGTTCTGGTTAAGTCATGCTGCGACATTCAAAATACTGTGCAAAAAGTTGTACAGAGTTGTATGTAATCTAACACTTGAAATACTTGGAGGAAGTATTTTACAGTAAATGGGCTAGAAAGAAGCCCATCCGCAGCAGCCTCAAAGTAATTTCCATTTGACTTCTCCCTGGGTTATCTGGTGCAGCAAGTAGTATTTTTTTTCACATTTATATCACTTAAGAGTTTAGGGAGGAATAGTATTATGAATATTCTAAAACACCAAGTCCAGTACAAGTTTTCCCATTCAAATCCCTATTATAAATTCAGAATGAGGCTGAAAACCCAGTTATTTGAGGTCTGCAAATTTGCACGTAAGGGACATTTTTTAAAACAAATAAGTAAAATTGAATTAAAACTTGCTTAAGTGCTTGGTGCATTGCATTTTTTAAAGAATGGTTCACTTACCACTGTTATACTCCCACTGAAGTTAACACAAGCCAGTATAAATTGCCCGTGAAATTTGTCCCTAAGTATATTACAGTTCAATCAGATGATGTGATGTGATTCTTGGCTTGAAGCAAAGCAACAGAAAATTTTGATTTGTGAGAGGTGCAATTCTTTAAATGTCTTGATATTTTTGTCCAGAATATCTCTTTGCAACTTTAAATAAAATATACTTTGTGCAAAATGTATGTTTTATCTATATAATGCTTAAAATTAGTTATAAGCTACTTTTTTTCTTAAGAGACCTTCTATTATGAAGTACGTTTAATATCATTAAGTTAATGAAAAGCATTCCTTGCCCGATGGATGTATACATTTTTGAGAGAATAGCATAATTATATACTGTAATACAAAAGCTATGTAAAGTTTTTTATATAAAATATTATGAAGAATGTTGTATTCCATGCTTTAATCAGGTGGTAAATAAAGTTTAACATCAAACTTAATTTTTTTGACCTTGTGATTAAAAGCTTGTGTCAACTATTTTTATCACCTTGTCAGGGACTAAAGGCTGTAGAACAGAGGCATAGGTTATGTTTTGCACTCAGTGCAACTTCCTGGGACAGGCATAGCTTCTGGCCAGTCAATAAAGGGAGAAGCTCTAAGACCTAAAATGTGATGTGTTTTCCACACAACATCTCTGAGTTGAAACTCTTCTGTAAGGAGGAATGGGCTAAAATTCCTCCAAGCTGATATGCAGGACTGATCAAGAGTTATTGGAAATGTTTAGTTGCAATTACAGGTTTAATGACCACTCGGTCAGTGACTCTTTAAAGTTCTAATGGCACTGAACAAGACGATCAGTCCTCATAGTTGCAGCCATTGCAGTGTCCCCATGATCATGTAATCACAATTTGGGTGCTTGGCAACCAGCTCACAATTATGAAGTTGCAGAGTCCTGCGCTCACATGATCGCCATTTATGACCTTCACTGCCAATTTCCAACAAGCAAGGTCAATGAGAAAGCCAGCAGGAGGTCACAAATGGTGATCACATGACTGCAGGATACTGCGACCACATTGGATTTGCCTAACGATGGCAACTGGGACTGCTGGAACTGCCATTGTAAATCAGCATGGTCACATGACATCACACGTTACAACTGCATTGCTTAGCAAGAGTTCTCAATCCCAATTACTGTCAGTAAGTGAGGGCTACCTGTATTGCTGCTGGGAGGGGTGGGCTCACCAGTTACTGAAAGCAAAAGTTCACATACTTTTGCCACACACAAATATGTAGCTTTGGATCATTTTCCTCAATAAATAAATGAATAATGTTTTTTCTCACTTGTTTGAGTTCTCTTTATCTAGTTTTAGGACTTGTATGGAAAACAGATCACATTTTAGGTCATATTTATGTACAACTATTGAAAATTCAAAAGGGTTCACAAACTTTTAAGCACCACTGTATACTGGAACAGCACTCTACAATCTATGGAACCCCAAAAGTTGCAGATGATAATGCTGGCAAGAACCTGAGGTTTGGAATCCTACTTCTTTATCAGGATTATGAGATACACAGCTGGCTTAGTACAACTCAACAGGTTGTACTATATCATGGCAACGGTGATTTTTAAAATTCTTCTAGGACTGTGGTCAACAATTAGTTTTGAGGGACCGGAGGCAGAATATAATTTCACTTTACTAAAGCATGGTTAATTAAATAAACCACAGTTGCCAGATTCACACAACACATGAAGTCAGAAGAAGCCACAGATCCAGCTATTTTTGATAACTTTCATCCCATCTCCAACCTTTCCTTTTTAAGGAAAGTTGTTGAGAAGGTGATAGGGAATCAGCTACAGAGGATCCTAGGGGAAGCAGGTTATCTGGATCCTTTTCATTTGGGTTAGAGTTGTGGGACAGTGACCTCCCAAAGGAGATGGCTCATGACTTGGGTATCATCCTGCTTAAACAGCAAGTCATAGCTAACTAAGATTTTTGCCCAGGTTCAGCTGGTGTACCAATTACAATCCTCCTAAAGGAAGTCATTCTGACCTCAGTAACTTGTGCCTTGATCACCACTTGGGACTACAGCAACATGCCCTGTGGGGCATCCTTTGGAAATGCTGCAGCAGGTACAAAATGGAGCCACAAGATTATTGGCAGGACAGCCCGCATTGCTGGCCAGGAGGCTTCCAGAACCAATTCAAAGTGATGCTTGTTACCTTTAAAGTTTTAAACAGCACAGCATCAGAATACAGCAGGCAGTGTCTTGCCAGAATTGAATTGGGCCATCCAGCCCCATCATCAAGAGAAGGTCTGCTGAAAGTTCCCTGCCCTGTGAAATTCATGGAATGCAAGTGAGACAGAAAGACTTCTCTGAAATAGACCCCACTTTATAGAACAGTATACACCCAGACATATGTGCAGTCCTCATGTTGTTGCAATTCTATAAACAAAGTTATTTTATTTCAATTTACTTTCAGTCCCAGCTGACTTTGGGCACCTATTTTGGGATTCATAATTTTTCTTTTTGTTATACTGATTTGGATTATGTTTGTTTTTGCTTGATATTGTACACCACTCAGGGACTGGGGCAGGCTATTAAGTACTGTAATATATATACACAGAGAGAATAATGAATTAATCATATCTATTACATCCTCTTAATCCATACGAACATAAGCAGTTCCCTGCTAGATTGGACGCCTGGCCCATCTAGTCCAGCAATTTGTTCTCACAGCAGCCAGTCAACTGCACAAGGAAGCCTACTAGTCTCCCAGCAGATGGCTTTCAGAGGTTATCACTCTGCCATCAAGGCTAATAGGCATTGATTCTAATGACTTCCATGAACTGGTCCAACCCTTTTTTGAAGCCAGCCAAGCTGGTAGCCTTCAGAGCCATATTTCAGAGCTTTTACAGTCTGTGAGAAAATGTGCGCAAACAAGCAACCAACTAGTTTTGAAGTTGTTCTTACAGATGTCAAGAGCAGAAATGTGACAGATCTTCTTAGAATACTATTTAAGATGAACCCAACTTGATGACTTTATGTATACATCCATGTAATATTGTTGGCTACAATAGGAAAGTGATTTGTAATAAACAGATGTCTCAATCTCCTGAGTACAGGCACCCAAGAGGCATCTAATGGACTAATATGAGGGCGGGGGGGGGGAATGCTTGAGGATGTTCTTATAAGTCCTATGCAATTCTTTCTCTTCTGCTGTTTAATATCTACACACAGCCACTGGGAGGGGGATTTTAAGATTAGGAATTCAGATTGCGAATTCATCAATATGCAGATAAGACTAAAGTCTACTTTTTCTTAATAGCTGACTCAAGTGAGGCTTTACAGTACTGATCCTTTACAGTTGCTTGGAGGCAGTTCTGGACTGCATGAAAGCCAACAAATCTGAATCCTGATAAGACTGCTGTTATGAATCAGTAGTTCTTGGACTTAGGAACTGGGAAAGCAACCAGTTTTAGATGAAGTAGCAGTCTCTCCAAAATGGTGCATAGTTATAGATCTTTCCTCAATTCCAACCTTTAACTAAAGGCATAGGTGACATCAGTGACAAAGATGACTTATGCCAATTTTGGCTGGTACTCCAGCCTAGCTTCTAGATCCATGCCCTAATTATTTCGAAACTGAATTCCTTCAATATGATCTCATATGAGTGTACCCTTGAAGATGCAGCTGGTGCAGAAAAGAGCTGCCGAATTGTTAAGTAAGGTAGCCGAGTTGGGCCATATAACACAAATCTTTAAAGCGCTGCTCTAGCTGAGCTATCAGGCACAAATCAAAGTGTGGACATTAGCGTGCAATGCCATAAATGGCTCAGAGTATCCAAAGGCCTTTTTCCCTCATTACTCATCCCACGGGATATGATCAGCTGGGGAAGTCTTACAGTCCCAGCAGTGGGCATGGATTCTAGTGCGATGGCCAAGGTAGTGCCTTCTGGGTAGCGGCATCCTAATCCTAGTACTCTTTCCATTACAAATGGGTCCAGTTTTAAACAATTTTAAATAAAATGTATTTTCCCCTGAATTTGCGAGATAATAACCAGGTTGTCTTTTATTTCAGCAGTTTTAAATGGCTGATCCCCAAGGCTTTATCGCCTTGTGGGGGAGGGGGGATTTTTAAAAATTGAGTGCCTTTATTAAGAAGCTTTTTAAGGTAAGATTGTTTTCTTTTGTTCGTTTTCCATAAACCGCTCCAGTGGGAAGGAGAGCAGCATGGAAAGTAGCATTTTTCTGGGAAAGAACAAGACTTTTTACACCAGGCTGTGTTGGTTTGCCCTGCTTACCCATCGTTCCCCGTGGTCTAGTAAGCCGTAAGCCAGCCCACGGGGCTGGGTTCACAAACGTCAGGCTAAACGTGGTTGGCCAATCTGTGGACCGGCGTGTAACGCAAACTCAGCCCACAGCGTTCACAAGGCTCCGAAGGCTCGCCCAGCGAGGAAACGCGCATTTCCTATCCTTCTTGGGGCTTCGAAACCGCCTCACTACTTTCGCCACCCCGCAAGGCCTTCTGGGATGTCCCCGGACTGAAGGGCTCTGCTCATCTGGTTTCAGATCTAGCGCATCCGTGATTGGCTGGCGGTTTGGGAGAGCCGCCTGTGGATTGGTAGCCGCGGGAGGGCGGGGGAAAGCTGGCGCCGCATTCTGCGTGGTGCCGTCACCACGTCGCCGCCGCCGCGCCGTCTCACCGAGGTTTGAATGTGAAGCTGAGCCGTAGGAGGAGTTGCTGTTGTCGTTGCTGCTCGCGCTGTCAGGGGACCCGTCAGGTAAGGCCAAGCCGTTGAGCGCGATCCGGCGTCTCTTTCCGTGCGGCTGGGCCCTCCGAGCCGCCGGGGGAGAGAGCCGCGGAGAGAGCCGACGGAGGCGAGCGTCTCGAGTCTGGGGAGTTGGTCGCGAATGCGGGCCCACGGCGCAGCGGAGGGAGGTGCATCTGAACCTGCTGCGTCTATCTTGGCCTGCCTCCTTTTGCCTACGCGTGCCCCCGTTGGTTCCTGGGCCTCGCCCGCGGCAAAAGCAGTCTGTTGATTGGCTAGCCTCGCCTGTCACTCGGGCTGGAAACGAGATAGCGTGAACCGTGCACCTCGATCGCTGTCCCTCTCCATTTTTCCTTTTCCCCCTTTATCGCCGAGTCCGTCCTCGCGCGTCAATCTGTTGAGGATGGGTCAGGATCTCCAATGGCAGGGAGGTTCCTCGTCCTATTAAGGAAACTGGTGGTTTTTCATTTTCTGAGACAGCAGCGTAAAGGGATGTCAGCAACGCTTAATCTTTTTTTTTCCTTTTCGAAAAAGGATGCTCTGCGGACTCCTTCTTGGGTAAAAAAAGCAAATCCTTACTGCAGATGTAGACCGTTGGGGAAAAAAATACTCTACACGTACGCAGAAACTATTCTGTTTGGTGCTTGTATGGAGGGTTAAACCTAACGTAGCGTTCTCCTTGCAACACTATTACTGTATTTGGATTTTTTCAAATGGGGCGGAGAGAAATATTATGGCCACTTCGTGAGGTCATGGCAGAGGGAAGATTTAAATCAGCTGTAGTTTATTCAATACGTACGAATGAAGTAAGCTATCTACCCTATAGCAACATTACATTGCAGCTTGCTTACAAAAGATGGTTGGGATACTTGGTTTATTGATGTTAAATTCTTTTTTTCCCCTTTTCCCTCAAAGCCCATTTTTTTCTATTGGGAAAACACAGCTATTCTAAATAGTATCCCTTCTGCTTTAATTTTTTAGTCCTTCCTTCCAGATTAAACATAGTTTACTAATTTGTAATTGCATTTATGCATGTTCATTTTTTTATTTTTGCTGCTTCTGCCTCCCTAGGGCCTCTACCAAGGTTTAAATGAATTGATCCTCTTAGGAGGAGGGTACTGAGCTCTAGAGAAATTACCATAAGCTTTCAAAAAAGCAGTGAATCATAGGCATGTCACTGTGATAATAGGCTAAGGGATGTAAGGTATAGGAAGGTGTTTTCAGGCATAAGCTGTAGTTGATTTATATATTCCTCCTTTGTAGAAGGACAAGAGCTGTGTGTTTAATAATCAGAAAAGGTTTGTTAATAGTAACAGTATGGCATATAAACATTGTTTTTAAAAATTAATGTTAAAATAATACATTAAAATGCAGCAATTAAGAATTGAGAAACAAAATAGCTATCAACTAAAAATTCAGCTTATTACCAAGTTATACCTATGGGGAAGGTCATGTACTTAAAAAATGATTTAAAGCGGTTCTTAAAGTTGATCAAGGCCAAAGCCAATCACAACAGGGATCGTGGAACAGAATGCTAACACAGCTTCAAGGATGATTCTATAAAAGTCCTGTTTCTTTTAAAACAATTGGATAATTACCTGAAATGAACATGGATTTGCCAAAATAATCTTTTCTCATTTTTTGATTGGGTAACTTTCTGAGGTGATTGTTTGATATTTGTGGAAATTAAGGTATATTATGTCAACAGCATTTCCACAGAGTATTCTATGGCAAGCTTAATTAGCAATCTAGTTAAGTATGAACTGGAGGGCATGACAATTGTGGGTACATAGCTTGAAACTATGCCAAGAGTTCTTATTAATGGCCCATCATCAAATTGGAGAGAGGTATTAAGTGGGATGCCACCAGAATCAGTCTTGGGCCCTTTAATGGTCAATACTTCTTTAATGACTTAGATGAAGAAATGGAGGGAATATTTATCAAATTTGCAGATAGCACAAATTTGGGTAGAATGCATAATAACCTAGAAGATTATTAAATAATCTTAATATAATAATATTATCAAAATAATATTAATAGGTTGGAGAAGTGTAACAATAAATATAACAGGAGCAATAGTAGTTGATTGCAAATTGAATATGAACCAACAGTGTAAAGGGTGTAAAGAAAGGCAAGTGCAATTTTAGGCTGCATCAACAGAAGTATACTTTTTGATTCATGAGAAGTAATTATTTTGCTCTTTCTGCATCCTCAGACGTCACTTCAAGTCCTCTAAACAGTTCTGTCAACAAAGAAATTGAAACAGGTTCTGAGAAGCGCAACAGATATTATTAGAGGATTAAAAATGTTCTGAAGGAGCTAAGTATGTTTAGCTTTGAAAAGGGACATCTGAGAAGATGTGATAGCACTCTTCAAATATGTGAAAGGGTGTCACATAGAAGGTCAAGTCCGTTTTATATTGTTCCAGACCACAAGACTCAGAATAATGGACCTAAATTACAAAAAGACAGATTCCAGCTTCCTAACAGAGCAATTTGACAGTGGAACCAATTAACTGGAAAGGTGGTGGATTTCTCTTCCATGTTTAAGCAGATGCTAGAGAGGCATTCATCTGGAATGCTTTAGTCTGGCTTCCTACGCTGGAGGCTTGAACAATAGCCTAAATGGTCCCTTCCAACCCTTCAGTTCTAGTCAGAAATAGAGTATCTAATGTGATAAAGAATAAATAAACATCTGGAATTTGGTTTGGAAAATGCAGCTTCAGTGGAATTCGATACAGTTTTCGGTACCATGAAAAATGTGGAAAAATTAAAACAGCTTGAATGAAAAGCATAATAAATAATCTTTGTATTGAAAATGAAACAATTTGAATAAGGTCATAATTACCAGTATTTGGTGTTAGATAGTATAGAGTCATACATACTCTTATTTTTAAGTCGTTTCATGATTAATGTTAACTCTTCAGGGTAGGCAAGGTCAGGAAACAGGAACAGCAGGGTTTTCAGGAATGCCTTTTATTGTAGGGTATAATAATAGAGTCTTGAAAGTCTGTTAGCTAGTTTAGTTTATTTTTATTGATTAGCCATTAGGCCATATCAAGAACTCTCTAATATATTTTATATCAGTCTCAAAGAGGATCATCATCCACTAGATTTAATAAATTGTGTTACTCTTGGAAGACACATTGAAAAGAATGTAGGAAGGACGCAACGTTTATGTCTGATACTATTCTGAGATCATACTTTCCAACCCAATTTAGGCAAGATTGAACTAGGTTCAGCAAGATTTTCTTTATGCATTTTTAATCCCACCACAACATGTACTTTTCATATTTTTTTCTAGAGAATTGGGGGCGTTTTCCCAAGCAAATATGAGGCACAACTGAAATCTTAGTCCACATGATGTCAGATCATGAAAGTTATAATTTACATGTGAAGAAATCTATTATTTTTGTCTATGTTTTTATTCACAATTCCAGGTCATGTTTACTATTGGATAGGAGAATGTACAATGAACTGTGTGTGTATGTGTGTTTTTAATGACAGGTCATTTGTCAGTTTAGGAATCCTAATTGAGAACATATAGAAGACTGATTTGAACTTCCATCAGTGTGTGTTCTGTTGGCAAAAGGATACTTTTTAAATAATACATATTGTAGTGTTTGCTTTGTTGAGAATAAGGTTGGTCCCTTAACTGTTCTTAACACACAGCATTAAAAGTTACTGAACGCTATTTTGTTCATTTTTAGGTTCAGTTATGGAGCTGAGTGATGCCAATTTGCAGACTTTAACAGAATACTTAAAGAAGACGCTAGATCCTGATCCTGCCATAAGGCGTCCTGGTAAACCATTTAAAAATTAAGAAAGTGAATAAGAAATTTGAGACCACCTTAAATGGCATCTTGTGATGGTTTAGAGCAGAGTATTACCTGGCATTTTTAGAACTAAATGCTTCATTTTTTTTCCTGACTCAGATATGTTGACCAGAAGAAGATGTTTCAAACTGTTACAACATTATTATATGCAACATTTTAGATTCAAAGACAAAAGGATGCTTTAGAGTGCATGGGGCATGAACATAGCACCTGTCTATAACTTTTTAAACCAAATGTATCTTTTCTCAGGATGGTGTGCAGCTATGGAGGGCAGTCATGTGATCTCAGGAAAAGGCATCTCTGCTTTTAGGAGCTGCAGAGAAGTGCTACTTTACAGCCCCATGTGCTCCAAAGCATCTTTTTTTTTCCCTTTAAATCTAAGGTACTGCATAGCTATATTATAAAATGAAAGATAAATTGTTTGAAATGATTCTAGCTTCCTTATTTTTGAAAAAAATATAGCATTGACCAAATAGAAAAGGCATTAACTGGAGGACACTGACATGTGCCAAACTGAAGGATAATATTTTATATCCCTGTTTCATTTTAGAAAATGCATCTATTAAATTTCAGAGAAAAATAAAGTCAATTAGCTGATTAAGAAATTATCAACATGTCTTTAATACACTAGCTACAATCAAGGGGTAGATAAGCTTTTGCCAGAGTTATTAACTGTCTGAATCCCTAATGAGACCTCTGTATAATGAGATAACTGAGATGATACAAAGAATTTCATACATTAAAATCTAAGTGACCCCAATGAAGTAAATCATTTAGTTATGTATAATTACCTATCTTCGTATTTGTATTATGCCTCAAAATCACTATAGCAAAAGTAATGATTATGGTCCTCCCCATACTACAGAAGGGAAACCAAAAGAAAGAAATTTCATTAAGACAAAGAGAAAAACAAATGTGTATTTTGCCCATGGAGGTTTTTTAAATTTTGAACATTAGATCTTCATGTCAAATCATATAAATTATGAAACTCCCTTCACTACATCAGATTGGCTTTCTATTTGCAATACTGCAGGGAGAGATTCTGTTAAAAGAATACAAGTCCAAGCTGCTCTTTGGGGCAAGCTGCACCTTTCAGGGGCAGAAAAAAATATAAGATCTTTGCAACCCTTTTTAATTAAACTGGGGGCAGACTGAGGCTTGGTGGGCATTAGGAATATCACTGGTTGTGATAATGAAGGAGACACAAAGAAAAAAAAAGTTATCAAATCCTGGACACATGGCAGTAGGAAAAACAATAAACAGCCTCCAGTGTCTGTGTATCAGTATATAACAAATAAAATCCTAATATGGTAAGACAAATGATCTGATAATTATCACAGAATCCTGGTGGATAAGAATCATGATTGAAATATAGAACCCCAAAGATATTATTACTTGTTCAAAATTAATGTTCCCAATAAAAAGGAAAATGAAGTATCTTTATACAGTGGGGCAAAAAAGTATTTAGTCAGCTACCAATTGTGCAAGTTCTCCCACTTAAAAAGATGAGGCAGGCCTGTAATTTTCATCATAGGTATACCTCAACTATAAGAGACAAATGGGAAAAATAATCCAGAAAATCACATTGTCTGATTTTTAAAGAATTTATTTGCAAATCATGGTGGAAAATAAGTATTTGGTCACCTACAAACAAGCAAGATGTCTGGCTCTCACAGACCTGTAACTACTTCTTTAAGAGGCTCCTCTGTCCTCCACTCGTTACCTGTAGTAATGGCACCTGTTTGACCTTGTTATCAGTATAAAAGACACCTGTCCACAACCTCAAACAGTCACACTCCAAACTCCACTATGGCCAAGACCAAAGAGCTGTTGAAGTTCACCAGAAACAAAATTGTAGACCTGCACCAGGCTGGGAAGACTGAATCTGCAATAGGCAAGCAGCTTGGTGTGAAGAAATCAACTGTGGGAGCAATAATTAGAAAATGGAAGACATACAAGACCACTGATAATCTCCCTCGATCTGGGGCTCCACGCAGGACCTCACCCTGTGGGGTCAAAATGATCACAAGAACGGTGAGCAAAAATCCCAGAACCACACGGGGGGACCTAGTGAATGACTTGCAGAGAGCTGGGACCAAAGTAACAAAGGCTACCATCAGTAACACACTATGCCGCCAGGGACTCAAATCCTGCAGTGCCAGATGTGTCCCCCTGCTTAAGCCAGTACATGTCCGGGCCCGTCTGAAGTTTGCTAGAGAGCATTTGGATGATCCGGAAGAGGATTGGGAGAATGTCATATGGTCAGATGAAACCAAAGTAGAACGTTTTGGTCTAAACTCAACTCGTCGTGTTTGGAGGGGAGAGAATGCTGAGTTGCATCCAAAGAACACCATATCTACTGTGAAGCATGGGGGTGGAAACATCATGCTTTGGGGCTGATGGTCTGCAAAGGGACCAGGACGACTGATCCGTGTAAAGAATGAATGGGGCCATGTATCGTGAGATTTTGAGTGAACACCTCCTTCCATCAGCAAGGGCATTGAAGATGAAACGTGGCTGGGTCTTTCAGCATGACAATGATCCCAAACACACTGCCCGGGCAACGAAGGAGTGGCTTCGTAAGAAGCATTTCAAGGTCCTGGAGTGGCCTAGCCAGTCTCCAGATCTCAACCCCATGGAAAACCTTTGGAGGGAGTTGAAAGTCCGTGTTGCCCAGCGACAGCCCCAAAACATCACTGCTCTAGAGGAGATCTGCATGGAGGAATGGGCCAAAATACCAGCAACAGTGTGTGAAAACCTTGTGAAGACTTACAGAAAACGTTTGACCTCTGTCATTGCCAACAAAGGATATATAACAAAGTATTGAGATGAACTTTTGATATTGACCAAATACTTATTTTCTACCATGATTTGCAAATAAATTCTTTAAAAATCAGACAATGTGATTTTCTGGATTTTTTCCCCCATTTTGTCTCTCATAGTTGAGGTATACCTATGATGAAAATTACAGGCCTCTCTCATCTTTTTAAGTGGGAGAACTTGCACAATTGGTGGCTGACTAAATACTTTTTTGCCCCACTGTATATGCCTGTGAAGAAATTATATCCGTATAAAACATCTGAATAAAATACCATTGTGAGAGGTTATTACAGGTGACGTACTCAAACAGGGGCCAGTGCCTTTCCAAATGAACTCAGTTTTTCAAGAAGTGATGTGAGAGTTCAACTACTCTGCTGAGTACTGGAAAATTAACTCAGCTAGAATCTCTCTTGCTGACAATTTCATTTTTCAGAAGGTGAAAGAGGAAACAAGGGATCACTCTGGACAATCTTAATCAATAGAAAGAAGTTGGTCAATGGCCTGAAGGTGTTAGGCACCTTGGGGGAAAGTGACTGTGTTTCTGGTGGAGTTTGATAAAGGAGAAAAACCTGAGAAATGTCAGTTCTTGGACTTCAGGAAGGCAGATGTTAATGAACTCAGGTGAAAGATGAGCAGCAATATAATTGCAATTGACCCTAGAGAATGAAATGAAAATTTGTAGATATCAAATTAGGAAGATTGGCTACTACATTAAAGGATAAAATCGCTATTCAAAATTATCTTGGCAGGCCAATAAGAGGACTGGAAATAAAATTCTGTGAAGAATGGTTAAAGGAGCTAGGCATGTTTAGCTTGTAAAAGAAAAGCTTAAGAGAGATATGACAGCTGTCTATAAATATCTGATAGGTTGTCCTATACAAGAGGGGGCAGATCTGTTCTTTGTTCACACCAAAAGCAGGGTAAGGTATAATGGATTGAAATTAAGGAAAGATTTTGGCTGAATGTCGGACAGAATTTCCTGATAGGAAAAGCTGTTAAGAAATAGAACAGTCTGCTTAGAATAATGGTGACTTCCATTCCCTGGAGGTTTTCAAATGTAGCTTGTTAATAGTAGTGAATGGCTCAGTAAATTCTTGCTCTGAGTGCAAGTTTGAACTAGGTGTCTTTTAAGTTTCTAATTCAGATATTCTATGATTCTGTGAATAATTGTTCTATCCATAGTTTTCTCTTACTTTACATTTCTAAACAACTTTAAATATATTGCCAACTTGTTTCTGTACACTGTTAAAAATCCTCATTTTTCTGGTACAGTGATGGAGGTGAATCTATTTTATTCCTATTCAGTGATTCCAAGCAATATAAGAAAGTAGTCCAGAGTAGATGTCTTTTCAAAATATAATAGCCACAGTATAAAATTTAAGAGCAGCATCCTGAACTATGCTTAGCAGCTACTATACAAAGATGTTTAATACTAGCAGGACAGCAACAGTACTGTCAATATAAAAATATTGATTTCAATTTATTATCCTTACCCAGTCTTTTTATTTCTTTTTGATGTTAAACAATAGGAGTTTGGCAATAATAAAATTATGAACAATATTATATATGTTTTCTTACAGCGGAAAAATTCCTTGAATCTGTTGAAGGAAGCCAGAATTATCCACTGCTACTCTTAACGCTATTGGAGAAGTCACAAGACAATGTCATAAAAGTCTGTGCTTCTGTCACATTTAAGAACTATATTAAAAGAAACTGGAGAATTGTAGGTATTTTGTTAATTTGCACAGATGTATTATATGTTGCCTGTTTATTATGCCCCAAATTAATCGTTGGGATGCTGTAAAGAACTTGTAGGAAATCCAACCGATAGGTTTTCTGTTATATATTATTGGAGGCAGAATCAGTTTTATACCTGAATCCGAGAACAATAACTACATTAATTTGTCTATTATACATACATACACCCATGTGCAAATTCAGATTGATTATATGTTCATGGATTCAAAAGATGCTTGAGTTCCCAGGTCCTGTGGTCAATGCAGAGGTCTTCACTTTGCGTGTGGCACAAGCACAAGTGGCAAAAATAAATTGCCTAGCCTTTTCCCCTCTTGCATAGTATGGAGAAAGGACTAATGATTTCTCTCTTACAATTTGAACTTTTGGAGAAAGTAGAGAAGCCATCAGGAGATGAGGGGAGGGGGTTTTGCAGATCAAAGTTTTATAACTCTGATTTGGAGGGTATTACATAATTAGAATTGAACTTTAATTTCATAATCTGTTTCAGATTTTACAGCCACTGATATTAATTCAAAATTATATCATCTATCCTGAGTTGACTATGCATTAATTAGGGGTGTGCAGAAAAGTATTTGTCTCCTATTTACCCTCTGTGTGAAACAGTCGGCTTAGCAGTCTCTAGAAAAGGTATGGTCTTAAGTTAACTAATACTTTGTTTGTAGATTGAAGATGAACCAGACAAAATATGTGAAACTGACAGGATAGCTATTAAAGCCAACATAGTACACCTGATGCTCAGCAGCCCAGAACAAATTCAGAAACAGGTAAGGCAACTAAAACTGGAAATCTACTTCTTAATTTGCAGGGAGATTGGTTGTTACATAAGGGTTTTAAGGAACATTAGATGTATCAAAGTATATCAATTCAAGTATGTTAAGACCAAGAATATTTAAGAGCAGTCATATCTGTATTAAGTACATTTAAGTCAAATGTAAAAATTGATAGGTTTTTCTCTGTTGTGGTAAAAACAGTTATAACATTGGCTTACCTAACCTGGTTAAAGCATTCTGTGGATAGTTGGTAATGACTAATACTGTAGAGCCTAAATCCATTGGTCTCAGAGAAAAAAGATGCTGGATATGTTATAATGACTGTTTTATTAATTTTGAAAATATATTTGCTTCTGTTCAGTGCATGATTATCAGAGTAGAATACATATTTACAAAATAAAATAAGAATGAAAATAATGTTCTAAAAACTGGAGCACAAGGCAAGATTATGCAGTGGCTCTTTCTTAAGAATAACAGCTTCCCCATTGAATGTTTCTCATTAGAGATGAGATAGAATCACTCCATGTTTGTTGGGCTTTTCTCCACTCAGTGTTGCCAAACGTAGTTGATTTGTTAAAGATGTCAGATACATGTCACTGCAGAATAAAAACTTATAGGAGAGGTTTAGAGTCAGGAAATGTTAAGGCACTGTATGAAACTCCACCATTTTTTATTCCAAGAAAGTTTTTATTTTTAATTTCCATGTGCAGTATCTTTACCTAGCTTCATATAGTAAAAGTGGCATTGCTTTAGGGCTAAATTAGTTATAATGATAAATATATGTCTGCAGTTGAAAACAGCAACTTGTATGTATAATTATTTATCCATAGCATCTAACAGAACTTATAGCATGACATAGTCTGCGGCCCATTTCCATTTGCTAGAGGCAGCCATTTATATGGGGTGGCAGAATGAAATATGTATAAATTTATATAGCCATCTACTTGAAATATGAGTCAGGGTGCCATAATATTTTTTAAAGGAAATAACTATAAAAATGAAATATACAACATAATAAAACATTTTGCGCTACAGGCAGTTCATATAATCAATGACAGTCACTCAAGACAGGCTCCAAAGGCTTCCTGACCCAATATCCTGGGGGAAAATCAGATTTTAACAGCTTTTTGAAAGGCAGGCAGAGTCAGGGCCATCCTGATGCTGTTCCATAGGGCAGGCACAGTGACAAAGAATGGGCATTTCCTGGGTCCCAGCTGATGATACTGCTTACATGACAGGATCTCAAGTATATGAACCTTGTCAGACAGTGCCCCAAATAACCAGACCCTGTGCCATGAAAGGCTTTAAAGGGAATAACCAGCACTTGAATCACACTCAAAAGCCCACTGACAATCAGTGCACCTTGCAAAGTAATAGTGTTACATAAGCATACTGAGGTGTGCCCATTACTCACGCTGCTGCGTTCTGGAATAGCTGTATCTTTCAATTGGTCTTCAAGGGCAAGCCCTACACACTGCAGTAATCCAGACAAGAGGTACACAAAGGTGAGTGGCTGAGTAGGACCCTCTGATCTAAGAATCGTGCAATTGGCTCACAAGATTGATTTGTGCAAAGGTCCTCTGAGCCACAGCTGCCACCTGCTCTGGGTTGGTCTGGGTAGTGCAGCCCCATCCAGAATCAAGATGGAAAATCTCTGGATCCAGGAGGCCTTGAAATCTAGAGCCACTCAGTCTTATTAGAGTTGAGTCTCAATTTGTTCCTCCCACCCACTTAGACAGAACCTTGATGGCATCACTTGGGTAACCAGTAGCTGAGTATCATCAGTGTGCTGATCATACCTAACTCCGTGCCATGGATTAACTCACCTAGCAGCTTTGTGTAAATGTTAAACAGGAATAGGAAAAGAATCAAGCTCTGAGATACCCCACAGAGCAAGGTTCAAGACTGGACTTCTCCCCCATCAACTTTGATTAGAACCGGCCCTGGACGAAGGAGAAGAACCACAGAAACACTGTGCCTCTGACTCTCAGTCTCTTGAAAGAGTCATAAGAATACCATGATCAGTGGTATTGAAGGCCATCAAGAGATCAAGGACTGGGATGGACACCACCCAATCCCAGTTCCACAAGTGCTGTCTCAGTACTGTCCCCAGGCCTGAAGCCTGACTCAAAGGGATCCAGATAATCCATTTCATCCAGAACCCTCTGAAGCTGCAGCCCAAGCGCTCTTTCAGCAGCCTTAGCAGGAAAGATGGGAGACACATTAGATATACAGGTTTGAAATTGCCTGAGACCACTGGTCCAACAATGGCTTCTTGAAGAAGGAGCAGACCATTGCCTCTTTAAGTTCAGGCAAAACCATTCCCTCCCTCAAGGATGAATTCATCACTTGGATTCATCACATCATGTCCCAGAAGATCTTGACCAATCAAGAGGGCCATGGAAGTAAGCAGGTGGCCATGCTTACAGCTACAAGGACCCTGTATACTTCCTTGGGACAAACAGGCTCAATTTTTCCCCCAAATAACTATCCCAGATACTTCAGCCGGCTGTATGGGACCTGCATGCTGGAGTCCAACTCAGAGCAAATGTGAGCAATTTTATCCAACAGATGCCTCAAATAGTTCTCACAGTGGCCCTTCAAGTGATCTTCCAGCTCATTCCTCTGTAAGGAGGAATATCTTTAATAGGGCTGCTAGAAGGCAATCTGTGGGTGCGGTAAAAACAGAAAAATAATGATGTTTTGCTGTTCGTGCTACCGTGGGGTAATCCTTAATAAAGGCTCTTACCTATGTTCAGTCAGATTAGCTCTTTACACTTCATCTTCTTCCAGCAGTGTTCTAGGTATCTGTTCTGCAGCCTGATGCCATGAACAAGGTCTGCTGGAGAAAAAGGGAGGTAGACATATGTTTACTGTTTTCAGCTACTAATGTGTAATTGGGTCCTTTATTTAAATAAGGTTCTGTATTGCATTTAGTTAAAGCAACTGTTTATCCCTTTTCAAGTATCCTTATTCTCTTTTTGTAGTTAAGTGATGCTATTAGCATAATTGGTAGAGAAGACTTTCCTCAGAAATGGCCTGACCTGCTAACAGAAATGGTAAATCGCTTTCAGAGTGGTGACTTCCATGTTATTAATGGAGTTCTTCGTACGGCACATTCTCTATTCAAAAGGTATGAGGAAGGGCTCTGAACCTCCCACTCTTGTTGTGCAGTAACTGGATTTTGACTGACTTAGAGTGTAGTTTACCAACTTCTTTAGAAATGTATTCAGTATACATTAAATTACTTGAATTTTCCTTTCTTCGTTAGGTACCGTCATGAGTTTAAATCAAATGAACTGTGGACGGAGATCAAACTTGTCCTTGATGCATTTGCACTACCCTTGACCAATCTCTTTAAGGTACAGTGTTGCTTTTGACATTTGAATCCCGGCAAAAACACTTTACAATATCTTATCTTCATAGCATACCTTAAAACATAGGTTGGATACAGTGAGGTTGTGATTTCTGTTTTACTGCTTTGAATGTTAACTTCTTAGGAAAGCTAAGATAAGAAAAAATAGATACTGATATTAAGATTACTAAGAAAGTTTTTTAAAACAGTGCTTTTGATACAAAGACTTCTGATGGTAGTGGCTGTGTTTGTTTTGCTAACTCTGATTTTTTAATATCTTGTTGTTATTGTACACTTTTTGCATTTTAATAGAAAAGAAGCAGAAACTTTTAAGTTTAAAATCATTATTAATCTTTCCTTTTCTAGGCCACCATTGAACTTTGCAGTACTCATGCAAATGATGCCAGTGCTTTGAAAGTTCTGTTCTCCTCTCTGATTCTTATTGCTAAGTTGTTCTACAGTTTAAATTTTCAAGTAAGCCACCTTTATGTTTTCTAGTTAATAGTTCTGATCCATCCATAATGACAGAATTCAAGCAGCAATAGTTGATGAAACAGCTTGGTGTTGCTAATTTTAAAAAGAATCTTCATGGGTTTTTGAGATGATGAAATGTTTTAAAGCACAAAAATCTGGATAAAGGTGTATGCTGGCTGTATGAGTTACATGAACAGAATATTTCTTGCAGTTTTAACAGATGAAAAATAGTGCATATATCACCTTTTAATGTAATAAAATTGCATTTTACGTTTAGTTTCTGCTCTGGTTCATTTCAATAAGAATAAGCCTGATCAAAATTTATGTCAGGAGAGCAAAGGAAAGAGTTATAATGAATATTAAGAGGCAGGATATCAAATTTGGAAATAGTAGATGGACTTAAATATAATTAAGTCAAGACAAAGGTCGATGTTTTCAGAATTTGGTTAATTTTATGTTCACTGCCTTTAACTAAGGGGGCGTCTTTTGAACAAAAATGATTTTTTATAATACATTTCTGATCCATTCTGTGTGTCCACCTTTGCTGAATGAAGCTGGAAGTTAATGAGTATCCTGAAGGGCTAGAGAGGGTACTGGAATACAGCTCCTTTGGTTTACCTTCTGGTAAATCAGTGTTTTCCTACAAAGCTTGACAGCCATTTTGTGAATGGACAAGCCTCCCCCCCCATCACAGACATTTTCTTACATTGTTAATGACATGTTTTCAGATAGTCATGAATTCACTGATCCAAAAAAGTTGGATCAGCTGTACTGATCAAGAAATGAGAAGATTGGAACACTAAATATAAAAAATATAATTTGGATTTCATAAATCCTTTTTTTATAATTGCTGTGTTTTGAAAGCTTTCCTTTGAGCAGGTCCTGCCAGAATTATTTATTGTAAAAAATAATTTAAAATATGAACTTGTACTTTAACTCTGTAGGACCTCCCTGAATTTTTTGAAGATAACATGGAAACCTGGATGATGAACTTCCATAACCTTTTAACTTTGGATAATAAACTCTTACAAACAGATGTAAGTAATATGATGATAAATATTTTGTTAATTTTCTCTGAAATGTTATTCATATTCAGTAGTAAAAATGGCATTGTGACTGTATGTCTATTGGTAGTGAAATTTATATGGATCTTTTGGGTGGTAAGATGTATTAAAATGTGAATAAAATGAGTGTGATTGATGATTATTTTTGTTGGTGGTGGTGCTAGGATGAAGAGGAAGCTGGTCTTCTAGAACTTTTGAAATCCCAAATTTGTGATAATGCTGCTCTGTATGCACAAAAATATGATGAAGAATTTCAACCTTACCTGCCCCGTTTTGTCACTGCAATTTGGAATTTATTGGTCACAACTGGTCAAGAAGTTAAGTATGATCTGGTAAGTGTAAGTGCCTGGCTCTCTTTCATCATGCTTGAAAAACATTGTAGTATTTTTTCAAATAATGATTGTTCATGTCTTTTTCTTACAGCTGGTAAGTAATGCAATCCAGTTCCTGGCTTCCGTTTGTGAGAGACCCCATTACAAGCACCTGTTTGAAGATCAGAATACACTGACAAGTATTTGTGAAAAAGTTATTGTTCCCAATATGGAATTTAGAGGTACATCTCTTTATTTATTTATTAAATGTATATGCAGCCAGAGACCCAAAAATGACTTCCAGCACTTTACATCACAAAACATAAACCATCATTGAACATGAACACACCGTAAATTAATTAAAAACAAGTGCAAAGTGCAAATAAGTGACATTTCCAACTGCCCTGCAGAAGAGTTCATTCTTCAGTAGCTTCCAGAAGACCTGCAAGGAGGGAAGGGGGTACTATTTTTATTTAGTATGCATTTTACATCTAAGCTCAGTACAATACCTATTTTTTCCATTTCATGATACGGGGTCTGTAGCTGAAAAAGTTACCTGGGGGTTCCCGTCTCCTTCACCTTGTTGGCTTGGGGAACAATAAAAGTTGTTAGCAGGACATAGTCACTGGATGAGTCAAGAGGGCTGCTTCAGGGCCTAGAAGGTGGTCCTGAAAGTATGTAGGTCCTAACATTTTGGTCAAAAATAGCACCTTGAAATGTATTAGTAACCAATGAGCAACTGTAAAATAGGTGTTATGTGGCTGCGGGGACTTGATTTGTTAATATACAAGCTGTTACATTTTTCCATCTGCATTTTCTGAATGGTTTCAAAGTCACTCCCACGCAGGAGCACACTGCAATAAGCAGGTGATAAGTGCATCAGTCATTTCCCATTCCATGTAGGGCTGCAACGGGCACACCAGCTAAAGCTGGGCAAAGTTTCCCTGGGCGCAGACTCCGTCTGCCTACCCAGCAGTAGCTGTAAATTCAGGAAGACCCCACAGTCCCGGACTTGCTCTTTCAAGGGGAATACCACTTCACTAATATCATTGAAGGTGACAGAGAACTCTTCTGTAAATTTTGCTTGGACTCATCTTTAGATCTGGGTGTCAGAACTACGATGCTCAAATCCCAACGAAGAAAAATCTCTTGAAACTTGTAATAAGTTCAAAAAGAAATTCATTTACTGAGACCTACAAGTAGCTTCAAAGCATTGCTGAAACTAAAAGCCCACGCATCCCCATTCTACTTTTACCCTTTTTTCTACCCCTCCTTCCCCTCAGCCAGTTCTCATGTTGCTGCGACCTTGTACATTCCTGGCCCTAGATAGCAGTCCATCTGTGTTAACGGTCTCACCTTCCTTGCTCCCCCATCCCCCCTACTAAACAAATGGCAGAAACGAAGCAAGCAGCTAATGAGCTGATAGATTGATTGCTGGAGGTTCTGACACTGGGTGTCCGGTACACTACAATTAGGCATGAGCCAGCAGTGTGCTGCAGTTGCTAAAACAGCCAATGCAGTCTTGGGCTGCATCATTAGAGATCAAGATCACAGGAAGTGATAGTTCAGCTCTATGCCACGCTAGTCACACGGCATCTAGAACACTGTGTCCAGCTTTAGTCACCACAATAGAAAAAGGATGCTGAGGAACCGGAAGAGTGCAGAGAAGAGCAATAGAGATGGCAAGGGGTCTGAAGGCTAAAGCCTAAGAAGAACAGTTAAAAGAACTGTGTATGTTTAGCCTAAAGAAGAGAAGCTAAGGGGAGACATGATGGCAGCCTTCCAATACTTGAAGGGCTTCCACAGGGAAGAGAATGTGAATTTATCCTCTGTAATAAGAGTAGGACAAGAACCAATGCATGGAAGCCTGACAGAAAGAGATTCAAGCTTGAAATGAGGAGGATTTTCCTGACCATGAATGTTATTAAGCAATGGAATACCCTGGCTAATGGAGTCATGGGTGACCCATCACTGGAAGTTTTCAAACAAAGGTTAGATGTCTGGTGTGGGTCTTCCGGGCTGTGTGGCCGTGTTCTGGAAGTTTTGTTTCCTAACGTTTCACCAGCACCTGTGACCGGCATCTTCAGAGTGCAGGAGCACAGACAGGAGCAGTTCTCTCTGTGCCCAGGGTGATGTGACTCTTTTGTGGGTATTTATAGAGATCTGAGGGGGGCAGGAAGAGAGAACTGCTCCTGTCTGTGCTCCTGCACTCTGAAGATGCCGGTCACAGGTACTGGCGAAACGTTAGGAAACAAAACTTCCAGAACACAGCCACACAGCCTGGAAGACCCACACCAGCCATCATATGCCGGCCGTGAAAGCCTTCGACAATACAAAGGTTAGATGGTCTTTAGTTCTGGCTGGTCTGAGGATTCATGCCCTGGCCAGGGACCTGAAGTAGAAGACCTCCAAGATCCCTTCCAGCCCTATAATTCTATAAGATGCTCTTAGTTTCATTCATTGTAAATGGAAAGGGAGAATCAGAATCCTGCATGGTTTCATGAAGATTTCATAACCACAGTACTGAATGTTCATAAAACGTTTTCATACTGTGATAAACTGCTTAGGATTTTATAATGAGAAGTTGTATATTCATAATTTGACCTGGAAGTTCTCTTTATTTTGTGATGATAATATAACAAATAATTAAAAATATTCTAGTGATTATACTAAATTACTTCACAAATCATGCATGTGGTTGATTTAATTACTATCAAGAATATGTGATATTAAATTAGTTTTAACAAGTTGTTTAATCTTTACAATTTTATGTCACCTAGCTGCTGATGAAGAAGCTTTTGAAGATAATTCTGAAGAATACATTAGAAGAGATTTGGAAGGATCAGGTAATTGTTTTGATTGAGGATAAACAAATTTAGCAGATAAACGTGTGTGTGTGTGTGTGTGTGTGTGTGTGTGTGTGTGTAGATTTAGATATAGATATGCCTTTGAGTTAGTTTTTGAATCCTGGTGACTGCCTAGACAAGTCCCTGCAGTTTTTGTTTTTGTTTTTGGAAGTGGTTTGGCTTTGCCTTTTTCCTAGGGCTGAGGGAGAGTGACTGGCCCAAGGTCATTAAGATGGGACTAGAACTCACAGTCTCCTGGTTTCTAGCCTGATGCCTTAACCACTACACTAAACTGGCTGTCTATATAGTTTTCGCATATCCCTATTAGAAATAAGGATGTTTAAAGTATTCAGTGCATGAACTCTATTTCCAGGTAATCCATGCTTGGGTCAAAGCATGTATGTTCAGTCTGGACACAGGACCAAAACACATGTGTTTCTGATGGACGTAGTTCAGGAGGGGGAGAGTGGAAAAAGGCTGAGGACATCAGCAGAGGCTTACTTCACTAGTTCTTCTTAGCACCCTCCTTTCTCTCCTTCTGTATAGCCACCACCACTGATGCCAGCTTTAAGAGTTTTATATCCAACCAGCCTCTCTGCCTGCCCCCCTTGATATTCCCAGTGCCTGCCTTGCCTTTTCTCCCCTTAGTTGTTGCCAGTATTCTTGCCTTCAAGGACAGCATACCAAACTGGCCTGTTCCCGCAATTTTTCTGAAGGGGTAGAAAGGAAAGCAAGATATTTGGAAGGTGTTGGGGACAAATGTGCTCACCCTCCAATAAAGAGAAGAGAGAACATCTTCATAACTTGAAAGTGCAAAATTTTCTTATCTTAGAATAGACACTAAGTTGTAAGCAATTTAACTTTTGCGGTCCTTTATGCTTCCGTTATATAATGGCTAAGTGTTTACATTTAGTTTACATTCGACTTAGCCCTAAAAGCAGTTTTGTCTGATTACATTTTTCTTTCCTTGCTTTTTAGTATCTATTAATGCTCTCTTAATAGCTTAACAGTGCTACTGCAGTACTACCATGGGACTTATACTTTATCTCCAGTTCTAGAAGTAGCTCTCCAGGTGTTGCTTAATAATAATACCCAGGAGCCCTAGCAAGCATGGCTATTGTGAGGGAGTCTTGAAATTATAGTTCAGCAAATTCTGGATGGCCACAACATCTCTGCTTTGCTTTAATTTAACTAATGCCCCCAGTCCTTCTCAAGTCATTGTAAACAAGTCTGTACAGTGTTAATTCAGAGATCAACCACTTTGAAGGCTTCCTATATATAATTTCAGCATACTCAATTCATGTTCTTCAGCTCTGATCCTATGGAGTATTGTTGAAACTAACTTAGTAGCACATTATAAACCCAACTAATTTCTTATTCCAGGAGTTCAGTGCAGTATGTGTGCATTTAGAATTTAAAACTTACTGATTTCTGGGGCCATAACAGTTTTTTTCTTTTTTTCATTTTCATCATGCACAAGGTGGTGCCAAAGAAGCAACAATTTATCTTGTAGTTTTAAATGATTGACAGTATTAGAGTGCATATATAGAACCTTGAATTGTTTTTGATTGTGCATTCAATTTCTATATTTTAGCACTAATTAAACTACTATATCTTGACAAATAGGCACTTCATATGTTCTCTTTTTTTGTTGTTGTTGTCAGCCTGTCCTTACTAGTTTGGTATGCACAGGTCTTATTTGGTAATATGAAAAGCAGTGTATCAAAATCAAGAGACAGTGCTGGTGTTTAACCTGTCATGCATTTAAATTTTACCTTTTTCTGGTGTAGATATTGATACCAGACGCAGAGCAGCCTGTGATCTAGTAAGAGGATTGTGCAAGTTTTTTGAAGGACCTGTGACGGGGATCTTTTCTGGTTATGTTAATTCTATGCTGCAAGAGTATGCAAAAAATCCATCTGTCAATTGGAAGCATAAGGATGCTGCTATTTACCTTGTAACATCTTTGGCATCAAAAGCTCAGACACAAAAGGTACTTGGTGTTTGATTAGGAATTAAAGGGTACAATAAGATCTGAGTCCTTTTGGGGAAGAGATAAATAACATCAGTTCATACCTTGATTTCTGTCATGTTTCCCTATTTTAATCTTTAGCATGCTTCATAATGGTATGAGCCCACTGGCATATATTGGTTACAATCTTTGAAACCTAAAAAGTGGACATCATGGAATACTTATCCTGGAGATTGCCTGTATGGACACTGCTCACACTACCTTCCACCCATGCTTGAGATGGCCATCCCCCAGTGCTCAGCAAAGAACAGATATTTGTTAACCAATGTCGGGAACTGAATAGCGGTGTCTTAGAAATGATTAGCAAATGAGCAGTACTGGAATTGTGTGAGGTGAAGCATTTAGCAATGATAAGTCCTGAATAAGGGCCAGTCATCATAATGTATAGCTGGAGTGAATAGAACTTTGGTGATATGAAGACAGATATATGCCTGGCTGTTCAGATGATTCCATTTCTTTTCTGCAGTAGAATCAGCTTGGGTAACTTACTTCATTGCAGAGTTATAGGAGATCTCTACAATAAAAACTGTCATGGGCCTGCAGATCCTTCAAAATCTCAGTGTGGCTTAAAAGGAAACTCTGATGAATAAACTAGATTAACCGGGCCTACTACTTGCAGGGCCGCTTCTGAAACCCAGGAGATATTGCTAAAATATTGTGGTTAATCTAGTTTATGCTTGCCCAAATCTCCAGATATTTGATTTAGAGTGTTCATTTGTTCCTACTTCACAGTTTAAACTTTGAAATCAGAACAATAAGGCAAATAACTTACAGAAATTGCTAGATACCATTCACAGTGCATTTCAGCAATGCATATTCAAATAGAAGTATAAATAAACCAATAGACTTTTAAAAGTGATTATCTTGCTTCTCTCCATAGCATGGGATAACCCAAGCCAATGAACTGGTAAATTTGACAGAATTCTTTATGAATCATATTCTGCCAGATTTAAAGTCTCCTAATGGTAAGTTTAATATTCTATGTGAAATATCTTCAATATCTCTAACTATTAACTAACATGGGTATAATTTAAGAGCTGTGGTTATGGAATGCAGAAAATATCTAGGCCAACAGAAGGATAGTGGTGCTATACAGAGAAGCTTGATTTTGGAAGATTTTAGTGTTGTTATAGGTACGAGTAGACTGTTACACATATTGGATTTTTGTAGAGATATGTTCTGAAACATTATTACAGGAAAGGAAACTGCCTAAATCACTAAAGGGCCTTTGCTGATCAAGGACAAAATCCTGAACTAGATGGTACTTGACTGATTATATTCTAAACATAGAATCCAGTGGAAGAATAAGGTTTTTTTGGAGGAACATTTAAGTCTGGTGTATAGACATCTCATACTTGGTTTCTCACTCCTATTTTAGATTATTTTACTGTTTGTTATATCCTTAATTCACCCAATTACTCGTGTTATTAATATCATTAGAGATTTTGCTTCTTTTGTAAATTGGGGAGTATGCTGAAAAACAGATAGCAGACTTAAGGATTCTACTATATATATTTATGTATAAAACTATTTAATTTTTACAGTAAATGAATTTCCAGTGCTTAAAGCTGATGGCATCAAATACATCATGATTTTCAGGAACCAAGTAAGTTTTCATAAAATTTATTTATTTGTTTGTTTGTTTGCTAACTTTGTATGCTGCCTAACTCCTAACAACTCTGTTGCTGTCAGGTTCAGTCGAAAGAACTCCATGAGACAGTGCAGTACAGTTCTGTTGCATTTATTAGCTTCCACCTCAAGACAGAAATCTCTCCAGACTCAACCTAAGTTCCCAAGCCAGCAAGCCACAACACCGTGAATTCCTTAGGGTGGTGCCAGTCTCATCTTCTTAAACTTCCCACGCTCCTGCTGGGGGCTAAGGAAACGCTTATCTCCCTGAGCGTGGCCTTCATAACACCATTCCATCACAGTTGCCTTATCTATCTTAATTCTGTAATGCCCATCCATTCTTG
Organism: Python bivittatus; assembly: GCF_059951505.1. Classification (NCBI taxonomy): domain Eukaryota; kingdom Metazoa; phylum Chordata; class Lepidosauria; order Squamata; family Pythonidae; genus Python; species Python bivittatus. The sequence goes on from NW_028277098.1 coordinate 85,456,851, forward strand.
TTGTATAACTGGGAAATGCTGTTTCATAGAATCTAATATGCAGGAAATGCTTGATCTTCATTTAAATAGGAGGTTGTTCCCTTCAGTATAACTCTTAAAGGTTCTTATCTTCAGTACAACAGGTCTCAGGGGCCCTGTTTTCCTGTGTATTATAAAGGCTAAACCCTGGGAAGATGAGAACCAGCAGTAGTTAAAACTAAACAGAACCACTGTGTAAATATGGAGCCAGGTGTACTTCAGTCTTGTCAATACTTGACATTTCTAATTTTACCTAATTCTGAATGTTGGGTTGAGTTTTGGAAAAATAAATATTTAGAGTCTGAAAAGTAGAATGTCTTAAGAGTCTTGCTGACTTTCATTCATTCATTCATTCATTCATTCATTCATTCATTCATTCATTCGTCAAATTTATATCACCGCCCAACTCCCCCACAAGGTGGTTCACAACAAAGCAATTTAAAATCAGTAAAAACATAAATAATACAATATAAAATACAATTATTAAATACAATGAAATCCAAGAGATGGTGATATTACTTCAGCCTGTGACCAGATAATATCGGTCAAAGGTAAGACTAGGGAACCAACCAACCCCAAAACTGACTATTCCCATCCCCACCCTATGCGTGATGACAAAACCAGGTCTCCAGTTTTTTTCTGAAGTCTAACAGGGAGGGGGCCAACCTCCCTTCTGGGGGAAGAGTGTTCCAAAGGGCAGAGGCTGCTGCAGAGAAGGCTTACCTCCTGGACCCCATCAGATGAAATTTTCTTGTAGACGGGGTCTGTAGCATGCCCCGTCTGCGTGACCGGGTGTGACGGGTTGATGTAATGCAGATGAGACAGTCCTTCAGGTACCCTGGACCCATGCCATGTAGGGCTTTAAAGGTGATAACCAACACCTTTGGTTAAAAAACTAATATTTTTTCCAACTGATTTTTTTTAATAGCTGGACAATCTAAGTATACTTTTACTTGATCCATGACTCTAATTTATAGAATATATTAAAAAGCTTCATATGGTTGTGACTAAGCCCTCAGTATTCTGTCTGCATTTTTAAAATACGATGATTAAGACAAATAATAACGTATTCAGTGGACAATAGTGAAATATTTCACCCATTATTTCGATCAGATCATTTGATATTGTTTCTAAAATATTTTACTTATATGTTTGTTTTGTAGGTACCTAAAGAACAGCTCTTGGTGTCTATTCCTCTCCTGATCAATCACCTTCAAGCAGAAAGTATTGTAGTTCATACATATGCAGCCCATGCTCTTGAAAGATTATTTACAATGAAAGGAGCTAACAATACCACGCTGTAAGTTTTAGTCTGGTTATAAATGTGCTACGGAAAACATTTATTTCTTGCTTTCTTATTGCTCAGTTAGAAAACATTTGATTTTTCCCATTCTTGGACTTAGGAGACCCTAATTTCTAAAATTATCCACATTTATGCATAATGCTGATTCTTACATTTCCTAAAATGAAACTTTTGAATTACTTATTGATTGAACTTCAGTTCTAGAGGGCCTTAAAAATAGCATGATTTTCTATTTCTTTGCACTTTTATCCATTCTCTAATGCTATGTACTTTCTCTCTTTGAGAGCAAATCAGAATATTTGTCTCCTCAAGGGTCTTGATGAGTAATCAGAAAAGTGCTGGGGATATTAAAATATTGTCTCCCTTTACAGAATTACAGCTTCAGAGATGGTTCCATATGTTGAAATGCTGCTAACAAATCTTTTCAAAGCTCTGACACTTCCAGGATCATCTGAAAATGAGTACATTATGAAAGGTAGGAGTCTACAAGAAATGAAGAAGTGGTAGAATAAGCTTAAAACTTAAAAGCCTAAGGATATCCTGCTGAATCAGATCAAGGCCCACCTTGGTCTAGAATTTTGTTTCACACAGTAATGAACCAGGTGCTTCTGGGATGCTTGCAAGCAAGAGATGGAAAAACAGCCCTCTCCCACTGTTGTTCCCCTGCAGTTGGTATTTGGAGGCATGCTGCCCCCAACCTAGAAATAATACTGACTTTTCAAGACCAATAGACCTGTCCTCCATGAATTTGTCTGTCTGTTTTTCAAGCCATCTAAGTTAGTAACCATTAGCATGTCTTATGGCAGTGAATTAATTCTACAAACTAATTATGCATTGTGTGAAAACTTCATTTTCTTTGTTCTAAGTCAACTTAACTGGATGACCTCTGGTCCTAGTGTTTTATTACAAGCAGAAAAATTACCCTGCATGAATTTATATGCCTTGATCATACCCTCCTTAGTTATCTTTTTTCCAAACTACAGAGTCCCACATGTTCTAGTTTTTTCCTGTCAGGAAAATGTCCAACCCAAGATGGTTTTGTTTGTTCCCTTCTGTACTTTTTCCATCTATCTATCTATCCATCCATCCATCCATCCATCCATCCATCCATCCATCCATCCATCCATCCAAAACTGCACACAGTATTTCAGATGTGAACATATTATAATTTATATAAAGGCATTCCAATGTTGTATGTTTTATTTTCAGTCCTATCAAAGTGGAAATTAGTCAGGGTGCAAAGAAATTCAGCAGAAAGGAAGGGTGTATATTTTCCATCTGAACTGAGCTATAAATTCTATAACTGATATCAGCCCTACAAGGTCTGTACAGTACAGATCAAGAAACAGATGCCACATAGGCTTAGAATATATCTTTTGAGAGAATCGCCCCATGGAAAACAATTTTGAACTTCTTTGATATCTTCCCCCTGGCAAAAAAATATAACCATAGATAAGAATGTGTATTTTCTGTGATGGAGAGAAAATATTTACCAATAGAAATGCACATGTCTTGGTTTCACCTCAGCCCTTATATTGTATTTATAAATGGTTTCACTGTATTATTCTTAAAGCAATGGCCAAGAGAATGTCCCATAGAAATGTCAGTTTTGTGAAACAGATTTAGCTTTATGAACAGTATAAACGCTTCAATAATTTGACAACCTTATTGACTGGACTAGAGGCTTCACATGAGGTTAATGATAAATTATAGGACTGTTCCATCCATTTGGCTGGTAGAACAAGAGCTAATAGTGGTAGTAGTGAATGCAAGTTAACTAATGCAAGGTCCTTACCCACTAGTCAAAGAATGATTTTTCCTGGGACCTTACGTTCTATTAGTTGTGATGTCCTTTTTTGTCAAAAGAGACAGTTCTGGGCTTTTAGAAACATTTCTGCAAGTTTGGGACTGTCTCAGGCAGTCTTCATGACAATTGGAGTATCTCAGTATGCAGTGGTATAAAAATGTATGTTACTATGTCCTTAGATATTTAGCAGCTTTTTCTCTACTATTTTGTGAGGTCATAGTGATTGCCATTTTATAGAATGGTGACTGAAAAGGCAGGGAGTTGCTCTAGATTAGTCTCTCCAATCTGATATTCCCCAAAATGTAATGACTGTTTTGATTACATAGGATTGTCATCCATTTATCATTTCCTCAAGCTGGAAACAAGCACAAGAATTGTAGCTTCCAGGCTAAATAATTTTTCTTATCTTAAAAGCTCTAAAGCCTGGATTGTATGCTTATTTGAAACTTAACAAACATTAATGTTCAGTTTATCTTGATGCATTGTACAAGATGTAGCATTTTATACAGTTTATAAAATTAGATTACAAAGAATTGCAGTTCTTTCTGCCTTCGTTAATATACATTTCTGAATTTCTAGCTATCATGAGGAGTTTTTCTCTTCTTCAGGAAGCCATAATTCCATATATCCCTTCTCTAATCACTCAACTCACAGAGAAACTGCTTGCTGTTAGTAAGGTAAAGAAAAAGATATTATATTTCAGTTGTAATACCTGTTGCTTTTTCTGTCATCTCTTTCATCAAAGTGATTAGATTCATTGACACTAGTTTCCATACACTTCATGACCAGTTAAAGTAGCAGCTACATTTTAGATTGTCTTTCTATGGAAGAAAGAAGGATATTTGCTAGAATCTGAAAATCTGCTAAAGTAATTTAAGTATTTAGAATTGCTATAGGCTAATACCTGTTGTATGTAGCCCAGATGCTGGATGGCAAAGTAGCGAGGGGGTGAGGGGAGAAGATGCAGAAGAAATTTTAAAACAATGTGAGGAGATTATTATTTTTTCCAATGGAGACAAGATAGTAATATTCAGAAATAAAAAGAAAGCTTTGCTCTCCTTTATCAGAACTGTAATATTTCTTAACATTGTGGAACTTTTAAGATATACAACTGTTCTAATTATTTAACTTATCTTAGGTTAACATTAAGGGTAAACCCCATTCTAACAGTTGCTTCTCTTAAAAATGTACAGCTCGTAGCCAAAACAAGTTGTCTACTCAGGTGTAGATGGCCTGCAGTTAAATGTCTTCTCTTAAGAAGGATTTCCTGATCCAAAATAATGAGTATTTCATAGATGTGGGTTTTTGTAACATTTTTAGTTCTTGTGCTTAGAAGAGAGTAGCTATGGAAAAAGAGAGAAAAGAAATCTTGTGCACTCAACTTTTCCTGTTTTATAAACAGGCAAACATATTTCCAGATAAGTTAGAGTGGAGATCTGCTGTTCAAAAGGTGAAGCAGTTTTTAAAAAATTCTACTAGATGAGCAGAACCCCTTGGGCTGCTTATTGGGATCTTGGCCATTTTATAAAACTTCATCTCATTTTATTTCAGCTCCAACTAAAATGTTTAAAACGTATTATGATTTATATTACAGAAGTTTATTTTTGTTAAATATAAGCAATAGAAGTAGCCAGAACTGGTTACTCCTATGACTCTTCACTCCATATGATTTTCTGAAAGAATACATTTTAAAAGTTGTAGGATATAGAAGATTCCTCTAGATAAGCTATGTCGCACCTCCCCACCCAAAAAGTGAGCTGTTGTATGGCACTACTTAATAGGAGAACTCTTCCAGTTGAGCCTACTTTCAAATATTCATTGGACTTCTGTCTAATGCAATAGAGTACAGAAAAAGCATAATCTTTTAGCTAAAAATCTAAATAGCACTCCAGAAGGGAAGACATACTCTAGCAATTTTAAAAGTGATGTATTAGCTAAAATATCCTGCAAATTTCTTATTGGTATTGCTGTATTTTGTTTTAGCTCTTGTGGAAGTTACTCATGTCTCATGTAGGCATTATTTATGAATGGAAATTGGAGGCATTCAGACTTTCCAGTAGAAATATTTTGATGTAATTTTTAATGTATGATCATCATATGATCTCTGTAGTTTATTGAACTTTTAATATCAGTATGGTAGAAAGTAACTGAGTAATCAGAGACATGTTGATACTTTTCTCTGATGAATCATGGAAATTCCAGAGAAGATTCTAGTCAGATGGAAACTAAATATTGCCATCTGAAGCCATTAATATGATTACTGACAGTGGGGTATGTCAGAGGTAAACTACATGATTTGTTATAATTTGAATAGAATATTCATAGTCTATACTGTATAGTGATCTGGACATTACATACAGTGGTAGACATTTTCCAATGTTTTTTTAATGCATACCTTTACCATTTTGAAGCATCAGTAATCTTGGTCTGTTCATATCTTGCTTTTAGAATCCAAGCAAGCCTCACTTTAACCATTATATGTTTGAATCAATCTGCTTGTCAATACGGATAACTTGCAGAGCAAACCCTACAGCTGTTGGAAGCTTTGAAGATGCTCTGTTTATGGTATTTACTGAGATTCTGCAGAATGACGTGCAAGGTACAAATGAGCCATTAATGAACTAATGCATTGATTCTTCATTTTAAATAAGAGTTATTTTTAATCTGCCTATATCCAGGCCTTTTTGCCTGTATATTGTTGCAACAGTTGACAAAAGGAATCATACTTCTTTGCATAACTATATTATGATTTATAGTCCATCTTTTATTCAAGTTTGGCATGTATACACTATGGAGGTTCAGGGCCACATGTGGGTCTTGTGGAATTGCAGGGCCATGTATGAGCTTTCTAAAAAGGAAATGGCATTTTCTTAAGTCCTATCTCCTGTATTCAGAAGTAAATTTCCTTTCCATAGCTACACCTTCCCATTGTAATCTATCATAAAGTCTTTTAATTAAAATGTAACTTAATTGGATATCAGCAACTACAGATGATCAGTGGAGTAGTGACCTGAGAAAGCATACATGTTGTGCCCATGATGTAGCCTGGGATAGTCAGCCTCTAATCCTACAGATGCTGATAAACATCTGTATCCCACATCATTGACCATGTTGGCTCGGGCTGCTGGGAGTTGAAGTTTACTAACATCACAACAGCCATAGAAGATGAACTGGATGGACCAGCAGTGTCTCTGTACAAGATAGCTTCTTAGAATGCTACAGGAAGCTTGTAGCATGAGCTAACTTTATGGCATTACTGTATATGAATATAATCTCTTAGTCACTAGTCCAGGATATTAACTATTTCCTCCTTTGCCAGAATTCATTCCATACGTATTTCAAGTGATGTCTCTACTGCTAGAGATGCATAAAAATGATATCCCATCATCCTATATGGCCTTATTTCCACATCTGCTTCAGCCGGTCTTGTGGGAAAGGTCAGGAAACATTCCCCCTCTGGTGAGACTTCTTCAGGCCTATTTGGAGAGAGGTGCCAATACAATAGCAAGTGCTGCAGCTGACAAAATTGTACGTATAAACTCAAATGAGGATAATATTTTTAGATTTGTATATGTTTGGGGGGGGGAAGGCAAATCGATTTCAAAATGAAGATCTTGCAAATAAGCTCAAAAATGTTACTTGCTTAAAAATGTAACTAAGCCAAATGTTCTATAGATCAGTGGAAATGCTTGTTGTATTCTTTTCATTCTAAATTTATTTTCAATAATAAATAACAATCACAATCTACAAAAAGGTATAATATGTTAAGCATATATGGAGGTTCCAATAGAAGAGAATATATGTAGCTCAGAAGTCAACTGTGGAGTCCTTGGTGCTCTCTGAGCTTGGTTGTTTGCTTTTCATTACCCAACTAGGTAACATCATCAGCGCGTGTGAGTGTGGGGTTTAATCCCTGTTTATATACCACACCCCACCAAAACTGGCAGGGGAAGCTACTGTATATGAACAGGGAGACTTACTGCCTGGCATTACATTCATTACTGGCAGAATCAAATATTCAGAGCTGTCATAAGCCAAGCTTTTTTTTTTTTAAAGTTTTTTATTTTTTACAACAAACACAAACATACATAAACAAACAAGAGCATAAAAAACATGAAAACCATCTTCCATCTTAAACCGTGTGTCAGCCAGTTACCAATCATTTGTGCCATCCTTTCATAGTCTTCACTCACCATTTATATAGATTCTCATATTATCTATCCAACATATATTTATATATTTATCAGTTATCAATTATTAATCATTTGTGACTAGTCTATCTATAACACCAACTTTCATTATGAGATTTGTATCATTTTTGTCCATTGATTATATATATATATATATAGTAATTTATATCAGTTTATCGAGTTTCTATTATATAATTTCCTAATCTATTACATTACTATATCTTTTCGTCCAACCATTGATAAAACAAATCCCATATCATATAAGATTGTTTGTCGTCTTGCTCTCTAATTTCAAATGTCAATTTACTCATCTCAGCACATTCCATAATTTTCTTAATAACTTCCTCCTGCATAGGTACTTTTTCATTCTTCCAATTCTTAGCAAATACAATTCTAGCTGCTGTCAAAACATTTACAATCAGATATTTCAATTCTTTACTGTATGTTTCCGGTATAATTCCCAGTAAAAATGTCTCTGGTTTAAAGTCTATATGTTGTTTTGTCATTTTTTCCAACCATGTGTGGATTTTAATCCAATATCTTTTGGCTTCTGAGCATGTCCACCACATATGGTAATATGAGCCGGGTATCTGATGACACTTCCAACTTTTATCGGACTTGTTCTTATACATTCTCATGATCCTCGCTGGGGTTAAATGCCACCTGTAAAACATCTTATACAAGTTTTCTTTATATGCAGTTGACATTGTCATTTTATAGTTTTGAGACCATAGTTTTTGCCACTTCTCTAAATCAATTCCATGTCCAAAATTTTTCCCCCATGCAATCATTGTTTCTTTGACCTGTTCTTCCTCCATTTTAAATTCTAGCAAATGTCCATAAAGTTTTTTAATCACCTTTTCATCAGTACCCATCAAAATTTTATCTAGAACAGTCAGCTCATCATAGATACCTTCTGCTTTAAAATCTTTATCAAATCTAGATTGTATTTGCAAATATGAAAACCAATTCATTTTTATACCTTGTTCTTCCAACACTTACATAGTTTTAAGTTCACCCTTTTCATTCAATATTTCAGTATATCTAACTGTTTGTTCCTTTTTATATGTTATTGGATAAGAGAAGGCTTCGATAATGGATATCCATCGTGGAACTTTTAAATAATATTGTCTTCTTGTCTTTTCCCAGTTTAAAAACAATGCCTCTCGAATATAATGCCTTCTAAAATAGCCCTGTGTTTTCGTTCCCTTATACCATAGGAAAGCATGCCAGCCCAACAACAGGTCATGTCCCTCTAAGGTCAATAATCTGTTATTTCTTAAAGTTATCCAATCCTTTACCCACATCAAAGTTGTTGCCTGGTAATATAATTCCCAGTTAGGCAAGGCAAACCCACCTCTTACTCTTGCGTCTTGTAGTAGTTTAAGCTTTATTCTTGCTTTTTTACCCTGCCAAATGTATTTCAATTCGATTTTATTTAAATCATCAAAAAACTCTTTCCCTAGACGAATAGGAATTGTCTGGAATAAATATAATATCCTAGGCAATATATTCATCTTAATGGTGGATATTCTCCCAATCATTGATAATTGTAGGTTCTCCCATTTTGTCAAATCTGTTGCAATCTGTCGTTTAAGTTTAACATAATTATCCTCCTTCAATGTACTACATCTTGGTGTAATATATATCCCTAGGTATTTAACCCTGTTTGTTAAATACCTGTATTTCTAGAACTTCTTCCAATTCTTTCTTTCGCCTTGCTAACATATTCTTTGTTAATATCTTTGTTTTATCTTTATTTTTAAACCTGCTACTTTTCTATATTCTTCTATCTTTTCAATTAATTTAGATGCTGTTTCTAATGGATCCTCTAGTATAAATACTAGGTCATCCGCAAAGGCTTGCAATTTGTACTCTTCCTTTTTGATTTTCATTCCTTTTATTTCTTTCTCTTCTCTTATATTCCTATTCAATACTTCTAATGTTAAAACAAACAACAAGGGCGATAGTGGACAGCCTTGTCTCGTCCCTTTTGTTATGTCTATCTGTTCTGTTAAATCTCCGTTTATCATGATCTTTGCAGTCTGCTTATGGTATATTGTTTCAATGGCTTGAATAAATTTTTTGCCAAAGCCCATTTGTGCCAATTGCAATAACATAAATCGCCAACTCACGTTATCAAAGGCTTTTTGTGCGTCTAAAAATATCAAGCCATTTGCTTTTCAGGATGTGCCTCATAGTATTCCAGAGTGTCCAGAATTACTCTCATGTTGTCTTTAATTTGTCTCTTTGGCAGAAATCCGTTTTGATCGGCATGAATAAAATTATTTAAATATCTTTTCAGTCTCTCTGCCAAAATTGAAGCAAAAATTTTATAATCTGAATTTAATAGAGATATAGGTCTATAATTTTTAACCTGTTGCGGGTCAGTGTCCTCCTTCGATATAAGTGTAATATATGCTTCAGTCCATGTTTTAGGTATCCTCTTCTTTGTCATAACTTCATTCATAACTTCCAATAGTTGGAGGCTCAATATGTCCTGGAAGGTTTTATAGAATTCCACTGGCAGCCCATCTGGACCTGGAGCTTTCCCAACATTCTGCTTTTTTAAAGCTTCTGTTAGTTCCATCATAGTTATATTCCCCTCTAACATTATTTCAATGTCTTTAGGTATCTGAGGTAATTTCGCTTTCTGTAAATATTGTCTGTCTTCTTCTTCTTGAACATTCTCTTGGTAATACAATTTTCCATAGTAATCTTGTATAATTTTTTTCTTGTCCTCATTACCAAAGCAGATCTGTCCTTCATTTATCAGTTGATTAATCCTTTTTGATTCTCTCTCCTTTCTCAGTTTATAAGCTAGCCATCTGCCTGGTTTATTTGCATCTTCAAAGTAGTTCTGTTTATAAGCCAAGCTTTGAAGAGATTCAGTAGCAGATAAATACATTCAAGAACTGGATCTGTTTTCTTAGAAGATACATTGCAGAACTGAATCTGTGCCACAGTAGCCACTCCACCCCCACCCCGCCACACTACATAGCACTCACCTGCCCTCCAGCCTGCTTGCAAACCGCCCGGACTTGCGACTTCCTGCTGGCTTCCCCATTGACTTTGCTTGTTGGAAGCTAGCAGGAAGTTGCAAGGAGATCCTTGCTTAACAACCCATGGTCATCGCTTAACAGTAATGGGGACTGCCAGGATTGCCATCACTAACCAATGCAGTCACAACTTCGCGCTTTACGACTGCATCACCTAGCAATGGAAATTCTGGTCCCAATTACTATTGTTAAGTGAGGACTACCTGTATGTGAAGGCTCAGAAATTGTGTGTCACCCTTGTTAAAGCAGCATCCATATAAATGTTTTTTGGTGCAAAATGCTCACAGGTGTGCACTGTTAGACATATATTACATCTGTTTTCTGGCCCTGCATCAGCTTCCTATTAGCTTCTGAATGCAATTTAAGGCACTGGTATTAACCTTTATATCTTGGTACTGGTTAGCTGCAGGACCACATCTCTCCTCTAGAATTGGCCCAACTACACCATTCATGCCAGGAGAAGCAGTTGGTTGTCCCCCATTTGGGGGATGTTAGGGGCCTGGAAGCACTGTTTTTTGGTGATGGGGCTGGCTCTCAGGAATAACCTCCCATGGGATATTCATCTGTTTCCAACTTTGCCTACTTTCCGGAAAAAGCTAAAAACAGACTTTTTATGGAGGGGGTTTGAGACTTGATGCCATGTATACTGTTTGGGTCTTAACTATTTTTTTTTCATGGTTTTGTATTTTATTGCATTTTTGTATATCATTAGCCACGGAGAGTCTTGTCACTGTGGCAGCATACAAATCTGATTAAATAAATGTTTAGCCCACAGCTGATAATTATAATCATAGCTTATCAAGTCAGAGTTAAGGAAATTGACTTCGGGACTCTTTGATTATTGTACTTGGGCAATATCTGTTGCAGAATTTGAATCAGGTACAATTTTGTAGTTAACCTGCTTCTTCACTGCGCTTTCAATAGCCAGTAACAGAGATTGTTTTGCTTTTTATCTTAATTTATAGCCTGGACTACTAGGAGTGTTCCAGAAACTTATTGCTTCTAAGCTTAATGACCATCAGGGGTTCTACCTTCTCAATAGCATTATAGAACATATGCCCCCGTAAGTATAAACATACATATCCACTGATTTTTGTAATGGGTGCCAACAATTTGATCATTGTGGCATTATTGAAACAGTGTCTACAATGATGCACTAGATGGAACAGTCAGATTGCTATGTTCTTTTTCATTTCTAGTGAATCCATTGATCAATACAGGAAGCAAATTTTCATTCTACTTTTCCAAAGACTTCAAAATTCCAAAACAACAAAATTTATCAAAAGTAAGTTCTATGTAAATTGCCTTTATAGTCTGGGAAATCGTCTTGAGGATGACTTGATACAATTAACATCAAAACGTTTTTACCCTCATTTTCAGTTTGATTTCTAAGATGAAAGAAATATGGGCCATGTGCTTATGAAAGAGATTGTACCAAATGATCATACTGTTAGTACTATCTTTTACAATAGGGCAATACAATAATCTCTTCTCTTTTTTTATAGGTTTCTTAGTCTTTATCAATTTGTACTGCGTAAAATATGGAGCAATAGCACTTCAAGAAATATTTGACAGTATACAACCAAAGTTAGTATGTTTTAAAAATACCATTTATTTTGTACAAGGGATTACTAATTGCTGTATTTTTAGAGCTAATTATAAGTGTTATGCCAGTAACCTGATAATATACTTTCACTGGAGATCCATCCTGATTGGCTATCCCTTTTATGTTATTACTGTTGGATATCTATTGCTATAATAAGTTAGTGTCTGTGGAATATTTATATTTCAAATGAATCATGGGGATGAAATGATGCAGCTCTCTGAACTCTGCTCAGGAATGCTTATGTTAAAATATACATCTATAGCAGAGTTGGAGGGCAAGATTTTTCTTTACTGGATCAATATTCCTGTATGCAGGTTTTTCTTTCTTTTATCCATAAGAGTGAAGAAACGAAATAGAAGAGAAAGATATACATCTGGCTACATCACTGGGATAAGGGTTAAACATGATCCTTAGCTTGGTAATGTCCTCCTTTCTCCAGTCCTCAGCTTTGAGAAGGCGTCAGTCTGTTGGACTTAAATATACAAAAAGTACCTTTGACAAATGTTTGGAAAAAAGGGGTTAAATAAAAAAAAAAATCATAAGTGAAAAGCAACTTTCACCTATAGACTAACAGTGATTGAGCAAAAGGAAGTTATACAGATTTCACTGAGGCTTGGAGCTTTTCTAGCAGGGTAAATTGCAGAACTTACAGGAAGACTATTATTCTGATAACTGGCTAAAATCCTGCTTAGCCAGAAATTCTAACAGATACTTTGGGTGTTTATTCGAGTCAGTGATGAGCTATTCTGTCTTTTTTTCTGTCCATGAAAAAGTTCGAGTTAGTTGGAGAACTCAAAAAGCATGGGTAGTTCTTTGTATATTAAGGTGCCCTTATGAATGAAAGTCAACTAATTTTAGGGAAGAAGCAAAGGATGAAAAATAATCTGTTCAATTCAAATACTTAAGGATTTTTTTGAGGTCTATTTATTGAAAAGGAATGATGAGCCCTCTTAAAAATTTGTGGGAAGTAACAGTACTTCACTTATTAAAGAATTAATGAAGCAGATTGCTGGTTGATTAATTTGTTCAAAATTCAATACAGTTGAATTTTGATTTACTCTAGGTACCTATTAAAATAAAAATAAATTTATCTCTTTTGCACTTAATAGGATGTTTGGAATGGTTTTGGAGAAAATCATAATACCAGAAATACAGAAAGTATCAGGGCAAGTAGAAAAGAAGATCTGTGCAGTTGGCATCACAAAAATACTTACAGAATGTCCTCCAATGATGGACACAGAGTACACAAAGTTATGGTAGGTACAGCTACTATTTTGATAATTAAGCTTGGTCATTAATTCTGCATCCAAAAATAATATTGCATTTAATTTAAAATTTGCTAAGGTGGCAAAGTTTATGCCGCTACTCTGTGTAGTTTATTACATGTTTTTGCCATAGACTTTTGTTAAGTAGCATTGGTAGTTTTTGCTTTTCTGTTCTTCACATACCACATTGATTCAAATAAGATTTTTTTTTGAAGCAAAAAACTAGAGAAACCTCAATTTACCAAGCCTCAGTGTAAAGACTACACATGGAACAGACCAATGTATGCATTGATAAACATCATATGTGTAATGATATCATTATTTATTGATTAATTATGTCCCATCAAGTCAGTATCTACTCTTAAGTGACCACATAGATTTTCTCCAAGACAATGTCCCCAACATGGCCCTTCAGGTCTTCCAATGGTGCACCATCGCCAGTGTTGAGTCCATCCATGTTGCTACTGGTTGTCCTCTTCTCTTTCCTTTCACCTTTCCCAAAGCATCTTGAAGTATGATCATTTGAGCCTGGTCATTTGTGCCTTGAGCGAGAACTTTGGGATTTGGATTTCCTTTTCCTGCATGGCAACATCGCTAACTAGATTTCCCAAAGGCTTTAATCTAGCCACATCATAAGCGCCATTAGTACTCTGAAAGATCCTCAGCTCTTCCTCAGTAGCATGTTGAGGGCCATCCTACCTAACAGCCCATCGTCTGGTGCTATATCTTGAATAATTTTATATTTTATATTCATGTGGTTTTCTTGGTAAAATACAGGTGTGATTTACTGTTGCCTTCTCCCGCACTGCATGAAATGATGCCTTTGCTGTTGTCACTAAAGTGATCATCTTCCTCCAGCATCTTCCTATATTGCTGCTGCCCAGTATAGGTGCCTACTTGCTTTAGTTGGGCAGCTGGGCTGATCTTTTAAGCTTGGTGACCCTGCTGGATGTATACTCTGGGTGTTCTTCACTCATCCCTCCCAGGAACACCCCATTCACCACAATTAGGCAGCACAACAGGATTTCAGTGTGTATGTGATGTCATTATGCAAATGATATAAATTGGCACATGTAATTTGCATGATGCTCTTGTTAAGCAAATACATCATTGGTATCACTTGCAAAATTACACTATTATGCAACAGATAGAAATTACCATGACAGAAATCACTGTGGGTCGATGCTTTCCAGTGTAAAAGACAATTCATTAATAATGAACATCCTGTCTCTCCAATTACTCTGTTAAGCAAAGTTTCACACTATAATGACCTGATTCAAACATAGCGTTCAATCACAGTGGGTGGCTTCACCAATTCTGCTAAGCCTAAAACAAACTATATAATGATTTGAAACAATGTGTGATCCCTGCAAATTTTGATTGTATATTCCATGTTTGAGAAGTAGGAAAATAAGTTTCTTACACTAATTGCTCAGTGAGAAAGTGAGTGTAGGTAAGTGGTTTGGATCTAAGGATAAGTTGAATTAATAGAAAGCTACTTCCACTTTCACAAGATAACCCCATTGACATCCCAGGCCATCGTGCCCCATTGTATCAGATTCAAGAGTATCCCTCAGCATTTAGGGGTACCTGGGGGGAGGGGGAGGAGCCAGAAAACTGGTTGCATGAGAGGTTTTACTTGTCTCTGGATCCAACCTAGTGTGAATAAAGGGAAACTATACCATGATTGTACTCTGCATTCAGACAACCAAAAGTAATGAAATCTGTAGTAGGAGTAAAGAGTGCAAGCAAAAGCTGAACTGAAGTGCTGTCACACTACAAAATGCTCCCTCTTCAGTAACAGGAATAGCTTCAGTGATATTTAACTTTACTAAAATAGAGGTTATAGTTTGATGAAATGTAAGAGAGACTTGAATTATATGAACAAATAATGTATGTATGTATATAATATTACAGAATAAAGGAAGAAGAAATTATTTGGACATCTTTAGAAAGATAGGCTGCATTAGGCAGGCTTTTTAAAGAAGCTTTTGTCTAAACTGTTTTAACTGTCATAGTTATTGTCAATCCCTTTTCTAGCTATGATAAATAAATCAGGTATTCTCTTCTAACCAACAATTTGATGAGACGTATCTTCTGGTCTTTCAGGACACCCCTCCTTCAGGCCCTTATTGGTCTTTTTGAACTGCCTGAAGATGACACCCTTCCTGATGAGGAGCACTTCATTGATATAGAAGATACTCCAGGATACCAGACTGCATTTTCTCAGCTTGCCTTTGCTGGGAAAAAAGAACATGATCCAGTTGGCCAAATTGTGAATAATCCCAAAATCCATCTTGCACAATCTCTTCATAAATTATCTACTGCATGTCCAGGCAGAGTAAGTTCCTTTAATGTGGGAATAAGTATAGAGGTGAAAGCAATACAGTGGTCTTCAAGTTATGACTGGAATTGGGACTGGAATTTTTGTCACTAAGTGATGGAGTCATAAAGCGTGATGTCATGCAACCACATCCCTTAGTGACAACAATCCAGGCAGTCCCCATTGCTGTCGTTCACCAAATCCTACTGGTTGTTAGGCAAGGACCCACCCCAAGCCAAGCCCAGCTTGGTCCCTCCCAGCCCTGAGCCTTGGTAAGGTAGGGGACTGCCTCCTCTGCCTCTTCTTCAACTCCCCTCACCTATCTCCCCCCTATCTCTGCCTCTCTGCACAGTGGCATCCCTCGGTAGTGGCAATGCTGGGGATGAAGTAGAAGTCCAGGGCCTTCAGCATTCTCAGCCAGCCACCACCATCTCTGGGCCTCTACTGGAGCCCCAGTGCACCGCCGCCGAGTGCCGCCTCAAGCTGTGCACTGCAGCCACTGCCCCCGCTACCCTGTGTTCTGCAGACCCAGCTGACCTTCGCTGTCTTCCTCCTACTGCCGGCAAGGTGCACCCGGCCTGGCCCTATGTGAGGCAGCTGCTGGCCATGCCAGGCCTTCTTCCTGAGACCATTTGTGCTGTTCTCCAAATTGCACATGCCATTCTTGCAATGGTTCAGAACACCTTCTGAAAGCTTCGGAAGCCTTCCAAAGCATTGCAAGAACAGCATGTGCAATTTGGAGAACAGTAGGTGAAGCTTTCTCACAAGGTTTCAGAAGCCTCAGGTTTCTGAAGCATCCTAAGAATAGCGTGCGCTATTTGGAGAATGGCATGCACAGCCTTGGCAAGAAGGCCTAGTGCGGCCAGCAACTGCCTCACAGAGGGCCAGGCTGCACATGCCTCTTCAGCAGCAGGAAGAAGATGGCAAAAGTCAGCTGGGCACGGCAGAGCCTGCGGAATGCAGGGTGGTGGGGGCAAATGGGGCTTTACGCTGGGATGGGTAGCTATGGCACACCATGGTGGCACTGGGGCTGAAGGAGAGACTTGGGAGTGGTGGTGGCCAGCTGAGACTGCTGAAGGCCCCGGACTTCTACTTCAGCCCCAACGCCGCCATCAAGGAGTGCCACTGTGGAGGGCGGCCAAAAGGGCAGAAATGGAGGGGGGAGATAGGCAGGGGGGGTTGAAGCACCCCTGCAGTCATAAGTGCAGGCAGGTTGCCAAGCACCCAAATTTTGATCACATGACTGCAGGGGCACTGCATTGGCCATAACTTCGGGGATCCGGTGTAAGTGCCATTCATTCAGTGCTACTGTAACTTCGAATAGTTGCTGAACAAATGGTCATTTGATATATATTCTATACAGCTACAGCACATACATAAAAGCATCTTCTGGCTGTCACAAATGCCAAAGGACACTGAGGAGGGGCTGCTAAACAGGACAAGCAAAACAACATGGTGACTTGACTTCTCTTGAAGGAAGATGTCATGTTACTTTGCAAAGCAATTTTGAATGGATGTTCATTGAAGTAAAGTATCTGTTTGAACATTTGCACAGCCCTCATATAAATATATGAAATAGTTTTCAGCAACTCTTTGGTACAATAATTGAATATAGTGGAAATTGTGTAGGTGCTGGAAACAGAATGGAATTATAGCATGGGCATACAATCCACAGGACACACACAAGTAAGTAGCTGAGGATTGATGGAACCTAGGATGTTTAATTGCAATAATACATTTTTGTTTCAAACTATTGTAATTTAAATGCATTTTAATATATATTGCTTATTTATTTTAAGGTTCCCTCAATGCTGAGTACCAGCCTGAATGCCGAAGCTTTGCAGTTCCTTCAAGGATACTTACAAGCTGCAAGTGTAACATTGCTCTGACATTTTTATTCTGAGTGGCAGAATTTCACAGTTATGTCAAAGAACACTGATATTGACTGTCTTCTAAACAAAGCTTGGACAGGATGAAACGAGTTGCTATTTCAGAAATACATCACAGAATTATTGCTTGATGCAGAGGCTGAATGATATTTTGTTCATGTGATCATAAGTAAAGAAAGAAGTGACTTTCCTTTTCCCAGTTTGCTTTCAAAGGGAATAGTGGTAGAAGTTTATCATTTGGGATTGATTGGAATTTCACATATGCCATGATTGGGTAATATTTTAAAATATATTGAATACTGGCTGCACACTCATGTTGTCACAAGATTTTTTTCCTGTTTATTGTCATTTGTTGTTTTTTTTGTGTCTTCTAAAATTTATCTGAATTGTGAATAAATAAGTTCTTGTTTAAAAAGTATTTGTCTAGTAGTGTATGTGTTACTATGGCACAGAGTTGTTAGTACCATGCCATACCCACACTTCAACATGATTTACCTAATGCGGTTCACAATGAAAGTTAACACGTTTTGAAGAGGCTTTTTCATAGAATTCTAGCTGCCTTTATTAAGGAAGACCATACTTCAGTACCTTTATCTTTGAGAAATGTATTGCTGTAAAATATCATTGAAAATTAATTCTTTACTTCATTAATCCATGCAGATGTTTCCTTTTAAGCAACTTCATTTAGCTTTCCTGTGATTCTTCAGCTTAATGTTTGAATGCTAAATCTCAGTTTAGGTAGTATCAAGTACCTTTGGAAGAACATTTATCTTTCTAAATTATGCCTAGATATGTGCAAACATAGTGTAAATAAGGTTTGTGGTGAGAATGCCACATTAACTTAAAATGGTTGGGATTTGATACACTAAGAAATATTTTAAACTTTAAAATATGGAAAGCATTGCCTATCTCCCATGCTGCTCATATAGCAAAGACTAACAAGCATGTTACTACTTGGGTGTAAAATGTGCTAAAAGTCTTGAGTTTCAGAATTGTATGCAGCTTTAGACAATATATAGTGCAATTTAAAGGTTGGACGCTAGATCAGTGAAAAGGTTGAAGGTACATAATGTTGATTTGTTTCTGTGGTTAAGCAGATTTAGTCAAACATGGGATTATCAAAGTATTTTAGGACAAATTCTTTTCTTTAAATACATTCTTCAGTGTAGATTTGTTAGTTGTTTTCCCCGATGTTCAGTTACTACAGTTGGAGAACATGCAATGATAACCATCCCCAGCAAATTGAGATTATATCATAATGACGACCTGCACACAGTGATGTCATGGCACAAACTCCATCCTTACAGAGGTGCATCCCAGCGTCTATACATTGGAATGTGCATTGTGGAGGAACAGTCTGTGGGTAAACTTGAAGAGCCCTTTCCAGTGATGATGCTTCTCAAGAACCAGGATAAGGATTGGTCTTCCTCTCCCTGCATCGCACTGTGCATTCTCTGAACATACCACGCAGATTTGCAGGACAGGCACTGAGAACTTGGAGGAGACTGCATGGGGGAGAAACAAAAGCCCTGTTTATTGAACTGATGTGTGTTTATATCACAATGCATGAATATATGCATGCAGGGGTAGGAAAGTAGGATCTAAACATCAGTATCTCCATCTATCTATACCAGTATTTCTCAACCTTAGCAACTTGAAGATGCGTGCACTTCAACTCCCAGAATTCCCCAACCAGCCTCCCATAATTCTGGGAGTTGAAGTCCACACATCTTCATATTGCCAAAGTTGAGAAACATTGAACAACTATGACTGCCATAAGCACATATGAAGCTTAGAAAATGGCCAACAACTCAAGTACTTTATCTCACCCCCCACAACTACAAACCAAACTACAAAACATACCAACATACAATATGCATATAGATTTTAGTGGAATACCCAACATGGAGCTGCAGATACCTCCCTTGGTACCTGCCAGGCCCATCTGATTTCTATATTTTATTGAGGTGTTTTTTTTTTCTTTTTAAGGGAAACGGATATGCTGCAAAATAAAACACCAATCTCCTCTAGCGTCATCTTTATTTACAAAAATGCTTCTGGACTTCAGCAGACTCTGAGGAGTCGTTAGAAAACAAAATGGGGCATAAAAGTAACTTGATACTGGAATGATGAACCTGGTGTTATTCTAGCAAAGATGAAAGGCTTGAGGCCTGAAGATAATAACATTTATACATTTATTTATAGCTATAATATGGTTGGTTTGTTTTGGCTTTTAGCAAGTAGTGCAAACCTCAGCCAATCATAGCAGAATTGACAAATCATGATTAAACATCTTAGCAGTGTGTGGACCAGGTTAGAAATTAGGAAAGTTGTACCTGCCCCATTTCCCTCAATTCCATCCAAAGATGCACGATGATTTTTTTAAAGTAGCAGAAGCAAACCCCAAAGTTGGCATTCATGTCCTAAAAACTGAATGCTTTGTATAATATTCCAAAGCAAGTATTGCATGTCTAACAGAAGCCTCTTTCAATCTGACTGAAGCTTGAAAGTCCTTGCTCAAAGCATGCTTTGGATAAAGAAAAAGGCAGGGCTCCTTCTCTTCTCACAATTCTGTCCTGCCCTATCTTTACGAATTCGAGGAGGCCACGGGAAGGCTTCCCCTTTTACGTGCACAGCTCTGTGCGGCAGACACCGCAGGGCTCACGGTTGGCTAAAATGAGGCCTAAGGTCACACGCAAAATTCCACTGTAGGCAAAAGTGCCTACTTCTGGAAGGAGGAGAAGAGCAGCGTTTTAGGATCGCGCTTCGCCAGGCGACGCAAGAACCGCACCGACTCGCTTTGAGTCAGTGCCTGAAATGAACAAACGGGGCCGAGGCAGAGCTCGCTGCAATCTCCACCGCTGAACACTTGGGCTGCTGAGCGCTATTACGTCGCCTCAGTCAACAACAGAGCGCTGCCCCTTTGCCACACAAGCACTTTACGATGGTCCTGCCATCGATCTGCTTTCGACAGAGCAGCATGCTTGAATCAGCAGCTTTTGAATGCGTGGGGAGCCTACACGACCCAGAATCCCCCATGGCTTCGCGAGGACAGAAGTAAAACAACTCGCTCCCTCCTCTCCCTAACAAATCTTTCTCTCTCACGCTCATGAAAGTTCTCCTTTCCCCCCCTCCCCGGGAACAATTTTAAAAAGAAAAGGGTTTACCTGATTTAAACTGGGTCAGGTCCAACTAAGAAAATAAAAAGAGCTGGAGAGGATTGGGCTGGCGACTCTAATTCACCTGAAAGAGGATTTTGAACGATCTTGATTCTTCGGTCATTTCATTTCGAAGAGAAAAAAAAAAAACAGGTTGCAACCCTCTGTAGGATTATTAAGAGGAAAAAAGCCGAAATTCTAGAGCTGGATAACAATTAAGTCTAGGAGTGGAGCTTGGCTCCAGGGGACTTCATGGACAACAGCGTGGAAGAGTTCGCCGCTGCCTTCATCCAAAAAACTTTTTTAAAATTTCCCTGGGATTTCTTGGTGGTCTCCTATCCAAATACCAACTCAGATGCGATCCCTCTTAGCTTCTCCAGATCAAGCTGAAGCTGAGCCAAACAGCCAAATCTGACCCAAAACTGCCTCTCATGCTGTTAAGTTCTCCAGCACTCTTTAAAATCAGGCGTTCCAGAGAAGTGGAAAACTTGCACCCTCTACTGTTTTATTACGGTTGGTCATAATTAATGTATTCTATTATCCAACTTTAAATCGTGGCTTTGCCTTCTCAGCGCCCAACGGTGCTTTAAAAAAAAAAATAGAGGAACTGAATCTCGCTGCATTTAAAAGGCGCTACACTCGACACTGCTTAGGCCAGCAAGCCGAGCCCTGCCAGGTCCGGCAACGGGAGCCTTTCCGCGCACGCAAACGCTCCCGCTTCCCAGCCCAGCGCGAGTCCCACCAACAAGCGCGCTCTTCCGCCCGGCGTACGGGACCTGCAACCACGCCCCCTCCCGCCGACGGTAAAGAAGCAATGCACGCTGGGAGATGTAGGGCTTTAGGAAGCACGTGGCAAAAGACGTATAGGGGACGATGCCCGAGAAAGAAAGAGCTGTCACCTCTCGAGGGAATGGAGCATGCTGGGAAGTATAGTTTTTTTTAATTTCCGAGGAAAGGAGCGGAGCCGTGAGACACTGACAGACAGACACGTGTTCCGGTAGCGCCGGACTACCCAGGAGCATGCTGGGTGCGGTAGTCATTCGTGCGACAACGCAAAACTCTCTAAAAGCCGGCCAACTAGAAAATCCACAGCATGCGTGGTGCTGGGCGGTGCTATAAATAGCTGCCAAGGACGCGGCTCCTCCCCCTTCCCCTGCCTCCCCGTGTGGTGCCGTCACTTCCTTCCCGGCCGGAGCTGGCCCCGCTCATTCTCTTTAGTGTTTGCCCTGTGTCTGCTGCCGCCGCGACTCGCTCGCTTCCCTCCCCTTCCCCGGACCCCCCTTTCCTGGGAGCTACCAATGGACTGAGCCGCCCGATAGCCCGCCGCCAACACGAGCCGGCCCGGGAGCCGCAGCCCAGACCAACACCAGGTAAGGGGGGAAGAGGAGGAGGAGAGGGAGGGAGGGAGGGAGGGAGGGGGCGCGCGGCTGGGATGAGGGAGGGAGAGGCCTCGGCCGGGCCTGCGCTCAGGTTGGGGCCTAGCGGGACGGCCAGCCTCGGGCCGGGGGGAAGGAGCTCGGACTGCTCTGAGGGGGCGACCGCGGCAGCGGCGCTTATTGGCCGCCGACAGGTGGAGGACGCGAGGCTGACAGGCTCTCCCGTCCCTCACCTCCGCTGTAGGAGGAAGGGGTTAAAGGTACGCGGGAGATGCCTTCAGGGGTTGCGGCTCGTGCCTTCTCGCTGTCGCTTCGCCCGCCGCCCGTTCCTTCGCTGCCTTCCCCTTCCTCGTGGCCCTGCGTGTGGGCTGCCCAGCGCGTCGGGTTGGCGCTATGGAAGAAGAGGCGGTGGACCCTGGAGGGTCTGAGGTGGCGCAGCGCTTCTCGGGATCCTGGTGATCAGTTTCGGTTAGGATCACATTCTGGGGAAAGTACGATGGGGCCTATTGTAACTTACTATTTATATAAAGTGGGAAGGACGGTAACTCATCTCTGTTGTAGCTATATCCATGCCCAGTGTGTAGATTTCTTTTCCTAGAGCTGTGTAGCCTTCTCCTCTTTATTTATAACTACAGTATGTGTAGGCTGTTCTTCATAAATATCTTGCAATTACCAGATTTCCTGATGTTTTCATATTCTCTGCAAGATAGATGCTAATGTCTTTCTTCACTTGGCACTGCAGCAGTTGCAGGGTAGGAACTATTATTTATCGTAAACACATAGGTTCCGGTGGAGAGTTGAATTTAGATTCTGTCTACTCAGTCAGAGTTTTCACTGGATTCTACTACAGAAGTATTCTGCAGCATAGCCTTGAAATAAAGCTGGTAGATTTCATTCGGTTCAAAAAAGGCCTTTTGTGCTTTCATTGACAAACATACTGTAATGTATTCAGCTTCTAATGGAAATAAATGGCTTAATGGTTCTAATGCTGTAGTTTCCCCCCACAAACTCTATGCTGTTTCACTTTAGGAGAATAATTAAGCATTTGATAAATCAGAACCACTTTTGAAGATTAAGTGGCTTTGTATATGCATCTCTTGCTTGGGTTTGACAGGGTAGATTAAGATTTAGCTGCACTTGGAGAACAATATTTGAAATCAGTGAGACTTTAGTTACAGTTACTTTCCATTCATTCACTTCTGTAGGCCTTTGTAAGCATTCCAAAGTGTGACTTTGCAACAGGGTACAGAAAAAGTACCTAGTACTAGTAAAAATACCTAGTACCTAGTACTAGTAAAAATCCCATTGCAAATTGAAGATAGAACCTGGAAATATTTTATTTGTTCCAGGTAATAATCAAGCTTCTTAACTAATATTTTAAAGTTGGGAATTAAAACAAAAATCTGGAAAACAGCAGTAGCAAATCATTTCCACATCACACCAGGAAAACTGCATGTGTTTTTGTAAGTTACCAGGAGTCAGGCCCAATTCAAAATATGACTTTACTTTCAATACTGTTTTTAACTTTTTTATTTGCCCTGACATGACAAAGTCTCTTCTACTGAAGTATTGTATATCAAGAAAGCACAAATTTAACCAGAACTTGGGAGGACTGCTTTGTTATCAAGAGACCATAGTCTGAATGTCTTGAATGGCATTACATTTTGAAAACCTGTTTAGCCTTTGAACATCATTAATAATATTCCAATCCTCTGCTAACCCTCCAAATATGCACTTTTATGTGATTAAAAGTTAAATAAAACAATTAAAACCCATAATTTGTCTTTTGCTGGAGATGTTTAATAATTAAAACTAATAATTTATGGGTCTGGTTGCAGTTTTGATATTGTATTTTTTTGCAAGCTGGCCAGAGTGTTTGGTTGGGGGTAGCATGTAAATCTGGTAAATAAATGGAAATCTTAAAATTTTGGTTTGAGCTATATTGGACCTTATTCCATGCTGTGTCATAAGCAATTAATTTGATAACTGACTAAAATATGAAATTCTAGGCACTTTTTAAGAAACACGTTTCACTGAACTTCCTATGTCTGTAGTTGATTGTGAATATTAACTTTGTTTTCATAAAAAAAGAATGAAGTCCCTAAGTAGTTTTACAATCTTCTGACATTATAAAGTCACATTGTTTAGATTTAGTAAAGGCTGATTAGAAGTAGTTTGCTTATTGTATGAACTGTCTCTGTTGAAGAGCACTGTAATTGATTATAAAGGCTTATCTGTAATGGATCTGTTATGTTGTAACAGCCACTTGCACCAACACTAAAGCTCTGGGCTTCTTTAACTTTTCACAAGCCCTAATTGTGAACTATTATTAGTTCTTGATTTAGGATTGTTATGTTTTGGAGTAGCAATTTTGGATGACATGCAAAATAATCTATTTCTTATTTGTTTGGCAATCAGAAAAAAACAAAGAGTTTGTGCACTAGCTCATAACTTAATAATATGCCAAATGAAGCCAAAAAATATGAACCTACTTGTAAAACATTATGATAATATGATAGTTCTCAGGAAAGGTTCTATAAATTAAGGTCATTGTGTGAAGAATATTCATTCCTAATATATTAACAGAATAATTTTTCTGTTACTTGACAAAGTTGTAAGTAAATTATTATGTACTAACTAAACTCATGGGGGACACAAAGTGAAATACTATTATGTCTGCAAGATATTCCTATTTCTAGTAACTATGATGGTATGACACAGCTGCACATCTCCTCATCATGAGTACTATAATATATGCCATACTTTGCCTTGTTCTGTGGATGTAGCCCAGCTTGGAGTGTCACATCCCATCAGTGTTTTGATCTGAGCTTGATTCTCTTACTTTACATTTATCCTTAATGAATATATTTGCAAAATTTAACCTGAGCTGTATTAATTTCCCTAGTTGTAAAACTATGAATGTTCTTTGTTCTCCTTCAGCCCTTAAAGTAACCAGAAGTGTTTTCCATGTATGCAGAAAATTATATTAAAATAATGCTGCAGTTCCAACAAAAGCATTACTAAAAATGCTATCACTCTCTGATATAAGTGATGGAATTGGCAATCCCACCAACTAGACTTCCTTTGCTAATGTATTGGCTAATCAAATTCTTTTGATTTCTAAGTGTGCGTATGTACTTACTGTCTGGGCTAGAGAGAATAAAATAAGACAGTTGAAGTTACTGTCTTTCCATTTATTACAACCATAGAATGCCATCCATCAGGAAATATTTGAGTACGCACACCTGCTGCAGTGAATGGGAGTAGACCAAAAGAATATATGTATTCACTCATTTCATTTCTTTGAAATGTACCCACATTTATTTATGTACTTCCAGCGAAGACTCCTGTGGCATCTGAAAGAGTAGCCTTACTGATTGCAGCAAGAACTTTGCAAATCTAATAAAATTGCTGTAGATCAGGCCTGTATGATTGTAGAGGGGAAAGGGCCACGTGGTAAATGAAAATAATAGTGGCCTACAAAGGAATAACTGGTGCACCAATCAGCTGTTTGGTAGAGCAGTGGCAGTGATGGAGCTGGCAGTGTTGGTGAGGCCATGGGATGCTCAGCAGCATGTCTTTTGGGACAGTGACAGATCCTTCCTGGTGCACTGGTGTTTGGTGATGGTGCCCAATGGACCGCCCAAGGCTTTTTGGTGGACTGCATGTTGTTCAGGCCTGCCGTACATTATGAATATCATTCTTTAAAGTGTAATTAAATCTGAACTGTCTTGTAGTTTATGTCATTGTGAAGAAGATACAGGCTAGATTCAGAGGTCTGTCTAAGAAATAGGGTAAGTAGAGGCTAACCTTCCTGTATTTCCTTTCTCTGCTATTCCCCCAATGCTTGAATCATCAGGAAACCTTGCTTGTGGCATTGTGGAAAGGAGGGTGAAAGAAACAGAAGAAAGCATTGGAAATAGGGTGGAGGCATATTTTATGAGCAAGTCAGGAGGTGATTGAAGAAGATAAGATTGCTGCTTTGGCCAAATGATGTATCTGTAAATTGCAATTTGTTATGTTAACCAAATCACTTTTTTTTAGTGGAGTTGCTAATTATTGTGGTCCTTTTTATCTCTGTAGTATTTTCAAATGATTTTTCAATGCACTTCTCCCCCTTTCTTAATTATTTTTAATTACTGTGTCACTGTCATTATCTGTTTATTTATTGTGTGGTATCTAGCTGCTACCACTTCATAAAACCCTTAATCAGTCTCAATCTGTTGCACTGTAATATATTTACATGGCTTAACTTTTCTAATATCTACAGTACTGCATAATCAAAATGTTCAAATTTGGTTTTGTTTACTTCCCATACTGTTTAGAATATCAGCCAGCAATGTTCTGACCAATTTTCTTCAGCTTCACCAAAACACTACAGGAATAAAAAATAAGGAGAGCTGATACAGTTATCCAGTAATAACAAATAATATGTATTAGTTTTAAAGGGTTACTGGCTAAGTCAATTCTTTATAGTCAGTGGATGTCTGAATCCACTTCTTCCATTTTACAGAACAGTAAACATATCACAGTGAAAGAGCAGTTGTTGGACATGAGGATGTACATACAGTATTTCCTTATATGATAACTAATCTAGTATTCATGAACTATGTAATGAGTGTCCCATTCTGATTTTAACTGATTAGTTGTTATTTTGGAAATTAAAGGCATTCACTATACAAGACAAAGGTGAAACTTGTGTGCTGAGAAATTCAGCAACATTTGAGCATATACACTGTCAATAGGTAAACATGTTTAACTTATTAAGTATAGTTAAATATTGCAAAAACGATCTTAGAGTAGATAACTATTAATGCATATATTTACTAATGTGTTAATGTATTAAAAATACAGGGCTCTTTATAACAGCTGTATGAGAACCACTGTAAAATGCATTCAGGTCTCCTTTAAGTGACTGTAGCCTATGCAGGGTTGTTCATAGTTGTATCTACATTTAAATCATATTATTAGTCTTTATATGTGTCACCTTTGACCCAGAAGAAAGAAATCCACACCACAGATGCATTGGCTAGTCTGCTACTGCTGCGCATTTAAGTTAGATCCCTAATCCTACACATGTTGCTGATTGCCTATCCTTCAGAGGTATTTTCCCCACCTTTAGTTAAATGAAAATTACAACATAAGTAGTCAGAAAACAGTAGTCCTTAGATAGGAAGCTGTAGAACTTCAGGATCAGAGCTTTTTGTCCTAATTTCAGAAGAAGTAGAATCTTCTATGGCTGTTAAAGAATAATATGAATTTTAGAGATCATTGTGTGTCTAAATGCTGACATATGCAGGACTGAAAATGAATTTAATAGATAATAGGATACAGTTGATAAGGCACAGTTGCCAAAACCAAGTCAAATATATTTGCATGGGATATTTTGCCAACATAAAAACAAGAATCCGTGTTCTCTGCTTTCAGAATTAACAGCTTCCTAATCCTAAAGGATAGGTATCAGATATTGTTAAATAACTATCTCAAATATATGGTATAATCAAATATACCTTTGGGAATATGGTGGCTTATTTCAGATAATACCCTGAAAGAAATTAATATTTAATCAAGTTGTACATTTTTTCATTGTTCCAGGTGATGTTGGTGAATATTGTAATGTAAATGCTGCGCAACATTATTATAAAGTAAAATACTATGGAAATATCACAGCATATTTCTAACTGTCCTTTTCCTTTTGGTGTAGGCAATCTCCATCATATAAATATTTCCCTTGGAACTAACACCAAAAGTACACTGTCCCAGGATCACCAAAAGGTATGGGAAACTTGTATTTGGCGTATAATCCACCAATTATGTGTATTAAATCCTTGCCAGTTCTAATAATTAGATACTGGTCAAAAGCTAGTGTCACAATTTGGTTTGCTGGCTCAGTTGTGAAACTGGCTCCTTGTCTGCATAGCCTTCTGTGACACATGATCTCCTTATTTATCACACTATCCTTTCCATGTGAACGCCATGCATATCTTCCTGTTCCTAGATTTCTTTACAAGCTGTTCTTGTTTGTATATTTATAGTGGTACTTAAAAGTTTGTGAACCATTTTGAATTTTCAATATTTCTGCATAAATATGACTTAAATGTGATGTGTTCTCCACACAAGTCCTAAAAACTAGCTAAAGAGAACCCATTTAAACAAATGAGTCAAAAACATTATACATGTTCATTGGTTTATTGAAGAAAATGATCCAAAACTACATATACGTGTGCTGCAAAAGTATGTGAACTATTGCTTTCAGTAATTGGTGTGCCCCCCCTTGAGCAGCAATAACTGCAATTAAATGTTTCCGATAACTGTTGTACATCAGTTGTACAACTGTTGTACATCAGTCTTGTACATCAGTTTGGAGGAATTTTAGCCCATTCCTCCTTACAGAACAGCTTCAACTCGGAGATGTTGGTGGGCTTCCTCACATGAACTGCCCACTTCAAGTCTTTCTACAACATTGATATAGGATTAAGATCGGGACTTTGACTTGACCATTCCAAAACATTAATTTTCATCTGCTTTAACCATTCTTTGGTCGTTCTTTGGTCGTACGATGTGTGTGTTTTGGACCATTGTCTTGCTGCATGACCAGCTTTCTCTTGAGCTTCAGTTCACAGACAGATACTCTGACCTTTTCCTGTAGAATTTGCTGGTACAATTAAGAATTCATAGTTCCATCTATGGTAGCAAGCCATCCTGGTCCAGAGGCAGCAAAGCAGGCCCAAACCATGAAACTGCCACCACTATGTTTCACAGATGGGGTAAAGTTCTTATTCTGGAATGCAGTGTTTGACTTTCGCTAAGCTAAAAGTTCTATTTTGGTCTCATCCATCAACAGAACATTCTTCCAATAGCCTCCTGGCTTATCCACATGGTCTTTTGCAAACTGTAGATGGGCAGCAATCTTTCTGGAGAGTAGTGGCTTTCTCCTTGTAACCTTGCCACGCACATCATTGTTGTACAGCATTTTCCTGATGATAGTCTCATGAACACTTGATATTCGCCAATGTAAGAGAGGACTTTAGTTCCTCAGGTGTTACTCTGGGGTTCTTTGGGACCTCCTGAAGTATTACATGCCTTGCTCTTGGTGTGATCTTGGTTGGTCGGCCACTCCTGGGGAGGGTAACAATGGTGTTGAATTGCCTTCATTTGTACATGATCTACCTAACATTGGACTAGTGGAGTCCAAACTCTTTGGAAATAGTTTCGTAACCTTTTCCAGCCTATTGAGCATCAACAGCTCTTTTTTGTAGATCTTCAATAATCTCCTTTGTTCAAGCCATGACACACTTCCACATACCTGTGTGGTGAAGATCAGACTTTGATAGCGGATACCCAGAATACTGTTTTTTAAATAAGGCAAGACCCCCCACATTCATACCTGATTATCATCCCATTGATTGAAACTCCTGACTCTAATTTCCCCCTCAAATGAACTGATAATCCTAGAGGTTCACATACTTTTGCCACACAAAAATATGTAGCTTTGGATCATTTTCCTCAATAAATAAATGAACAAGTATAACATATTTTACTCATGTGTTTAACTGGGTTCTCTTTATCTAGTTTTAGGACTTGTGTGGAGAGCAGATCATGTTTTAGGTCATATTTATGCAGAAATAATTGAAAATTCAAAAGGGTTCACAAACTTTTAAGCACCACTATATTATGTCCTTGTTATCTTTTCTCTCAATGTTTTGCTTTTCACATTCTTATCAGCTTAGTACCATTTTGAATCTTAGCCTTTCTGCTTTTAATGGGAATTGTGCTTGGGAATAGCTGCGGGGGGAGCTAAAATACACAATTCTACTTTCTTTTTGAAATCTAAGCACTAGTTTTGCTTGCCACACAATTCTTGCATTTAATGCATAAATCGATGGTGATTGAAGCGGTTCCATGACTAATATTCAGAGACCATTGAAATGCCAGACAAAATCTGTGTGAATTTTTTTTATTTATTTGGAAAGGCCAAATATTGAGGCAAAGGATAAGCATAAATCTTGAGTATATTTTTGACATAGTGATCTTGCACAGTGAAACTGATGTGAGCCTTCAGCAGAGAAGCTGTTTTTATCTTTTGCTATATCCAGGTGACTCAGTGCTCCTAATGTGGCAGTGAGTCATTCTAAACTGATTGGATGGAAAACATCAAATACATGTCAAGATAATGGGATGTATATAAGTTTTTGAAAAGGGCATTGTAGACTATTGTGCATGCATAGTCATTTTATAGAAGACTCCTTAACTAATGTATTTAGTTGTTTCAGTTTAAAAAAAAAAAAACTATAGATTGTGGTGGAAACAACTTTGTTCTTTCTTATTCAAGGAACACTTACTATCTGTAGATTCATTCCAACTTAAAATGGAAGGTACAGAATCTCTACTTTCATGGCTGCCTGGAGAGGCTTCAGGCAATGGTTAGTGGGGTGTATCCTTGCTACAAAAATATATGAATGAAATACTACTTGGTCATTTCTTTCTTTCTGTGAGTCAGAAATTGGCTCCATGTGGAGATTTATGATGGAAATCAAGGAAGAGCTACTTTGTGATGTTGCTTTGTCAGCTTTTAGAAGTGACCTCCCCAGTCTACTAATGCACATTTAGTGTAGTTCATACTGCCTTTCCTCCAAAACTTTATAGTAATGTTGGAAAGTAAATGTCACTAATTCTAAGGAACTATTTAGTGTGGTTTTTCTTTTTGCTATCCTGGATGTATAGAAGAGAAAAGCTTGCAGCCAGCCAAGTCCGTTTTTTAGAAATGTCAGAACATAGGCTGACCAGCTATAAGGTAACTTCCTATTTGTCCATCTACCTCAGTTGTTGTGTACTTTGACTGGCAGTGACTCTAAACTCCAGTGGAGGATCTTTAAACATTGCTTGCTTCCTGACACTTAATCTAATCGAACTAAGACAACCCTAGTATCATCAGCCCCCTAATACACTCAGTGGAATACAGAGTTTTAAAGTTGTCTTAAAAGCCAGGAGGTGGGGGCATTTCTTATCTTGGGAGTCAAATTTTCCAAAGGACAAGTGTGGCCACCAAAAAGGGCATCAATGAGCCTTCATACCCTCATCTCCTATGGGGTGCAGACCTCAGCATTCCTCTTCTCAAAGATTGCACAGTGCAGACTGAATCTATGTAGGCAGACAGGCCTATAAGTATCCAGGTTCTTTAAATCCAGATTTGAAGGGTATTAAAGCACTTTGAATTGGACCTGGAGCAGGCCAGGAGTCAATGCAGCAACCCCAGCATAAGTGAATTGTGGCTAAATTTGTTACCCCAAATAAACAGACAAGGCACCTCATTTTGGACTAGTTGAAGCTTTTGAAAGATAACCCCATATACAGTGTGTTATCTTAACCTATATATGAGGTAAGAAGGACATGAGTCACTGTTGCCAGGGCATCCTGGTCCTGTAAGGTCCACAATTGGTACATCAGCCAAATCTGGGCAAAGGCATCCTGGCACAGCATCTACCTGCTTCTCTAGCAGAAGCTTTACTTTCAGGAGAATCTCCCAAATTTCTCATGGGGTGGTAGGGAGTGCAATCCCTGTTTAGAGCCAAAGACGGGGCCAGATTGATCACTGACCGAAGCAACTTTGATTCAGTAATTTGATCTGAGTTTGTTTTACCCACCCAGAACTAGCACGTTATATTATCTGTCATATATGTGGCATTTTTAATATATATAATGGGGAGATGTTGTACAGTTTGAAGTAGAGCTATAAAGCATCAGATACTCATATGAGCTATTTCACAATATATTTCAGCACTTACATTTTAATTTGGAGGCCAAATTAAGCAAAAAGCAAAGTTAAAGGAATGTTGAACTACAGGAAATGTGTTCATGCCTGCTTAAGTGACTTTAAAAAAAAAACTTTTTACCATGATTTATGATCAACCCTTATTTATATTTCCAGAAGTATTAGGGTTTTTCCCCCCCTCCTAAATTCTTTGGAAGGTAGCCTTGATGCCATCAGCAATACAGGTAGTCCTCACTTAATGACTACAATTGGGACCAGCAACTCTGTTGCTAAGCAAGACTTCACATGACCACAGTGGACTTACAACCTCACTTCCACCATGGTTAAGCAAGTCACCATAGTCATTAAGTGAGACATCATGTGACCGCAACTTGCTATTTTACCGATGGCTTCTCCATTGACTCTACTTGTCAGAAGCCACCTGTGAAGTGCACAAATGGCAATCATGTGACTGGGGGATGCTGTGATGGTCGTAAACACCCACTGGTTGCAAAGTGCCCGAATCTTGATCACATGGCCACGATGCTGCTGCAGCAATTGTAAGTGCAAGGACTGGTCATAAAGTTACTTCTTCAATGCTGTTATAACTTTGAACAGTCACTAAACAGAACAGTCATTAAGCAAGGACTACCTGTACTTAAAGGGAGATTTTAAAACATTCCTTATAACATTTATTTATGCCTGTGTGGAGCAAATGCAGCAGAGGATTTCACTCACTATTTGCTTCATTATTTTATTTTTGCAAAACCCCAGAAAAAAATTCTACTGCCTCTCTTGTAGAGAAAAACTGACTGGCCTGATCATTACAAAATCTTTTTCCTGTTGTCCTCAGCCAAAGAAAAAAATAAAGACTTTAACCAATTTTGCCTGGTTTGCAGCCAAATGTCAAGAGAAATTTGTCCATAGTGACACCTACACCTAGGTCTATAAGAAAATACACGCTGTGCTTGCTGTCATTTTAATTTTTTTTAGCTTGGTATACTTGCTGTTATTTATCTTATTTATTTTTGCTACTTCATAATTTTAATTTGTTACAGCATAAGTGCTATACAAATAAAAACAAGAAAATGAAATGAGAGCTTGCAAATTACTTTTGTCTTTGACACATCCATTCTAAATTTGGCATCAGTTGT
Source organism: Python bivittatus (assembly GCF_059951505.1). Lineage (NCBI taxonomy): Eukaryota > Metazoa > Chordata > Lepidosauria > Squamata > Pythonidae > Python > Python bivittatus. The sequence continues at coordinate 85,489,750 of NW_028277098.1, forward strand.
GAAAGCCTGCAGAGTACTTGGAAACAAATCAGTGCTATTAGCACCCAAGTTTTAGAGCAGCATTTATACTTTCCTAAAGCTGAAAATGGGTCAGCTTTACAGTTTTGAAACAAATGTAGAAACATCTGTATTTATTTAAAGTAAGTAAACCAAAATATAATAGACATTAGAAATGTTTTATTGTCACAGTGGACATATGAACAGAATTCATCAAATACTATTATAAATTTCATATATCCCAGTATGTTAAACCTGACTCAAATTAAGGCTGGTGGATAGTGCCCAGCGTTAACTGCATTGGACATAAAGATTGCCTACTGAAAGATTTTAACTGCTATTACTTCCAAGAACTCATTAATGTATGTCTTTGTGTGTGTTTGTGTGACTATCCTTTTATGTGTTTTTGATCCCTAGCTGTAAATGGATTTAATGATTTATCCAACAAGAATGGATAGCTAAAAACTGTAGGCTCCTTGGTAACAACACCAAAACTGAAATGTTAATTCTTGTATTGTATTGGCAGTCCTCTCAACTGCATATTTAATCAGAAAATAAGAAAAAGCAACTGATCAACATAAACATTTTATATTTTTTCTTTATATTTTAAAGGTACAAATTCAAGCACTTAAACAGAAAGAACCTGCATTCAAAGCCAAGTTTACCTGCAGTGATTAGGTTTGGATGGAAATAAACATGTCTCAAGTTCAAATTCAGAATCCATCTGCTACTCTTTCTAGCAGCCAAATATTAAACAAGAACCAGTCTCTTGCACAGCCTTTGAGTATTCCTTCTCCCACTAGTTCTTTGCCCTCTGAAAATGCGGGTAGACCTATTCAAAATTCCGCTTTACCCTCTGCATCTGTTACATCTACCAGTGTAGCTGCAGGTAAGCTTTAAAATATCTTTGATATATTTTGGTAATCTTTGATATTAATCTTTAGCTCAAAATGTTGTCTTTAAATTATCTTTTTAAAGAAATATTTTTAAATAAATGAAAACCTTGTAAAAAAGTATGTGATTGAAATGCTCAAAAACAGCATGTGTTTATCAAATGAAATGTGGTTAAAACCATTTTGCTAATTTGGTTTTATAAATATTTTCTACCTTTATTCATCAGTAAGTCTGATTCTTTGGTGCATTGTCTTCTGGTCTAGTATGTAAAATAAGATACAAGAATGCTTGTTTAATAGAACTTTTCAGGGAGTTTGTTTTTTCATCCACATGGTGGTTCTATTAGTAACTGGCAAACTATTTTATGTGTCTTATTCTTTGGATCTAATCAAGCATTAAAGCTGAGCAAAGCTTTGGTTGCTCAACTTCTGAAAGACAGATTAGGATATCTAGAGCTCTGAATAGTTTCCTCCTGCCCCAGCCTGCTCTACTGCTCATACTTTGACTGCTTGATTTAAGAGAAAGGAAAAAACCTGATGTATCACCAAGTTATCTCCTGTGCTCTCTTTAATCACAGTCACCGAAACAGCCCTTGTAGGCTGTATCTTCTAAATCATGGTTTAGACTGAAAATGTTAAGAGTTGTACTTATGCTTTATTAATTATTTTCACATTTTAATCAAATGATTAGCTACATTAGGCAGGAACATAATTTGCCTGATTTCAGCTTGGTACAGTGTGTGAGCCTGGCCAATGTGGTTTGTAAACCATAGGTTTAATGTCTTGTGCAAATCCAGCCAATTGTGTTTAATTCAGTAAACAATGATTTAACAATCTATGACTTAGGCTGATGCATGAAATATCATTTGTCACTATGAGGAATCTATCAAAATTACGGTTGAAAGTCATGCTTTGCAGGACCTGAATACATCCATTATGTGCTAGTTTTTGAATATTGTACACACAAGCTACAATGAGAGTGGTATTGCATAACAGTTAACATTGTGCAGCATTATTGATCCTGTGTAGTCTCTGGCCATTTCATAAATTTAATACAATTAATAAATGCTAGTATTATTGTTTCCAACACTGGTAATTTAAAAAAAGCAAGAGATACTACTATGATCAACTTACTGTCTTGCTGCACATTACCAACTTTCTTGCAGTTAGAGCTGCAGTTCAGGAAGCCTTTAACCTGTTTCCTATTATATGATTCTAATCTTGGAAGACTGAAGACTGGAGGTCAAAGACACAAGGCATTTGTGGCTTGGATCTCCATGTTAGGGCAGTTGAAAATTCTCTGAAATTTACGCTTTGGGTTAAATTCTAATTGGGATGAAATTAGATGACATACTAGTAATGCTGTACCTGGAATAAGGCACTCAAATAAGGTTGTCTTTTTAAAGGAGGTGTTGGGGTTAGAATGAAAAATCAGAACTGAAATTTTGCAATTTTTTAAAGTATTAAGTGATAAATAATGCAGATAACAGTAACACAAGTGAATTCTTGGGGTGACAGCAGCTCTAACGGAAGGGTTTACCGTTATGAATATGCCATTGCAATAATGTGCCAATCAAATATAAATTACACAGCCTCTAAACATCAAAGCAAGCTTATAGATGTTTAGCTTATTTTCTTGCAAAGCAAATTAGTTGTTTCCGTTGCCAGAATTTGTAATAGCAGTACTCACTGATCTTAAACATTGATTGTAAGGATAATTCTATCTGGCCATCTAAATTGTCTAGAGTGAACCCATTAACTTTTGTTACAGAAATCAAATGCGGTGGGCATGTTGCATGTTAAGTTTACATGGTATTACTAAGAGGCCAGGCAGTTTTCAGTTTTACTTGAGGGATTTTTACATACTGTAGTAACAATTTACCTTATCTTTCAGTTTCTTCTAACATGGCAAACCCCAAAGAGAAAACACCCATGTGTCTTGTGAATGAGTTAGCCCGTTTCAACAAGATTCAGCCTGAATATAAGCTTTTGAGTGAGCAGGGTCCAGCTCACTCGAAGGTAAAATTGTTTGTATGGTGTACATGCTTATAGTAGAAGGCTGATCTCTTGAACAAAGGTGTGTGGGTGTGGGTGTGAGACAGAGAGACATAGGGAAAGGGGAAATAAAGTTTACATATAGTCTACAGTATAATTATGTTGGCATGGGATACTAGATGATTTTGAAAAAAGTGATAGAAAATCACAACAGTAATTAATTCTACTACAAGACCAGTTTAATTTTTAAAAGCATCCCATTGCAACCTGATATACTTTTACTAAATTTCACTAAACTCCTCAAAATACACTGAATTAGCATTGTATGTGTGAAAGGTTGCAAGGATTTTAAGTGTTTTTACTGGAAAAGATCTCTGACCCCTTTCTCAGAAAAATGGCTAACCAAATTGTGGTAATATATGTTGATGTCCAGAATAACTTCATATTAAAAAATGAATCCAATGTAGAGTTTAATACTACCTGGAAATCATTCTTGGATTACAGTTTTACACATGAAAATGTGCCAATTCCAAGTTTAAGTTTTCTTATGTACAGTCAGGTCCAGAAATATTGGGACATCAACACAATTCTAACATCTTTGGCTCTATACACCACCACAATGGATTTGGAATGAAACAAACACAATGTGCGTTAACTGCAGACTATCAGCTTTAATTTGAGGGCATGTACATCCAACTCAGGTGAACGGTATAGGAATTACAACAGTTTGCATATGTGCCTTCCACTTGTTAAGGGACCAAAAGTAATGGGAAAGAATAATAATCATACATCAAACTTTCCCTTTTTAATACTTGGTTGCAAATCCGTTGCAGTCAATCACAGCCTGAAGTCTGGAATGCATAGACATCACCAGACGCTGGGTTTCATCCCTGGTGATGCTCTGCCAGGCCTCTACTGCAACTGTCTTCAGTTCCTGCTTGTTCTTGGGGCATTTTCCCTTCAGTTTTGTCTTCAGCAAGTGAAATGCATGCTCAATGGGATTCAGGTCAGGTGATTGACTTGGCCATTGCATAACATTCCACTTCTGTCCCTTCAAACACTCTTTGGTTGCTTTTGCAGTATGCTTTGGGTCATTGTCCATCTGTACTGTGAAGCGCCGTCCAATGAGTTCTGCAGCATTTGGCTGAATGTGAGCAGATAATATTGCCCGAAACACTGCAGAATTCATCCTGCTGCTTTTGTCAGCAGTCACATCATCAATAAATACAAGAGAACCAGTTCCATTGGCAGCCATACATGCCCACGCCATGACACTACCACCACCATGCTTCACTGATGAGGTGGTATGCTTAGGATCATGAGCAGTTCCTTTCCTTCTCCATACTCTTCTCTTCCCATCACTCTGGTACAAGTTGATCTTGGTCTCATCTGTCCATAGGATGTTGTTCCAGAACTGTGAAGGCTTTTTTAGATGTCATTTGGCAAACTCTAATCTGGCCTTCCTGTTTTTGAGGCTCACCAATGGTTTACATCTTGTGGTGAACCCTCTGTATTCACTCTGGTGAAGTCTTCTTTTGATTGTTGACTTTGACACACATATACCTACCTCCTGGAGAGTGTTCTTGATCTGGCCAACTGTTGTGAAGGGTGTTTTCTTCACCAGGGAACGAATTCTTCAGTCATCCACCACGGTTGTTTTCCATTGTCTCCCGGGTCTTTTGGTATTGCTGAGCTCACCGGTGCGTTCCTTCTTTTTGAGAATGTTCCAAACAGTTGTTTTGGCCACGCCTACTGTTCTTGCTATCTCTCTGATGGGTTTGTTTTGTTTCTTCAGCCTAATGATGGCTTGCTTCACTGATAGTGACAGCTCTTTGGATCTCATCTTGAGAGTTGACAGCAACAGATTCCAAATGCAAAGAGCACACTTGAAATGAACTCTGGGCCTTTTATCTGCACATTGTAATTGGGGTACTGAGGGGATATCACACACCTGGCCATGGAACAGCTGAGAAGCCAATTGTCCCATTACTTTTGGTCCCTTAACAAGTGGGAGGCACATATGCAAACTGTTGTAATTCCTACACCATTCACCTGAGTTGGATGTACATACCCTCAAATTAAAGCTGACAGTCTGCAGTTAACGCACATTGTGTTTGTTTCATTCCAAATCCATTGTGGTGGTGTATAGAGCCAAAGATGTTAGAATTGTGTCGATGTCCCAATATTTCTGGACCTGACTGTATGTGTTCATATTTTAATTTAATGTATAATTTCCAGTATTGACCTGATATATTGTTTACCATCTATAGTTTTTTCTTCCTTTTTTTTAGTGACTTCTATTAACCAAGTATTTCTAGCTTAAAGTTTAACAGGGACATATGGATTTTGTTTAGAAAGTGGTTATAAAATATTTTACAATATTAAACATCTTCCATGGTGCACTGCAGTGTTATTTTTATATTTCAGATTTGTTGTTTATTCACCTTTATTTCACTACCTGTACCTTATTTTTTTTTACTTTTTGTATGATTTGTGTTATTCCTTTTTATAAACCTTTAACAATAAGTTTTTTTTAAAAAAAAGTTTCTACATTGATGCAGCTCAATGAACAGTGTGAGCTTAGACTTTTCTCAAAACCGGCCACCTTAGGGTAGACCATTATGCCTTGGCCTCACTATGAAATTCTAGAAGTAAACTAAGAATAAATGTGAATGAATCAGAAGACCAATATTACGCACTATATAACTGCAGTGCTCCATTCAGTGTGCAGTTATAATCTTTAAAGGCTGCATGGCCTTGGGTACCTTGAATGTAAAATTCTTCTATTCAGATCTGGTTAGCAGGGTTATTATTTGTATTGTCTTGAAAGACTTGGTAAACAAATTTAGAACAGGGCTTTTTCAGTGGTAGTTCTGAAACTCTAGAAATTCCTACCAGTAGAAATTAGGGCAGCTGCTACTTTGCTTCACCTTCAAAGGCTGCAAATTCTATTTATAGGAAGGATAATAATGTGGTTGGTTAGTTGGCTGGATTTTGTGAAGCTTTTTATTTTTTTGTAGCTTTTTTAACTGCAAAGTGTGTATATCGTTAACCTAACAAATACATTTTTAAAATATAGAGTGTAAAACTGCATTATGGTTGGGCCATCCAAGGAGGGTGCACAGAAAAATGGATCTGCCTGGTAACAATAGAACCTAATAAATTTGAAATCTTGAGCTCATAGTAAATAATGGAAGGGATACTATGTCCCTTATGTTTGTTTGTTTTGTGCCTTTAAGTCAATTTTTGACTCCTGGCGACTGCCTGGACTAGTCCCTGCAGTTTTCTTGGCAAGGTTTTTCGGAAGTGGTTTCAATTGCCTGCTTCCTAGGACTGATGGATAGTGACTGGCCCCAGGTCACCCAGCTGGCTTTGTGCCTAAAGCAGGACTAGAACTCGTGGTCTCCAGCTTTCTAGCCTGATGCCTTAACCACCACACCAAACTGGCTCTAATGTCCCTTATGTAGTTACCGATTTATAGCATTTTACATTTTCACTGTGACTTTATACAGCGTATCAACATAAAAACATTTGTAATAGAAATAACTATACATTTGTTACAGTTTCAGGCAATCTTTATGTTGTTTCTTTTATTTTGGTTATGCACAGTAGTAAGAAATTATGTAAACAAAAAATCTACTAATTTACTGTGGCATAGCAAATAAAATCAAGTTGAGTAAAGACATAACTCTAACATAGTTTGAGAAGTTAGTTACAAAATGGTTCCCAGATCATGCATGTGTCTGATAATTTTTACTTTTTAAAATAAACATACTTTTGTAAAGCTGTATGTAAAGATAGATGGGGAGATGAAACCCATAGAAAAAACAAGGCCTTTATTGAGAAGTTGATGGAATGTGAAGTAGTTCAGTTTTACTAAGTAACTTTTATACATATTCTGAACAGCAACTTCAGTGTCATGTACTAATGATATATGGATGTTACGACTTTTAACCTATATATTTGAACACCATATGTATACATGGTCAGGTAGTGAGGGGTAATAATTAAAGCTTACTTTTCATTTATAGGTGTTTACAGTGCAGCTGACTCTTGGGGACCAGCATTGGGAAGCTGAAGGAACTAGTATTAAGAAAGCTCAACATGCAGCTGCTGCCAAAGCTTTGGAAGGGACAAGATTTCCTAAACCTACAGCTCGCCCATCTCGCAATGAGGGAAAGAACCCAGGTATGAACTGCTGCTTTAAAGAAGGTAGAAACTTCAGTAACATGTGAATTCTTGCCAGAACTTGAGAATTTTGCCCTTGCCTTTAAATCAGAGTACAATCTTGTGTTATGATTAATGTGTTAAGAGAGAAGACAGTATTCTTGCTTTGCTCAATTCAGTAAATAAATTGTGAGATTAAGCCATCTGAGGAGGCTTAACTTTTCTTCTATCAGGAGGAATCAAATGGCAACGATTGACCAGTACACACATCCATATTCTCAGGTCAGAATTCTAAAAAGGTTTGGCTTACAATGACATCTGGACACAGCCAAGGTTGGGAATAGATCAAAAGCCACATAATTATAATAAAACAGAAGAATTGAATTTACTTCAGGAAATCAGGAGGAGTGGGTGGATTTCCCATGAAAAAGGTCATTTTAGATCTCAAATTTAATTCCTGATAACACTGTTTCATATTTTTTTAAGTAGTGGTGCATAGCTGAGCAGTAATATTCATGTATAGCACATTTGTGAGTGAAATGGAAAATTGTGTCTCATTTCAGGCACAAAACAAGAACAATGTGGCTTGAAAGTTTGGCTGGATTGTTCCATTTGGATTGTGGTTCGGCCAAAGCAGAACCTGGAACATTTTGGTGCACCAGCCTGCCTGCTCATCTCTTCGTTCCCTTACTACCCCTTAGCCCCTCCACTTCAGTTCAGAGTAGCATGCCAAGCCAGCCTGCCCAAGCCTCTCTGCCATCTTCCCAGCCCCCCCTCTACCTCCCCTTAAGCATCACATCCTGCCATCAACACCTTGCTTGTTCCCACTCTGTTCCACTCTAGAACACCTCTGCTTGGAACACACGTGTTCCAGGTCTGTGCTCAGACAACGCCAGCTGTTTCATGCATGGAATAGTTTGCATAATCCAAATTTACAGATAGAGTATTAAAATGTTTCATTTGTTCAATCTAACCTTGTGTCTTTCTACTATATATGTTACATTTTTCTTTTTAACCATACAGTGTAAATTATTCCCATAATAGGTTTGCAATCATGGCAGTTTAAAATTTAATATAAAATAAAATAGAAAGCTGTGTACTAGGCAATTTTATCTTCTTTCCAGTGTTGTTTTTTTTGCATTTTACTGTGACTTGGCATATTCCCCCCCCCCAAAGTTAAATAAGAGAAATAAATGTACTGTATATGATAAGATAAAGTGTGGTAATTGCTGGACAGAACTGAACTCACAATTATCATGTGAAAATGAATTGCCTGATAGACAGAATGTAAATATTCAACTTTGAGATGATCACATTGATTTTTCATTTATGAATAGGTCTCTGTTAATTTAGAATTCCTCTATATCCATTGATTTATTTAGCATTTAACTCCAGAGGTAGATCAGATGGATTAATGTTACCCAATTTATTCTTTAAAAGAAAGTCATATTTTTTTTTTAAAAAAATACTGATTATGATAGACTATATTAAAACTGAACATTTGAGAGGTTTAAATGATACTTTTCCACCTTGGTTTGCTAAGCAGCACGTACTACTAAATAAAAATAGTTACAAAATCATAAAGTATTCAAATGTATAACTTTCCTCCACTTAATGTTTCAGTATCTTATTTGAACCTATCTTGAAATCTAATTAAGACAATATTCTTTTACAACAGAGCCAAAAAGCGGAAAGCTCATTCATGACTATTTAAGATGCACAGATAATTCCCTTTACAATTCTCAAGTCTGTCTTAACAGATAGAAACTCTTTCATAGGAAAAAGGGATGGCCAGACCTGTATTGATTTGAGCCAATCCAGGTTGACAGTTGCAAGTCGGTTCAGATTTATATATCAGTGTATGTGAACACTGGTACCAGGTTGTTATTCTATGCATGTCTGAATCACAAGCAGCGAACATCAGAAGATGTGGGCTTTAAGGGAACATTTTACTTGACTGAATAACCTGATAACCTTTTAAATCCAGCCCACTACTGCCAGAGTCATTAAGGAATATAGTACGATGTGTTCTTTTACCAAGTAACAGTGATGTAGCTAACTTGGAAATTAGGTTTTCTATAGTGTGCCTTGGCTGGAATGGGTGTTATAATACCAAGTTTAGAAGGTGGCTGCAGAATTTATTTTTCATAAATTGTCTTTACTTTCCTTGAAATCGCAAAATGGTGTTTAAATACTTGAAATGAATTTGGAGGTAGCTAATCTTGAAAACTTAGGCTAAGGTTCAAAGAGCTCCTTTGGGGATGTTGTGGGCTTTTCACTTTCATATTAAAGGAATTAAATTGTTGTTCTATATTTTATCCCACCTTTTTAATATATAACTCAAGGCAGCAAGCATACCTAATACTCCTGCCTCCTATTTTCCCCACAACAACAACCATATACAAGTAGACCATGCTTAACTACTGCCCGTTTAGTGACTGTTTGAAGTTACGACTGTGCTGAAAAAGTAGCTTTACAACCGCTCCTCGCATTTACAGCCGTTGCAGGATCCACATAGCCACATGATCGACATTCGGGTGCTTCGCAACTGGCAGGCATTTACAACCATTGCAGCGTCCTGCAGTCACGTGATTGACATTTGCATGCTTCACAGCTGGCTTCTGACAAACAGTCTCAATGGAGAAGCCGGCAATAAAATCGCAAGTTGCGGTCATGTGATGTTTTGCTTAACAGTTGCAGGTGATTTGCTTACTGACCACAGCAGAAGTGAGGTTGTAAGCACATCACAGTCACATGATGTTTCACTTAATGACCATATTGCTTAGTGACAGATGCTGGTCCCAGTTGTGGTCATTAAGCAAGGACTATCTGTATATTCCTTTAACAGTTGATCTTTGAAAGCCTCCTTAGGTTTAGAGGGCTAATTGGATAGTTTTTGGATGCTGACCTTAGGGGAAAAAACATTGTCTTTCTCTGTTATCCCTGCACTGCAGTTACGCGCCCATTATGCCTCTTCTATCTTCAACTTACTGTGCAGTTGTCTCCCTCCATATCTTGCTCTTTTTCTCTTTTCCAGTTTTGCTTTAAACAATTTTTGGGGACATTGAAATAAGAACAGCCACAGTTTGACGCACCCAGGAGAATGTATTCTGGGAGCACTGGACGTTGTTCTATGCAAGCCTGCCTCCTGTCTATCCTTATTCTTAATCCTTTGCCCTAAAATATTTCATATAGCTTGGTAAATTTTGTTAATGCCTTATTGGAAAGCTGTTACGTAAGTGGGCTTTTTATGATCTGTTGGTTTTTATCTGTGAAATCAGACTTGAACTCTTGCTTCCCTTGATAGTTCTATAATTCTTTCACAGTAAAACCTTGGTATTTAATCAAGGCAAAATAATCCAGAGAGCTACTTTATGTGGGTTTTGAGGTCTTAGTTGATAGCCGGAGAACTTCGTGTACATGCTTCATTCCCCATTCTAGCTGCAGCCTCATTCACTTCCATTTGAGTTTTCAGTGATAAGCACAAGGCTGCAGCAAAAGTATATGCCTCAGAAAACTCTAGTGTCCTTGGAGAAGCCTGCCTGTCGCTCTTTGGGTTTATGCCACTAATTTCAAGTCTGGAATTCTGATTTGCAAACATTGCCATAATATGCAAACAAGAAATGGTTCACTATCAGGCCGAAGCTGAATGCAAGCTATAGGCAGCATGTGTTTACTCTCTGTGAAGTGAAAAAACCATTTGTGTTAAATCAAGTATATATAACGCAGACCTTAGTAATGTGTAACTTTCAGTGCCTGCTGTACTCTTTTCCCCCTGCACATGTAATCCAAGACTCTAATTAAATGCTTATATTTAAATACTGTTTGCAAATATCAATCAACCTATGTGCTGCAGGAAGAATGTCTTCAGATAACATTTCCATTAACACTTTTTAATTAAAATGAGGACCTTCCCTTAGCAAATTTACAGTAAGACTTGCAACATAGTTACCCTCTGCCACTTACATAGAAGTCTTGTTCTCCCCCCAAATACCCCCCCCCAGGTTTGCTTTTAACTGTTAAGTGTTCTCAGCATTGCATTAAATTTTAAAGAATTCCACTTTTAACACTTGCTCTGTATTTGTTTTAGATAGTGTAACACCCACAGTGGAGCTGAATGCGCTTTGTATGAAACTGGGAAAGAAACCTATGTACAAGCCTATAGATCCTTACACAGAGATGAGGTCCACCTACAACTACAACATGAGAGGCGGAGCTTATCCCCCACGGTATGTCTTGCCTCAACACTATTATATAGTGAAATCCTCCAAAACATTTTGGCTTCTGAAGAATGTTCCGGTTGTCTCCCCAGAAACAGCAAGTTTTATGGATGAATTAACTAAATAGATACTTAATGACAAGCAATTGAAATATACTCTAGTAATTGATACGATATAGTCACTGCTATTGCAACTGTAATTTTCCTTCACAAAATAATGGTGCAGCCTTTCCAAGCATAAATATGACAATAGATGAATGATTGAGCTGACAAAGCCTTTCAGGGTAGGAAATGCCAAAAAAAAAAAAAAGTCTGAGAGCCAAGAGATATTAAAAGAACAGAATGTGGGTTTTTATTTGTATACAGTACTTGGTGCGCAAAGCATGTGTTATGTTGTTGAGCAGGGCCTCCTGTTTTGCAGTGTTCTGAAAAGAATAGATTAATGTCGTCGTCCCCCCCCCCCCCAGCACTGAAGCCTCTCTCCTGTTGTCCCTGGCAATAGGCTCACTCTCCCCAGTGAGAATTGCTTAACACATTTTATTTATTTATTTATTTATTTATTTATTTATACTTCAAATTTGTCACCGCCCATCTCACTGTGAAAATTTTAAAATTCTTCCCCTTTTTTAAAATCACCTGTCCATCTATTTACTGATTCGGAATATTGTCTCTTGTCCCTATTTATTCAGAGAAACTGGTGTTTTCCACCTTGTATTAGAACAAATACTCCAGCAAAAATGCTAGGATTAAAAATGAAAATTGAATAATTCAAATTAACTAGAGGGTGCTGGGCATTTCTTGGCATACATCAGCAGGTTACAGCCCTGTATTTAATTGTGTCCATCAGTACCACAGTATACATTAACAAAGCAGTTGTCTTCTCATCTTCAGCTTTTTCTGCTTTCCAGGTTTGTGCTGGAAAGTTGGAAAGTCCTCCGGATTTACAGGTTACATGGAACTGCAAATGGGAGAGAAAAGAAAAGTTCCATTGCACCAGGAGAAGTCTACATCAGCAACATCAAATGTCACTTATAGACTATGTTTGTGGTTCATGCTAAGCTGTAAACTTAGCAGTGAACTATGCACACTTGCAACCTACACTGACAAGTGTGTATGGCTAGGAAGTTTCTCATGTCTTCGTTAGACAGCCTTAGTGACATGAGAATGCAGGTCTCTGGCTTCTTCTGGATGGGCAAAGCAGAACCCCACATTTTTATTTATTAATTTAATTTGTATAGCCACCCATCTCACATCTCACAGAGTTACAACTCTGGGTAGCTCACATAATTAAAAATACAAATATCATTAAAAACAACCCTTTTAAAACCAAATTAAAACCAGAAAACATAATAAGCAGGCAAGTGCAAGTCATATGTCAATCAATATAACCATCTAGCAGGCTCCAAACCATAACTAGATCCCCAGGCATGTTGATAGAGCCATGTCTTTTGAGCCTTTTGTAAGGCCAGCAGGTTGGGGTCAATCTAACCTCTGGGGGGATGATATCCAAAGGGCAGGTGCTGCGCCAGAAAAGGCTCTCCTCCTGGGTCCTGTCAGATGGCATTCTTTAGTAGATGGGACCCGAAACATGTCCCTTCTGCCGGACCTGATGGGATGGATAGATGTAACCAGGGAGAGGTGGTCCCTCAAATAACCCAGCCCATTCCATGTAGGGGTTTATAGGTTATACCAGAAGCAAACTGGCAACCAATGAATTGAACCCATAAGCAAATTGGCAACCAATGCAGCTCACAGAGCATGTTACACTAAATTTGGCTAACCAAGTCATGGGCAAGTCGTGGATGAAACTGTGGATGAAACTAGTTGTGTGCAAATGTATTCACTAATAAATCAGTCTTACTGCTAGTTTGGCCTTTCTTCAGCTTTGTTGGCTAAATTACAGTCCTGAATGTTAGGAGGGATGGTCTTAGTATGATTACTATCCTTGTATTTCATAATTGCTTCTTTCTATCACATTACGAGTTTTGGGCCAGGCAGGAAGGATTTTTCAGATTATAATTTCAGAAGTAGATTTTTCCTCCATGAGGATAACTTGAAAGAGCACATGGGGACAACAGGTCCTTGCAGCATGCCCTCCCTCCACTATAGGAAACAAACCTACACACTAAATTCAGTATTACATGTCGACTCAGCTGCGGGTTTGGAGCTCACCCAAGCTTTTGGGGAATCACAGGTTCTACATCAAAATCAGACAGGGAGAATGCATTAAAGACATGAGGAAAATATTTGTTGTGCTAGGTTCATGATGTTTTTATTTGTGTTTCTGGCTTTATATGGAGACAATTCTGTAAGTGTACAGTGTTGAGCATCCTTCTCCAACTAGGAATCCTCCAAAAGGGCAACTCTTAGAGTTCACTTGTCCATGTTGGCTGGGAGTTCCGTGAGCTGCCATTCCTCTGTGTATCTGAAGAGAGCCAGTTTGGGTAGTCTGATAAACACTGTATGCTGCAGGGTGTGTCATTCAAACATTTAAGGACTAACCATTGAGCATTTGGTTCAGTACTGGCTTTCAGTGTAAGCTCTTAAACTTTGTTTACTGGCAGAATAACTTCATGTGCACTAGAAATCTGAAATGTCAAGTCTTTCTGTTTTTAGGTACTTCTATCCATTTCCGGTGGGACCGTGGCTCTATCAAGTAGAGCTTTCTATAGGGGGACAGCAGTTTCATGGGAAAGGTAGAACACGACAGGCTGCTAAGCATGACGCAGCTGCTAAAGCACTGAAAATCCTGCAAAACGAGCCCCTGCCTGAGAAACCAGAGGTAGTATGTCTGGAGCATTATCCAAATCCATTCAAAGCTTGTGTTTATGCTTTGAAGCTCATTGAAAGTAATAGTGTTGTTCTGTTTAAGTTTGTGCAAACGCTGTGGCATTAATATTTTAAGACTTGTGCACACTATATTTTTGTGACATTGATCCTGTCCCTGTGGTGGCTTTCCCAGTTTAGCTATAGTGAATCCTTCATGTACTTCTAGCTGATTAGAAATAAACATGTTAGTTGCTGTTACAGCATCTGAGAGATACATAAGCTGATTGCAGGATAGCCAACATGTTATCAAGTAGAAATTGTTTTCTTATAAGCACAATAAACAAAGTTGTAATTTTTTTTTGCTTAAAATATTTTTAGGCTGTATTTCAGGGCTTAGTAGTCTTCCAGGGCAGCTTAAAAGATAAAGTAGTATGTTCAGTATGAATGTATAATCCATGCTAGTGTGTGGCTAGCCAGGGATAGTAATCTTGAGAACTGATATTCATAAATTGGCCAAATAGGAAACACTGCTGGCTTAGCATGAGTCTGTCTTTCAAGGTTCATAGACTTTTACATTGCCCAGTGTTGAGACTTTCTTACTTTTGTCTCTTGTAGCTTAGTGACTGGATTCACACATTGTGCTAAATTGCGTAAACTGCAATTTGATGACTTCATTCAATATAATCACATTTTGTTTACAAACCACAGTGGCTAGCACATGTTGCACTTTACCAAAACCAAACAACATTGTAGTTTAGCATATGGTATGAACTGGGTCAGTGGATAATTTTAGATAGATTGACAGAAGAAAGTGTTGCAATAAACCCATTCAAAGACAGTTTATTAGTAAGTCTTGAAGGCATTGCAGAAATAGGATACTTTCTCCCATAGGATGTATTTAAGTAATATTGTAGCAGCAAGGGAAATTCTATAATTCTGTTTCATGCAATGCTGGTCAAAAGTTATTGATAAGGTTGTCTCTTCTTTAATTATCCTGAATGAATTCTTCGGTAATTACCAACACTTAAGCCGCACCAGAGATTCTAATACCTATTTGAGCCATATACCTTAAGCTACAGGAAAAAATGTGATCTGTTTGCAGCAGAACTGAATTACTGGTACCATCCACATGCATTTGTGAAAGGCGATAAATGTATCATTGCTTAATTTGGTGTTGCTTTAGAAGCTGCCTGTTGTTTAGCTAGTACTAGTTCAGAGAGATAGCTGTATTAGTCTTTTTGCAGCGTATTAAAAAAGTGTTGTGGCACCTTGAAGTTTAACACATTCATTATTGCATTAGTTTTTGTGGGTCACAGTACACTTCATCAGATGCATGGAGTACTATCCTATGTGAAAAGTATTATGCATTTCATGGTCTGCGATCTATAGAAACTTTGGATAAGCTGAGGTGCCACAGGACTCCTTGTTATAGCTAGTAATGTGCTTCTTAATTGACAGCAGTTCTATAGGTTCTTCGGTAGGGCACTTGTCTAACATTGCTATCTGAGTTCTCTAAACTCAAAAGATCAAAAGCTGGGAACTTGTCACTTCTATATTCAAAGCATCCTCTGTATGCAAAGCTATGACTATACAGACACTTTCTAAATAGCATCAATCCTTCTACTTTTCCCTTTGTCTACCACTTCCATTATTGCCTTGTAGAAGTATAATTCTAAAGAATTGCTGTTTGCTTCAGCTTTCCTGATGATCCCCTTCATCCTGTATGAAGCTATTTTGCATGATACTAATTGGAAGAGAGGAGGTTGTGCTTGTGATGTGTACCATTGCATGGCATAGCGATATTGTTTTGCTGCTGTAAGTGGAAGAGCATGTGTAGCGTATAGCTGCTTGCCATGAGTAGTTTGAACGTGTTCAGGCTTTTGTGTTTGTATGGTTTTAATTAGGCCTAAAGTTATTGCTCTTTTACGTATGAACAGAAGCTTGTTTGATCTGATTTTAAGCGGGCACCATAAAAATAGCTGATGCAAAACATCTGTTACCTTTTGTCTCATAACCTGGCTTTCTCTCATGATCTCCTCTATTCATAATTGCTTGAACAAATAATCATTCTCCGAAGCATTTTATTTACTGGTATTACTGCAGTTTATACAAATATACTTGGATTTGCTTAAATTCCAGGTGATTAACTTGCAGTGGAAAACTTGTTCAAGAATTGAGAATAAAAGGAGTTCTGTCAAAGAAAAATCCTGGCTTTTAAAATGAAATTTAGGAGGCTTTGTCTTCCTTGGCTGTATATTTCTAGTGTTTTCAGAGGGTAAAACCATTCTAGTACAAAAAGTAGAAGGAGGAGGAAACCACACCCCCACCAAAACTGACAGGGCAAGCTACTATATATAAATAAGCAGCAAATCCCACACTCACTTGTACTTATGATGTTAACCTAGTTGGGTAATGAAACGTCTGCAAGCAAACAACCAAGCACGGAGAGCACCAAGAACTCCACAGTTCAACCCTGAACTCTGATCAGCCAAACTGATCACAGTAGTCCCTGTTGGAAAACTGGGTATTCTTTTGACCCACCCATTTTTTAGAATTACCTTTCTGATTATATTTTCAAATTCTGTGTAGCACACTGGACTATAGCAATGACTGTACTGTTTAATGTAGCATGCTTGGACTGTAGCAAAGCTGGTACATTTATAGTTGGCATGACACATACAGTAAGCTTTCTACTTGCTTAAAAAATATATTTTGAACCTCTCTGAAACTTGGAAAAGGAATAAATCACACAAATGGAAGTGTTCTCCAAAATAAGCTAGTTTAGCCTCATGCTGCAGAAGGAAATCTGTTACAGCCTCTGCTGAAAAGCTACTAATGAAGGAAAGTTTACAGATTTCTAAGTTAATTTGTTCACTGCCCAATAGCTTGTACTATTAGAAAATTCTTCCTGAAGTTTACCGAAACATTCCCTTTTTGAATTTCAAATCTCTTTGTTCAAGTCTTTTTCCTCTGGAGGAAAAAGCTAAATTTGTTCCATTTTGTGTAACACTTCAAAATTTGAAGGCAGTTATCAGCTCAAATTCTTGAGATGTGTGCAGAATTATGCCTTCAATTCTGTCAGAATTTCAACATGCTTAGTTGTAATCTTGTTGCCAAGTATGTCCACTCTTGGAAACTTTATATTGGGCTCAAAGTTCAGCATACTAAGAACCTGTTTTCATTTATTTCCTTATGGCTGCAAAGATTGGTTTGAAAAATAAGAGCATGTGCAGGTATAGCATAGCTAGTAATTCTAAAAATAAAGTATGCACTAAATAGGATATGCATGGTGCTTGAACATTGCGCATACTTTTTTTCCTGATACAGAATCAACTAAGGTTGAAAAATACACTTGCATTTTTCCAGGTTTCAGAAATCACCTTGATTTTGCCCCAAATAGGATTATTTAATCTTTTAAGTATAGAATAAATAGTTGGGAAAGGTTTCCCAGTAACGTAAAGGAAAAGAGTTTATGTCATTCCTGTTATAATAGTGTGTTCCTTCCTAAGCTACATAATTTAAATGCCTACACTGCAGTTGGTTTATATTATGAGAGTAGGTTTGGGGCAAAGGATTAATGCTAGAACAACCCAAGTTCAGAGCTCCCCTTGGGCACACAGCAATAACCGCATTATTCCTCAGAAAGTAACTCAGAAAGGCTAAAATGTATAAAAAAGCAAATCTTACTGGTCTTTGCTTACATAATACATGCTGAATTGTATTGTGTAACAATACAAATGCAAACAATACATGCTGAAACTCTAAAGTTTCTTGCCATTTTTTTACATGCTTCCCGCAAGCTGTTGCATGTATACATCAAATGCCCTCTCCTTGTATGTATCCCTGCATCTTTCAGAATATTCATAGATTTTTCAGACAATAACTTTTGGGCACTTCACTTGCATGTTAGGTAGTCATAGTAAGACATCCCTGAGCCTTCAATTTAATCTGCCTTTAAAGACATTATGCTTAACATTCCTATACTAACCCTCTACTGTGTGTAGTAGTCTTGTTGTTAGTGAGCTAGTATGACAGCTGTGCCTCTTCAATGTAATTGTTCTTCTCTTAGATAAATGGGAGAGAACCAGATGATGAAAATCTCAATAAATCTGAAATAAGCCAAGTGTTTGAGATTGCACTTAAAAGGAACTTGCCTGTGAATTTTGAGGTAGGTTTAGTTAATTGCTCTAAAAGCGGTTTTATTTTAGCATATTGAAGGCAGTAAAATATTTGACAGGGATACATTGGGGTCAGATCTGACTGACCTTTAAAACTGTATTAGGTATGTTTTTTTCCTGGGTCCAATAGTTAAATTGTTTTCCCTTTTAATAGATTTCAGGTATGAAAATTAAAGGAACTTATATGCTGGCAGCAGCTAAATTATTCCAAAAAGAATAGAATAGAATGAAAGATGCAACAAGTATTCTGTTCTAATACTTCATTATGTATTAATAAAGTTCCATTAAATTATAGGGCATAGAAATATATTAGCTTGAATTTAAAGATGCTCATGGATGAGCAGAAGATAATTTTCACTTGCATGTGGAATTCCTGATTTTTGCTGCAATCCTTAGAGTGTGTCCCACATTATTCCAGAAGGTCTTCCAAGTCCTTAGGAACAGCTGAGGAGGGGCTGCAATATGAATGGGAGGGGGTGTCGCAGTGTGGAAGGGGAAAGTAAGAAATCTCTTTCAGCAAAAGGAAGTCCATGAATGATTACTGATTCTATTGGCTCTGTTGACACATAATGCCCAAAAGTAGTTTACTGCACTGTGGATCAACCACAACAGTCATTAAAGAAGCCACAGTTTGAATTTCTCCTCCTTGGCAGTGCAGATAGTAGAGAAAAAAAGATGGGAAGCTCTGACTCACTTTGATTCATTCACATCAGTAAACTATGTTTTAGTGTGATGTCCAAATGCTGCCATTGGGTTGGATTCTTCTTGAGTTTTAGAATTTAAAGATCACAACTGTCGGATTATCTTGGCATGAGAGTGTATAAAATGTCACACATGTTCATGTTTAAGAATGTACTGTCTTTCTGATAATGTTTGTGTAAAATATAAAAGTATAAAATATCTTAGCAACAGCAGCATTTGTTTCTTCACCGTGAATTAATATATGGATATTTGTTTAATGCAAGCATGAATGCATGCCCAAGTGCAGGGTTTGTTTTTTTAATCCTTAAAAATTGTGCTGGCCTAAATATTTACCATTTGGGCAAAATTTACATCATACGGGTCTAATTTTATTATGATAATAAGATGACAAAAACCATGCAATAATTAAATATATAGATATGTATCTGTGTTTAGATTTTTAATCTGGAGGGGTGCTATGGTATACTGGGAGGTTTTTAAAATACAATCATTTCCTGATTAACAGGAATGCTGATTAACTTCTTCTTAATACTTCCTCCCCCACAAATTTCAGTTTAGCTCATGTGAATGAAATTTGTTACAACCATTGTACCTTACCATTTTTAATAAGTGTTTATCACGCTTTCACTCAGTTTTTACCTCTGAAACAGGTGACCCGGGAGAGCGGTCCCCCGCACATGAAGAGCTTTGTAACAAAGGTATCTGTGGGCGAGTTCATGGGTGAGGGTGAAGGCAAGAGCAAGAAGATTTCAAAAAAGAATGCAGCCATTGCAGTCCTAGAGGAGTTGAAGAAACTGCCTCCCCTTCCTACGGTTGAGAAAATGAAGCCGCGAATCAAAAAGAAAACGAAATCAATAGTCAAGGTGAGAGAAATGTACAACTATTCAAGGAAATTCCAGAGGGGAAGCAAAGGGACCCCACCTTGCTATATTTACTATTAAATACTGTAACTCTCACTTGCTGTTGTCATTATGCCAAATTACTGCCACTCGTATAGCACTTGCATTGCTGTGTGTGCTTGCTGCCCTCTGTAAGCCAAGTTTTCCTCTAACTCTGTTTCAACGAAGGCTTGCGTTAGTGGGCATTCCCAGTACTTGTTTTGCATGCGTGTTCAGCCTTATGCAGAGGTCGGTCATAACATGATGGGCTAAGTACATTTGTTTGCTGCTTTCAAATTTCCCAGGTGTCTATAAAGTCAAGAATAAAAAAGTGCTCCCTTGATTCTTAAGAGTGTGTAATGTGACTGCGCTGTGTTACAATTGTTCTTGACAGCTGTTAGCTGATGTCAGCTTTTTCTGTCCAAGTTGCAGACGAGTCCTGAATACGGCCAAGGTATGAATCCTATTAGCAGACTGGCTCAAATACAACAGGCCAAGAAAGAGAAAGAGCCAGAGTACATGCTCATCACAGAGCGTGGGCTGCCAAGACGCCGGGAGTTCGTTATGCAGGTTTGGGCAGAGTTTGACACTCTCCTTTGTTCTGTGCATAGATTAAGTCTAACAGATTCATTTACTGAAGTCGTAAATGCTAATATTTTAGTTCATTCTTCTGTGGTAATATCCACCTGTCCTTCTCTGGGCTCAGAATTACGGAAAATTGGGACTGGTTAGTACTTGGATAGGATACCAGATACAGTGGGGCAAAAAAGTATTTAGTCAGCCACCAATTGTGCAAGTTCTCCCACTTAAAAAGATGAGAGAGGCCTGTAATTTTCATCATAGGTATACCTCAACTATGAGAGACAAAATGGGGGAAAAAATCCAGAAAATCACATTGTCTGATTTTTAAAGAATTTATTTGCAAATCATGGTGGAAAATAAGTATTTGGTCAATATCAAAAGTTCATCTCAATACTTTGTTATATATCCTTTGTTGGCAATGACAGAGGTCAAACATTTTCTGTAAGTCTTCACAAGGTTTTCACACACTGTTGCTGGTATTTTGGCCCATTCCTCCATGCAGATCTCCTCTAGAGCAGGGATGTTTTGGGGCTGCCGCTGGGCAACACGGACTTTCAACTCCCTCCAAAGGTTTTCCATGGGGTTGAGATCTGGAGACTGGCTAGGCCACTCCAGGACCTTGAAATGCTTCTTACGAAGCCACTCCTTCATTGCCCGGGCGGTGTGTTTGGGATCATTGTCATGCTGAAAGACCCAGCCACGTTTCATCTTCAATGCCCTTGCTGATGGAAGGAGGTGTTCACTCAAAATCTCACAATACATGGCCCCATTCATTCTTTCCTTTACACGGATCAGTCGTCCTGGTCCCTTTGCAGAAAAACAGTCCCAAAGCATGATGTTTCCACCCCCATGCTTCACAGTAGGTATGGTGTTCTTTGGATGCAACTCAGCATTCTCTCTCCTCCAAACACCACGAGTTGAGTTTAGACCAAAACGTTCTACTTTGGTTTCATCTGACCATATGACATTCTCTCAATCCTCTTCTGGATCATCTAAATGCTCTCTAGCAAACTTCAGACGGGCCCAGACATGTACTGGCTTAAGCAGGGGGACACATCTGGCACTGCAGGATTTGAGTCCCTGGCAGCATAGTGTGTTACTGATGGTAGCCTTTGTTACTTTGGTCCCAGCTCTCTGCAGGTCATTCACTAGGTCCCCCCATGTGGTTCTGGGATTTTTGCTCACCATTCTTGTGATCATTTTGACCCCACGGGGTGAGATCTTGCATGGAGCACCAGATCAAGGGAGATTATCAGTGGTCTTGTATGTCTTCCATTTTCTAATTATTGCTCCCACAGTTGATTTCTTCACACCAAGCTGCTTGCCTATTGCAGATTCAGTCTTCCCAGCCTGGTGCAGGTCTACAATTTTGTTTCTGGTGAACTTCAACAACTCTGTGGTCTTGGCCATAGTGGAGTTTGGAGTGTGACTGTTTGAGGTTGTGGACAGGTGTCTTTTATACTGATAACAAGGTCAAACAGGTGCCATTACTACAGGTAACGAGTGGAGGACAGAGGAGCCTCTTAAAGAAGTAGTTACAGGTCTGTGAGAGCCAGACATCTTGCTTGTTTGTAGGTGACCAAATACTTATTTTCCACCATGATTTGCAAATAAATTCTTTAAAAATCAGACAATGTGATTTTCTGGATTTTTTCCCCCATTTTGTCTCTCATAGTTGAGGTATACCTATGATGAAAATTACAGGCCTCTCTCATCTTTTTAAGTGGGAGAACTTGCACAATTGGTGGCTGACTAAATACTTTTTTGCCCCACTGTAGGTAAGATTAAGAAGTTAAAAAAAATCCTGGAAGAAGACAATAGCAAAACATTTCCAGAATGTTGCCAGGAAAATTGCATGGGTACATCCATGTAGTCACCAACTGTTGATAATAATTGGGATACATAGAGTAATATCATGTATAAGAAAAAGAAAAATGTAAGCCTAATGTATTTGTACAAGGGCCCTCAAAGTAGTTTACAATGAAATCATAATAGAATATTGGGAAACATTAAACTTCACTTAAGTGAATATTTATTATTATTAATTCAATTTGTACGGCTGCCCATCTCATCTAAGTGACTCCGGGCGGCTTAGCTGCACTTCATCTTCTTTTAACAAACCCAAAGCCCAGTCTGATAGAATAAAAATTAAATTATCTGTAAAAACACTTCTGCAGTGAAAAGAATTTTATTAATTTATTTTTGTAGGGAATTCCAAAGTACAAGTGTTGCTACCAAAAAGATTCAATTTCACCATCTCTGACTCCCCAAAGCAACATCTTGACAAGATTATGACACAAAGTCTGGATGCATGTTTAAGTGGCAGAACCTTAAATAAGTCCAACACAGAGCTTCAGCGTTTTCCATTTTCTATGTTCTATGCAAATACTTGCTTAACTCAGATTTGCGTTTCCCTGAGCCCACGTGGCTACCATGCAAGCCCAGCAAAAGGCATGGCTCCTTCAAGGAGCTCGTGACAGGTAGAGATGCTCACGCAGGATCTGAAGAACTTCTACCCACTTTGGATCCAAATACAGCAGGCCTCAACTTGTAACCAGTGAAGTTAACGGAAGAAGCAGGCAAAAGACATGTTGGTCAGTATTCTGAATCAGCTGACACTTCAGAAAGTGTTAACAGGGCAGCAGAATATGCATGATGGACAGCTATATATTAATAGGCAAGGATCTAGATATCCCATGCCAATATCTGCACAGATAAAGTTATTTCTCTGGTTCTTGTATGGTTTCCTGCTTGTTTCTCCTTAATTACAAGTGTGAGTGCTAACTTTGTACCTTCCATTTTGAAAACATAGAAGGGATTCAAGTTTAATAAATTTATTATTATTATTACATAGATCACATTTAAAATTAAAGTTTACTATGGGTAACATTAAAGGATTTTTTAAAGGTGATTATTTTGGCAATCTTTTCAGTGCAGAACTCTCTGCAGTAGCTTCTGAGATATGAAGTAATCTCTATTTCTGTAACTGAAGATTGCTTCTGGTACTGTACACGAGCAAGTAGTTACGGATGCTAGGATTATTCCCTGATTGAAACTTTATATTCAGTGCACATGCAGTTCTATGTAAAACTGATTAATTTTGGAATAAGCTGCTTTTCTTTCATATATATTAATTTAATAATCAAGTTATTTGTCTAGATGAATAGCAGTACACAATACTTTCTTTTTCCTTTACTCTGAGCTTATTATGTCATGTGTTCCATAAGCAGCAAATACATTCCACTCTGTTTCCCCTCCCACACTGACTCCTGTAGCTTCTAGCCCAGCCTTCCCAGACCTAGTGCTCTTGTGCTGGGATTATAACTCCTCAAGTTCTTGAACTTACCAGGCTGATTTAGCCTGATCTCTTTAACCCATATTTGCTTCCTTGGGAGTAGAAGTTTGGAAAGCTTCATCTTTTCACAGTCACTTGATATGAAATCCTTTGAAATCTCTCCTGGGTCTTGAAAATGTAGCAGTACCAATGAACAGTAAACGGTTAGCTTTTTTCTTTCAGCCCTAATATTCTGGTCAGCATGGGACACAGAATCCATTGCTGAAACAGGGCAATGAGCTTGGAGTTATGTTTTCTTGATACTTTTACTATATGCCAGAGATTTCAAGAAATTAAACTTACTTGCAGCATTAAAAGAAATTTCTAAGGGAGATCATGACACAGATTTGTCTGTGTTACTTGTGCTGCAGCACATATAATAAATGAGATTAAGGCAGTGAGTTGGCTAATTTATCTTTCCATTTGACATGGTTCTTTGTCAGGCTATATTTGCATGAATAGGTTGCTAATGATCACCTATGCTTCTGCTTTTTATAAAAAGATACTTAAAAGAGCCAGTTGGCATAGTGATTAAGAAGTTAGACTGGGAATAGGGGAACTTGAGTTCTAGTTCTGCCTTAGGCACTGAAGCCAGCTAGGTGACTTTGGGCCAGTCTCTCTCAGACCTAGGAAGAAGGCAGTGTTAAACCGCTTCTAAAGACTGCATGGACTTGTCCATGTAGTTGCCAGGAGTCAAGGCTGACCCAAAGGTGTCCAAAAAACAAAACAAAACTGGTTTTTTCTGTATTTCTAGGTGAAAGTTGGCATGCACACAGCTGAAGGAATGGGAACTAACAAGAAAGTAGCCAAACGCAATGCAGCTGAAAACATGCTGGAGCTCTTAGGATTTAAAGTCCCTCAGCCACAACCCCCAAAGCCAGCACTAAAGACAGAAGAAAAGGTAACACAGTATTGATTTATATTATTATTTATGATGTAATACCTAGATTTAATGAACACTCAACTCCAACTTACTCTGGGTGCTTTGCATAAAAAATAAGAGCGATAAAAAAGAGAAATAGATTATATTCATCAAGAAAATTATTTTGCAGAAGACTGAAATTATGCTTGCGTAGGTATTCATAGTAGAGGGAAAGCGAGTGTGAAATGAGCAGGCTGATTGTGGATTTGCGTTGCAATGGCATATTAAAACAAGATAGGAAGCTCTTTATTTTGACTTAGAGTCCCATCTTCTGCATTCAGGTTAATGCAATAATAAATCTGAATATCTTTTCTGCTAGACGCCAGTAAAGAAACCAGGCGATGGAAGAAAAGTAACTTTTTTTGAACCCGGTTCTGAAGAAACATCTACTAGTAAGTGACCTTAATTTTATTTATTTATTGTATAATATTAGGTGGATTGACTTAAATTATTTAAATCACCAAGAAATAAATACTATTTTAAGTTGCTTATATAAAACAATTTAAAGCAAAATATAAATATATTCTGTAATTACTATAAATTTGAAAACATTTAAAATTTGAATAAAGTAAATAAAGAGGATAAATATAAATGTTACTGTTTTGAAAAATAACATAATACATTGGCTATTAAGTAGATATTTATGATTAGATGAAGGCACATTAGAATTACTTGTATCTGTTTATATTTTTACTCAACATAAATTTTGTCATACAATTTGCCCTGCCACAACTAATAAAAAGATAATCTCAAACAGAAGCACAGATTATTGTTAGCAGTGGAAAGAGAAATGCTCTCAATGAGATAAATGCAGAGATCAGGTAGTTAACTAGATATTAATCAGAAATAGACAGTCTTCCAAACAGACACCTTTGGTGGTTTTTCAGTTAGTGATTCACAGTCTCAAACTATAATGCACATGCTCAAGCTATGAAATTGCTTCCCCCAAGTGGGTCATAAAGCATAACTTAAAGCATGATACATTGCATTTAGGCTTCATTTTAAACCAGGGTGGATTTTTCTTAAAAGGGGAAATATATCTTATTGAAATAATCGGGAGTCCATTATAAATTTAAAAATTGAATTCTGTCCATTCTGATAAAATTAAAAAACTGATTTATATGGGGGATTGGCAGATCACTTGCATTGTACACTGAAAATGCATTTTCCTTAATTTTGTAAGCTGCTTCTGGTAGTCTTTTAAGAAGAGCAGCATTGAAAATCACTTTCAAAATCATATTAGCCCTGAAACGTTCACTCTTTTTTTGAAAAAAAAAATGGATTAGAGTTGCAGTATCTTTTCAGACCGTATATTCAGTGATCTGCCAATTTGCATGCAGGCGATGTTTGCCTGTTAAATCTCTACTCTTACATTCTGTCTCTTTATTAGGTAATAAAGAGGATGAGTTCAGGATGCCTTATCTCAGCCATCAGCAGCTTCCTGCTGGCATTCTTCCCATGGTCCCTGAGGTTGCACAGGCTGTAGGAGTCAATCAAGGACATCACACCAAAGAGTTCAGTAGGGCAGCCCCCAATCCTGCCAAGGCTACAGTGACAGCCATGATTGCAAGAGAGCTGTTATATGGTGGCACTTCTCCTACTGCTGAGACCATTATAAAAAACAGTTCCTTGGGCCATGTACCCCATGGGCCTCTCACGAGACCCTCCGAACAGTTGGATTACCTTTCTGGTGTTCAAGGAATCCAGGTAAACTAAAAGTGGATTATTTCAATGCCTCTCTGTAGGGTTTGGCTTGGTAGATGAACAACTCAGTCCACCAAGCTATTTTGGAAGAGGGTTTACATCAGCCTCCCTTTTAGGTGTCAAGGTTTTCTGGGTAGTCTTGGCCTATAGCATAGATGACTGGAGGCTGTTCCTGTGCTACTTTATTTTGTTGTATAAATAGGTTGTCTCTTTACCAACTCATTTATCAGCATTGCAGCTGGACATCCTCCGTTTGTTTTAGGATTAGTTGTAGCAAGGCTGTCATAAGCCTTTTCCAAGGAGACTTGTTAGCAGAAAGATACTTGAATTTTTCCATTTATATCTTGCATTAGTTTGACTTGTGTCTAGTTACCCAATCAGCTCTTGCTAGTCTTGAGAGCCTTGCGGGGGAAGATTTCACTCTTAGGATGTCCCCAGCGTGGAAAAATATGATATAACCATTTAGAAAAATTGAATTGTAAAACTCATGTTTTTACCCAACATCATAACAACCTGTGGATGTTGACCGGGTGCTTGATAATGTCACTACCAGTTATATTGATATTGCCAGCTAACAAAGAGGGGCTGGCAATCTAGCACCATGGGTATTATAAGACTCATGCAACTTCCACGTGGTCCTATTGACTCCCCCCCCCCGAAAATGGCTTTTTAAAAAACTCTTTTTAAATGGGCAAACCCTTTTTGAGGTTTTTTAAAGTTGTATGCATTTCCAAAGATACATACATTTAAAATGTATTGGGAGAGCACCCCTGAGATCACGTAAACGTGTATGATCATTCCTGCCACAATTGCTGACCCTGTAATGCAGGATGGAATACTTAATGCGGGGTTATACAGGTGCAGTATTATGCAGCATCACTATTTCCATACACACACCTGTTGCTCCCCTGCCAGGCTCCCCACCCCTTGCCTGTATTAATTTGATCATAATGGTGGTTAGATATTTTCAAATAAATAAATGAATGGGATGCTGACGCATTGTAAAGAAGCAGCCTGCAGCAGCATCTTTATTTACTGGAGTGTGTTTGAGTCCCATGTAGGGTAGATGGAGATGTGCCTCTCTTCCCAGAAAAAAGCAAAAGTAAGCTAGTAGGGAGCACTGGGGATGGGGTTATAGTTGGTGGTACCTTCTAACAAATGGGTGTTTTGTGATCACTGTGGCAGCAATTTTGTGAATGTGCAAGTATCCCCCATGTTTGTGCAAATGCTCATAATATGCTATCAAAATTTCATATGTCCATCAGACTTAACGTTTAAACAAATTTTATGTACTGTTCTCTGAAAAACAATAAGATGAAGATTATGAGGGTATTCCTTAATTTGTCACTGCAATAGAAAAATCCTCCCCTCTACTGTACCTGTGTCATGCTTGTGATGGTGGAAATACATACAACAGAATTTCTGAGATGGATGTAAGTGTTAGAAAGCCTTATTATTAGATGGAAAACATGAAGATGAATTGTAAAAGAGAGATAAACCAACTCTTGAGAACGGTCTTGAAGAATAATATAAGGCTATTGCTTGCGAACAGAATTGAGAGGGGGAAAAAATAGACCAGCCTTTTAAGCCTGGTGGCTTCCATATGCGTAGGAAGATTGCAAGTTTATTATCTCTTCTCCTAAGTCTTTGGCGAGGGAGAATGAGACCCCTCACTTTATTCCATCTGGTCTTGCCATCTTTTATTGTAATTTCTTTGTTTGATTGCTATGAGCTGCCTAGAGTCATTGGGTGTTGGTGGCATACAAGTGTAATAAAATTAGTAGTAGTAGTCGTCGTATTTTTTCCCCAATTAGCATGGATAAAGGCCATATGTGATTTCTCAGTATAGATTAGGTGGTTTGTTATTTATAAAAAAAAATCCAAGATCCCTAGACAATAGCTTGGTGGTTCTGGTCTTGCATATATTTTCTGTGCTTCAACAGCACATACATGTTCAGAAATGAGTGCCAACTATGTTGGATCTTGGTATTGCTACTTGTTCCTATCAGAGTCCTGATTTTTTTGCTACCATAGACTAACACAGCTCTCCTCCTGCAGTGTCTTGTTGGCATGGCTAACTCAACCCTAAACTTCTAGGATATTGTGGGGGGGGGTCCTTCCTCCCCCCCCCCTTTTTTTTTTGCACTGTATCTGGATATGAGTTTTTGCTTAGAAGAAAACCTTGCAGTTATTTTTCAGAATGACAGTGCTTAAGAGTGCCTGAATGTCTGGGATTTCTGTTGGTCAAAAAGTTGGGACACTCACTGTGGAAAATAGTTCGGGGACGCTCAACTGAAAGTAATCTAATATTTTTCTTTTTTAGGTGGAATACAAAGATTTCCCCAAAAACAACAAGAATGAATTTGTGTCTCTTATAAATTGTTCCTCTCAGCCACCACTGATCAGTCATGGAATTGGAAAAGATGTTGAATCTTGCCACGATATGGTAAGAGTACCATAAGTATTATTGGAGCTGATGCATGTGAATTAATTACAGTCTTGATAGGCTGGTATTAGGAATGACATTAGGAATGGAAGAACAGGAAGTTTATATTGAAAGATCTCCATGTATTTACTTCTTTAATCCAAAGGGAAGTATGTTTATCCAGTTAGTTTTTAAACTTGGATAATGAGAGGTCATATGAATTATGAACACATTTTCATATGAATTTTAAATACTGCAGAATATATTAAGTTGAACTTTAAAATTTACTGTTCAATTATATGATGTTGCAGAGAGCTGTGGTCATGTGATCACCGTTTGTGACCTTCCCTGCCAGCTTCCCACAAGCAAAGTCAAGGAAAGCCGGCAGAGAAGGTCGCAAGTCGTTCTTGTAAGTCGCTCCCGACCCTTTTTCTCCCAAGGAGCTCTACTACATACTCTATAGCATCCCCCCCCCCACTCATACTTCCCAGCACCCACCAGCTACCCTTGCCAACCTGCCTGCAGCAGCCCCCCCCATCCTCCCGCGCTCCTTACCTAGGACTCCCACCTCTTCCTGCTTAAGGACCTGCATAGTCCTGTGGTTACAATGGCAACAGGATCTACCAGGATTGCTATTGCTAAATGATGCAGTCACGTGACGTCACGCTTTAGAACCGCATCACTTAGTGACAGCAATCCCAGTCCCAATTGCCATTGTAACCCGAGGACTGCCTATATACTGATATATCTTACCAAAGAAAACTCTGTAGTGATATGAAGGTTCCTGCGATACAAATTTTGTTTTCATACATTCTGTCAAGATATAAACCTTCCACATCTAACGAGGAGGAGGGGGAATGCTATGGAGGAGGAATTCTGAAGCCCTTTTCTGCTGCCGTTTGGCCTGTTATGGAGTTTGGGTGAACTTCTGGTCTTCCTCTGAGATTAGGTTCACCATTGATGGTTTAAAACTATACAACTTTGACTACTATATATAAAATAGAAAAACTTTTGCTGAGATTTTTGTGAATTACTGGGCATCCATCAGTGAGCAGAAACTTAGGTTACCATGGAGAAATCCATGAGTAGATTGCTCAGTAGCTGCTGCCATATGGAACCAACATCAACAGTGATGTTGGAGCTGAGATCTTGTCCTGCCCAGAGAAAATTAATTGGTCTTCAGTTATCTACTCAATGTAAATTGTGGCATGTAGCAAATGATACCACAATTTCTTGATATGCCATAAGTCACAGATGTAGTGCATCCTGTAGAATTCAAACTATAGTTCATTTAACCTTTGTGTAATTGGGCAAGGACACAACATATCCTTAGATTTTAATTTCTCATCAGTCATAAATTGCTGATTCTTAAACTGACCACTGGGATGCTCTTTCAGGGGTTGAACCCAGTGGGCACTGTCCTTTATGGAAACAGGTTTTTTTCCCTGCTTCTCAACTGACAGACACATATCTTCAAGTTCACTCTATATAACAAGGTGGACT
Source organism: Python bivittatus (assembly GCF_059951505.1). NCBI lineage: Eukaryota > Metazoa > Chordata > Lepidosauria > Squamata > Pythonidae > Python > Python bivittatus. The sequence goes on from NW_028277098.1 coordinate 85,520,018, forward strand.
AGTTTTAAGTACAAAAAGAAAAATAAGAGAAAATGGCAAAAAGGAAAACCAGGAGAACTATGAAAACATTTGTTCCCCCCAAATCTATGAGCCAATGATTCTAGTACTCTGCTGGAGTGTGGTGCCCACCTTATCCCTCTTTGATGGTTAGATAAATATGTGAACTCCATTGAAGCCATCCTTTGAGGTGACATGTGATTTTCTCATATCTATACTGCCTTCTCCAGTCATTCCCTAATTAAATGGATCAACAATGAAATAATGAAAATGTCTGAGCTAGGCCTCCCAGGGAACTTTATGTGGGTTATATCACAGGAAATAATATAAACATTTGCCATGCTATTGTACAGATTGGAAGGCAAAGAATTTGCTGCTTTAAATGTAGAAATTGAGATTTTGCAAAGTGCAAAATTTAACTTTTGGTCTATGTTCTGCCCATGGTTTGGAGTCAAAATCATGCAGCTTGGCATATATATAAAAATATTTGAAATAGAGAAAAATACCACATAGAAGAATATTCAGAACTCTGCTTGCATGGCTATAACTGGGTAAAAATCACTCAGTTCCTAAACTTTCCAGGAGGACTTCTTTCTTGTACAGGACTTCTGTTTTTCATACTATGTTAGGAAAGAGCAGGTGTCACTTGTGTTTATTTCTCCTGCTTGTAAGAAAAGTGATATCTGAATTCTTGTATATGTAGCCTGATATTTGAGAACCATTAAAACGTCATTGATCCAGATAAAACTTATTAGATATTTAAACTAGAATAAATTTGTCCAAGTATGTACTGTACTTTCATTGGGAAAACTTTTAAGGATGCTCCAATGGATCCCTTGAAAAATTTGTATCAGAGAAACTATTTTTAATGGTATTTCCAGCAAATCCAGTATTATTGTCTAATACTATTCTAGTCAAATATGATAATGTTGTCCATCTTAGATAATTAATTTTAATGGGCCATTTTCCCTATTCCAGGCTGCATTAAACATCTTAAAGTTGCTGTCTGAGTTGGACCAACAAAGTACAGAGATGCCAAGAACAGGAAATGGACCAATGTCTGTGTGAGTGAAAATATTTTCCATAATTCTGCAAAATCTGGGCTGGTTTTTTATTATTTTAAGAAAGTTTCATATAAATGTTATTTGCCTTACATGGAAAGTCACAAACATGGTTGTAAGTGAGAAATGTAAATGTAAATGAGAAAACCTATGACCCAAATTGTACATCAACATGATTGATTGATTGATTGATTTAACAAATTTCTCATCTCACTGAATGTGACTCCGGGCGGCGTACAGTCAACAATTAAAACTGTCACAGCTGTGATTGTCTGTCTTTGGATTACAGCAAAATATTCTGCCATTCATTTTTCTCTGAAGGTATTACTCACATCGTTTAGCTACCCCCTTCTGAGGAAATTGATTATATTGCTTTACTGGAGTAGGCTTTGCTTACTAGAGGTTATTTAATTGCATTGTTGGCAGTGCACTTAAAGCAAATGTATAGCAGTAATTTGCTGTTTGAGAAAAAAAGATGGTTCTTAACATGAGCTGGTAAAAACTGAATCTTCCCTAATCCAAAGCATGTTTTCTGAAAGAGGTGTGTGGTTTTTTCCCCCAGATGCGTGAAGCAAGAAATGGAAAGTGACCCTCTCCTCAAACCGGCTAGCTCAAACACTTTGGGACAAACACTGGACACCACTGCCTAAACAGGCTTGACTGGACCCAAACCTGAAAGCACCAGAGAAAATCAAATGCTTCCTAATAATGTAACCTAACTGTTTTAGAGTGCTACAGTTGTTACAACCCACTGTAGTGTCTAAATCATAACCGTTGCTTTTCAAACAGTGATAAAATTTTTAGTTTCATTGCATTGTTTTGAATGACACTATAAATTTTTCATTTAAAAGTTTCTTAATTGTACCTAGAACTATAGCACAGTTTAGAAACTTGGTTGTCTGACACACTTACCTATGAACTAACTTGGGAAGATCATATCCATGTATGTGTTCAGTTTTTTGCTTTTAATGAAATTGTAAAAATAATTTCACTGGAAAAGGTGTGCCTACCATTTGATTATCAAAAGTCAGTAAGGCGAACCTCGCCTAAATCTCAAACAATTGAAGAAATAATTATACATTTTAGGAATTTTAAACTTTATTTGATCACTTTGATTTCTAGAATATTTTTGATGGGTAGGGAAGAGGGAGGGAAACCTGAATGCAACAGAAGTTTAAATGGTCGCTAATCTTTGTTTTAAAAAAAATTGTGTGTGTGTGTCTGTATATAAAGGCACACAAACTCAGTACAGTACAGGATATGATCTCAATGTAGTGCATATAAAGCTGCAGATTGATTTTCCTGAGTGCTTTATACTGTTTAATTACATCTCCATGTAGGGCTGAAAAAAATTACCTATGTTTATATATAAACTGTGTTGCTTTTGATGTTGTGTTTATTGCCCACAGCAATGTGGGCAATAAAGTTTTTGCATATGGTCCAGGTAAAGCACGATAGCATTGCAAGTTAAGTACTGCTTCAGTTCATTGTTTACGCTGGAATTTTTTCTCCCCATGGAATGTAAGTAAAACGTAGTGTTTGTCCAATAAATGGTAAATACTAAAAAAGAGGAAAAAGTGGTTTTTATTAAATGGCAATTCCATAGAATTTTCTTTTGTAACCGCAGCAGTTTTGAATAATATAATACTTAATATGAGTAAAAATTTAAGGGTAATAAATTGATTCACAACTGGTTGTAAAGTCATTAAACAAAAAGTTTACTCAAAGTTATGCATACCTCTCTAAATACTCAACATGTTTTTTTTTAATCTATATTTTGTTACAAATAATTCTGTCTCTTACAGAAGTAAACAGGGATCTCCTTCCCAAAATATGAACCAAGTGGAAACACAGAGGCTCTTGCTTATCTGGGCTTATCTAAGTTAATACTTAGACTAGTGGTGCACAACTTTGGGGGGCAAGAACCAGCACTCCAAAGAATGGCTGAAGCCAGGACAAAAACTAAATATAATAAGATGACCCCATTCTGTCCCACTAAAACTATATTTTGAAGTCTCTAGGAGCTGCATTCATCCCTAAGAAGCTGGGTTGTATATATCTGCACTAACACACGCCTTCCCATCCCTCTGTTGACCATATTTCCAAACTGGAGCGGTTTTAGGGCCAGGATGAATGGAAAGCCTTTTCTTGCACAACAGTCCCTCAGGGCTTTAAAGCAATTTTTTTTTTCTCTGTAGGTTCTGGAAGTTTCTTTGGGTGGAGGGATGTATAATATGTTGCCACCAGGATACTGCCAAGAAACATGATTCGGGTATATCTCTGGTGAGAGAAAAGGATTCCTTGTTTAATGGGTAATGTTTATAAAACTGCCTTCCCAAGAAAAAGGGAAAAGGGAAAAAATTCATTATGATTCAAAGCACAATTGCTTACTGAAATAAAGAGGAAGAGAAAAATGGAAAGCATTTCATGTGAATGTCTTAACCAACCTTCATGACAATATATTGCTGGAATGGAGTACTTGGTGCCCTCTGATCTTTGGGATTGTTTCCATAATCCACAGGCATGCTTGGAGCTTTTAGCAAAATATGACAGTCACCCAGTTAGAGACTCTACCCTAAGGGTAATTCTTGTACCCTATGGTACAGATAGTAATAAGCACTATTGCAACTGAAGTGTAAACTTCCAGCATAGCTGGAATTTTGGTAGACCTCTCAGGTCCCACTGCAAACAAAGAAGGCAACCTTTAAAGGCTAAAGAGAGTATAACAAAATTCAACAAAAAGGATCAATGAAGTAGTTAATAGACTGAGTTCCATTCCATACTGATAGATTTACATCTTCAGGTCTTCTTCTTTCTGAAGTGTCTTCAGAAAAACTTTACTTTCTGTTTATCAAAATCAGTAACTTTTTGTTCTTGGGGTCTTTGAATGTGACAAGATAAGCAAGGCTTTTTTCTCCCTATTTTGAGAAGTTTAGGTGCAAAATGTGCATCTAAACCCCTCCAAATGGAGGAAACAGCCTGATGGTTGCAAGAGGAAGTGGATGCCTTATGCTTGTGCAGAGGTGAAGGCACCCATTTTGCTCTTAATACCACCATTCAGTAACTGCACACCAGTTACTGAAAACAAAGGTTCACATATTTTGCTATGCACAAATATGTAGCTTTGGATCATTTTCAAATGAACAATGAACAACTAAACAAATGGTCCTAAGTCAAGGACTATCTGTACTGCCTTCTTCCAAGATGGTGGTCCCCCATCTATGTGGTATGTTGAACCTTGCTTGGCTTTCAAAATTAGCCAAGAACAACTACACACTAGTTTGGCTTTGTGTTCATGACTGAGCTTGATTTTGTAGCCTTTATTTGTTATAAATCCGTCACCCTCTGCAGTGTTATAATCAAGAATTCTGGCAAGTTGCAACAAGGTGGGTTTTTTTAATGGTTCCTGGAGAGATTTATTGTTACAAGAGCAGTAATTAATATAACTGCCATTTCTTGATTGGTAATGAAGATTTATGTGTTAATAATGGCTACAAAGTACATCATTCTGAAAATACAAATCATGAGCTGATTCTGGAATAGTCCTTGCAGTGCTGTCATCACAAAATAGCTTAGCCTTAAGAGAGGATGTAAGTCATCCAGTTCTTGCTGGAAGACAAAAAAATAAAATTAAAAAAAAATGCATTCATGTCAACACACATTCACAATTCTGCAGCTCTAAGATTTGTGGACTCCTTTTTTCAAACATGAAACCAAACTTTGCAGAATTTTGCAGACACTTCAGTCAAGTTCAACAGAGACCTCCTTTGCGTATAAAACTCATTTTATTGCTCATTCAGATCCAGGTGTCTCCTGTTGAAATAATCTAGTAAAAGCTCCTGACTAGAAGTGTCATAAATACTGCAAGTCAGTGTAGATGAGAACACTGAGTTACATGGACTACCGGTTTGCTTTGTGTCTTGCTTCCCATGGATACTAAATGAAGGTATCAACTGTGCATGGGATGGGAAACTTGGCTGCTGAAACTGGAATAATGCAATCTTCCCTGAAGCAAAAAAAAAAAAAGGGGGGGCTTTATCTAGAGAAGTCCTTCCTGTTCTGATTCCCCCTCGCCCCGCCCATGAAGCCAGCTGCCTTCACTCAAATTCCAAGTTAATATTTTGCAACATTTAGCACAGCTGGAAACTGATTAACCACAATAACAATAATCTGTTGAACCTAAGTACAGTTGCTGTAAAGAAGTCTAAATAGGGATCCGCTGATTCTGTTCTGTACAAGGTGAGTTCAAGGTATCATCATAGTAAGAGAAGCTCTGCAAACAGCAGCACATTCCCCTGGGAGTACTAAACAATTCAGGTAGAGATCAGTAAGCAATGAGAGCAATCCAAGTTAAGTAAATTGGCATATCATTGTTCTGTCCCAACTTTTTGTTCTCAGAGATGTTGAAAGGCTAGATATCACTTTTGTAATTATTTTGCTTATTTTCTCAAACCCTTTCCAAGCAAATGGCTGCAATCGTTGAGTAATTACAGTGGGGCAAAAAAGTATTTAGTCAGCCACCAATTGTGCAAGTTCTCCCACTTAAAAAGATGAGAGAGGCCTGTAATTTTCATCATAGGTATACCTCAACTATGAGACAAAATGGGGGAAAAAATCCAGAAAATCACATTGTCTGATTTTTAAAGAATTTATTTGCAAATCATGGTGGAAAATAAGTATTTGGTCAATATCAAAAGTTCATTTCAATACTTTGTTATATATCCTTTGTTGGCAATGACAGAGGTCAAACGTTTTCTGTAAGTCTCCACAAGGTTTTCACACACTGTTGCTGGTATTTTGGCCCATTCCTCCATGCAGATCTCCTCTAGAGCAGTGATGTTTTGGGGCTGTCGCTGGGCAACACGGACTTTCAACTCCCTCCAAAGGTTTTCCATGGGGTTGAGATCTGGAGACTGGCTAGGCCACTCCAGGACCTTGAAACGCTTCTTACGAAGCCACTCCTTCGCTGCCCAGGCGGTGTGTTTGGGATCATTGTCATGCTGAAAGACCCAGCCACGTTTCATCTTCAATGCCCTTGCTGATGGAAGGAGGTGTTCACGCAAAATCTCACGGTACATGGCCCCATTCATTCTTTCCTTTACACGGATCAGTCGTCCTGGTCCCTTTGCAGAAAAACAGCCCCAAAGCATGATGTTTCCACCCCCATGCTTCACAGTAGGTATGGTGTTCTTTGGATGCAACTCAGCATTCTCTCTCCTCCAAACACCACTAGTTGAGTTTAGACCAAAACGTTCTACTTTGGTTTCATCTGACCATATGACATTCTCTCAATCCTCTTCTGGATCATCTAAATGCTCTCTAGCAAACTTCAGACGGGCCCAGACATGTACTGGCTTAAGCAGGGGGACACGTCTGGCACTGCAGGATTTGAGTCCCTGGCGGCGTAGTGTGTTACTGATGGTAGCCTTTGTTACTTTGGTCCCAGCTCTCTGCAGGTCATTCACTAGGTCCCCCCATGTGGTTCTGGGATTTTTGCTCACCATTCTTGTGATCATTTTGACCCCACAGGGTGAGATCTTGCATGGAGCCCTAGATCGAGGGAGATTATCAGTGGTCTTGTATGTCTTCCATTTCTAATTATTGCTCCCACAGTTGATTTCTTCACACCAAGCTGTTTGCCTATTGCAGATTCAGTCTTCCCAGCCTGGTGCAGGTCTACAATTTTGTTTCTGGTGTCCTTTGACAGCTCTTTGGTCTTGGTCATAATGAAGTTTGGAATGTGACTGTTTGAGGTTGTGGACAGGTGTCTTTTATACTGATAACAAGGTCAAACAGGTGCCATTACTACAGGTAACGAGTGGAGGACAGAGGAGCCTCTTAAAGAAGTAGTTACAGGTCTGTGAGAGCCAGACATCTTGCTTGTTTGTAGGTGACCAAATACTTATTTTCCACCATGATTTGCAAATAAATTCTTTAAAAATCAGACAATGTGATTTTCTGGATTTTTTTTCCCCATTTTGTCTCTCATAGTTGAGGTATACCTATGATGAAAATTACAGGCCTCTCTCATCTTTTTAAGTGGGAGAACTTGCACAATTGGTGGCTGACTAAATACTTTTTTGCCCCACTGTAGTTGATCTGAATCCATGCTAAGACTTCCAATTTTATTCCTTCCTTCAGTGCAACTCAAGAAAGCATACATAGCACTCCCTGTTCCACATTTTTATCCACCAAAATGATCCTGTGAAGTAAGTTGGGCTTATAGGCTCAAAGCCACCCAGTGCCTCCAGTCATTGGGGTAGACTTGAATTTGGATCTCCTTTTAGTCCCTCAATTTATCCACTACAGTACTGTGCTGGCTATTGGATGAATGTGTCTGAATTCAAGCTGTTTTGCATCTTTGCCATAGATGATATCTTTTTGATGTGTTTCAGCTACACTCCCATGCCCCTAGTTAGGTAACGGGCACTGTAATCCAACACATCTGGAAGTTGCCCATCTTGGGAGGACAGTACATTCTTTATTGACTGGGATCTGTGTATATGAAAGCATAGCATTATTACCTGTTTCCACAGCCCTGAAACATTCTGGAATTAATGAAACAAAGACATGGTAGGAGAGTCCCAGCATCACTGATTCTTCTGGCTTTCATTTCATGGCTAAGAGCTTCATGACATTCAATCACAGCAGACTTGCTAGCACAGTAACCCTAAGGAAAGAAGTGTTTTCTGATTATTAAGCGTCATCTTGTACAATCCCTTGAAGGATCTTCTAAATGAAGGCTGGGCTGTTTCTGAGGGTGGACTAGAACCCGGCTCTCCCCTTTCTGGTCCAACACCTTAACCCAGTGTTTCTCAACCTCAGCAACTTCGACTCCCAGAATTCCCCAGCGAGCCCCAGAGGTTGAGAAACACTGCCTTAACCACTCATTTCAAAGCATGCGTGCCACGGTATCTGCCCTCCAGTTATCTACCCTGCTTCTTCTAGTGTTTCCCATTTAACTTTGTCTGGAGACTTAAGGATGCATTTGTTTTCATCATCTTTCTTAACATGTGGTACAGGATGGAGAACCTAACACAGCAGTGTTTTGGTTTTTTAAGGAAAAATGGTTATGTATTATGGGAAGGATTTTAAGTTCTTATGAGTACACTGTGGTGTGCAGTAGCAGGACTGTGATTGCTCTGACAAGTGAACAAGATTTAAGCTGGGTATGCAACCCGTTAAATTCAATTTCCTTGGATTTATTTAGTGACTTTAGTTCTCTATTATATATTCTTTTTGACTTTGCAAAAACAATATGATTATGAAAGTTATCCCATAAAGTCTGCGTTCCTTTCTACAGGTGTACTTTCTATTGAGCTTCGAGAAATGTTCCTGAGTAAACATGTACACGATTGAGCTTCCATTAGTCTTACGCAGAGCAAATCCGTATTTGTCACGTTTTATCTATTATATAGCCATGTTTTCGCTTTTACCATCCGAATAAAGGATGATTGGCCGTTGCCCTTCTACGTTTCACACCACTACTATATTCCAGGATGACTAAACGAGGTAGAATTGCGTTCAATGTCTATGTATCAAATCTGCAAAGCTAAAATGTTACCCTGAATCCTCGAACGTAGTTTGTACCGTCTCATAACGCCAGGTACCTCTCAAAGAACAGCATGCGAATATTAACATACACTAGGGCCTCTGAAAACTACATTTCCCAAAATACCTTGGACGGACCTGCGCACAAGGCTGCTCTAGCGTATATAAAGACGCGACGAAAACGCTCGCATTCTTTTTGGATTCTTCCGCGAAGGTAGGTTGGAGGGAGAGCTGTGGCCGGTGGTGCTTGACGATCCGCCGCCATCCGCCACGTTCTTCGGTGTTCGTGAGATTTTAGCTTGCTTTGCCGGTTTCTCATCCCCCCCTTTTCTGTTTCCGCGATATATTAGCCGGGTCTACCTTCCCTTAAGATTATGCAAAATGTATTTAGGAGCCTCCCCGCTGCATTGTTCTTTCACAGTAGCCTTCTCCTGGGATGCAGCCTTAGCGCTTGGGGGCTTAGTTGGTGCTCATGATGACTTTTAAGACTTTTTTCCCCATCAGAGCGGAAGTGTTGAATTCTTCGCTGTTAGCCAGAACTTGTCTGATGCACCAGTTGTACTGTGAGGAGGGAAGCCGGGAGCTGGCTGGGAATCGGTATGCCTTGGTTTTGGTAGGAATGTAGAGTAATCTCTCTGTCCGGGATCTCTCTCTGTTTCAGGCAGTGTTGTGAAGAATGTACCAAGGAAGCTGTCGCAAGGCTCTCCAAGCTGAAAGATGTGGAATCACCTAAAGTGCTATTATCAGTTCTGTGGTGAACGTTTTAAAAAAAGGACATGTGAGTTTCTGAGTATTTTTAGTTGGGTGCAGAAAGGTTATAGCAGTAAAGGGTGAAAGATTTTAATAGTGCGCACATGTTGATTTAATTATTTTTATGCCTTTGAGGGGGGTTTTGTGCCAGGAGTTCTTGACTCCTAGTGACTGCCTGGCCAAGCCCCTGTGGTTTTCTCGGCAAGATTTCAGAAATGGTTTGCCGTTGCCTGCTTCTTAGGGCTGAGAGAAAGTGACTGGCCCAAGGTTACCCAGCTGGCTTTGTGCCTAAGGCAGAACTAGCACTCCCGGTTTCCTGGTTTCTCGCCTGATGCCTTAACCACTACGGCAAACCGGCTCTCTCACATGTACATGTACTTAGCTCAAAATGTTAACACTGTTCTGCTGAAGCTTTCAGTCATAGTGGAGTCTCTTTCCTGTTCACATATGAAATCTTGCAGACTCCTAAAGGATATGCTTGAATTGGCAAAACTTTATTTCTGTGTTGAAATTTTATTTATTTAAGTGAATGGGGCTGCCCATCTCATAGCAATGACGCTTTGAATATTTAAGTATTTCCTATGAATATTTTAAAGGGAGCTGTGCATGCTTTGTATCTGCCTTATTACAATAGAAGAAATAAGAGCCAGATTCTTCTTCTTCATAGGAATTGCAATTTTTCAAATTCCTACCCAATGTGAGTTTTGGTTGGAAATTATGGGAGTAATAAACCCATATTGTCAGGTTCTGTTTGCCTGTTACAAACTTGTAAGCATGGTGGAAGTTGCTCCTCCTTCCCTAACTTTCCTAGGTAGGAGGATATGTTCTGAAGAGAGACTCTAAGCCCATTCATTCAGTGGCATGGTGTGCCAAGCTGGGTATGCTTTTCAGCAGCACCACGGAGGAAGTATTGTGTATATGCATTTCCTACTTAAAGAGGAGGAAGAATACTGTTCCTGTATTGTCGAAGGCTTTCACGACCAGCATACGATGGCTGGTGTGGGTCTTCCGGGCTGTGTGGCCGTGTTCTTGAAGTTTTGTTTCCTAGAGAGCTGGGCACAGAGAGAACTGCTCCTGTCTGTGCTCCTGCACTCTGAAGATGCCGGTCACAGGTGCTGGCGAAACGTGAGGAAACAAAACTTCCAGAACACGGCCACACAGCCCGGAAGACCCACACCAGCCAACAATACTGTTCCTGTTTTATGCTTTTCTCTTGTAAATCCCAATGTTTTACTGACTAGCTTGCTTGATCACCTTGTACAGTAGTTAAAAGCAGATTCATTCTTGCAAGCAGAGTTAAAAAAAAAAAAAAAAGATAAATATCAGTACCTTAAGGATCACATTTTTGTTAATTTTTGCACTTTGGGTTGCTGAAATTTCCATAGGAATTCTTTCCAAAAGCGATCATGTGGCTGGAAAGTATGATGCATTAATAGATAATCATTTTAATTGAAAAGAATTTAAGCTACCTGTAAATTATTTGTTGGTTACATGTCATTTCTTTGTGAAAGCTAGATTGGCAAATAGGAAAATTTTGAAACAAGGAAATTATAGTCATAGTTGCAAATGTCCTGGGAATCATCCCTTCTCTGGTGTGTCTTTAGAGCTGATGTATATGATGACTAAAGCTTTTTTCCCCATCAGAGCGATGCTGTTGATCTTACTGTCTTAGCCAAATCTTGTCTGATACATCAGCTGGAGTGCTTGCTTATTCCTCCCAAGGCAGACTAGCCCATAATGTAACTGCTAGGTCTCCTGTATCATTTTAGGATTCAAATGGATCCATGAAGAAATAGCAGGATTCTTCCAGTAGATGGAAGAAAAAGAGGAGTCACTTAAAATAAACCTCAAACGAATTGGGCTGCTTGTTCCAAGCACATCCAGTAACCATAGAGGTGAGAATGTTTGTTTTTTTATGTTCTTATTAAGTTAGAAAAGTAATCTCAGTATCCCATTTCCTAAATGGAACCTTTAGGAGGACTCTGTAGTGTTACATTTCCCTCCTGAACTATGCTGATCTGGCTGTTCTCACTGGAAGCTTTCCAGACAATTCACTTCTGGAACACTTTCAGAACAGAATTGTTGGATTGACTTGGTCCTGGAGGAAAGAACATTTTGGAGTTCTCTGGAAGGGAATGCTTTTCACCTCCTTATGATGAATTATTTGGAGACCATGTACCATGGAGTGTCCTGGAACAAATCCTGCCTCTCCCAAGGGTTCATGGCATAACTCAACTACACAGGTAAAGAGTAAAATGTTCAGTACAAGGATTATCCTGGTCAATCTTGTTTTAAAGATTTTGGAAGGATGTATGAAGTACTTTGTATGATTTCCCTTTGGGCTTAAAGAATGAAAGGTAATGTTGAAGACTTCAAGTTGAGGTCAAATTCTTAAGGCTATCTGGATGGATCTATGCACATTGGGAAAATGTGGGAGGAAAGAACTTGGAAATCCTAGTTGAGTTTGATGAAATTGGTTCTTGAAGCTGCCTAAGTTGCAGACTTCTGCGTTCCAAATTGACTGAAAAGGCAGTTCATAGGAAACATTTCATTATGGTTTAATCAAAGTTTCTCCTTAGCTGTCTGTGCTGTGAACTGTATTTAGTTTAAGTATTAGTGAATGGAGGGGGATACAAACCACAATTTTGTTGTGGATTGCCAAAACTACAGGCAGCTCAAACAATGTGATGTCCTCCAGATGGGCTTTAACTCTCATTAGCTGCAGCCAGTATGGGTAGTACCTGGGAAGTTTCCCACTCCTGATTTAAACTGCTTAGAATTTGTGTAAGCTTGCACCTAACTGGAAAGGATGGGAGCAGGAAGTTGATGAGCTTGAGGCTCATATTGTGCTAAATCATGGTACAGTGTTGTATCTAAAATGACCTCAAATATAAAATGAATTGTGCTACTCTGATCCAGAAGCTTGACGGTAGTTGTCAGAGTTGTATGGTTTTTAAGACTGCCACAGAACCTAATGAGACTGGGTAATTGAAAGAATCAAAAGCTAGGCTATTCTCTGCAGTTGTCTCCTATCAAGCTTGCTTGAAAATCAAGTACTCTAAGATAAAGACAAAGGGACTGCAAACATGTTGTTCAGTGGTACATGATGACTTTCTTTTTTCCCCATCATATTGACTATGCTGATCAAGCATGTGTTCTAGCCAAATAGTCTGATTCCACTGATGTCCAAGTCTCAATATTGCAGATTTTGTATTGAGTTTGAAGGCGGAAGCCTGATGTAAATCTTCTGTGCATGTGGCTTATCTTACAGGAGATTGGTGCTTGGCTTGGGATACATGGTGATACACAAAGCGGCATCAAATTTTTCTTGGATTGCTACTGATGAGTGCATAAATCCTGCAGAAAGGTTTGTTTTACTTTGCACACAAATGTATGGGATCATATCTTTTATATGACTGCTCTGACACAAATGTACATGTTAGCTTCTTGAAAGTGCCTACAGTATACAGTGGGGCAAAAAAGTATTTAGTCAGCCACCAATTGTGCAAGTTCTCCCACTTAAAAAGATGAGAGAGGCCTGTAATTTTCATCATAGGTATACCTCAACTATGAGAGACAAAATGGGGGAAAAAATCCAGAAAATCACATTGTCTGATTTTTAAAGAATTTATTTGCAAATCATGGTGGAAAATAAGTATTTGGTCAATATCAAAAGTTCATCTCAATACTTTATTATATATCCTTTGTTGGCAATGACAGAGGTCAAACGTTTTCTGTAAGTCTTCACAGGGTTTTCACACACTGTTGCTGGTATTTTGGCCCATTCCTCCATGCAGATTTCCTCTAGAGCAGTGATGTTTTGGGGCTGTCGCTGGGCAACACGGACTTTCAACTCCCTCCAAAGGTTTTCCATGGGGTTGAGATCTGGAGACTGGCTAGGCCACTCCAGGACCTTGAAACGCTTCTTACGAAGCCACTCCTTCGCTGCCCAGGCGGTGTGTTTGGGATCATTGTCATGCTGAAAGACCCAGCCACGTTTCATCTTCAATGCCCTTGCTGATGGAAGGAGGTGTTCACTCAAAATCTCACGGTACATGGCCCCATTCATTCTTTCCTTTACACGGATCAGTCGTCCTGGTCCCTTTGCAGAAAAACAGCCCCAAAGCATGATGTTTCCACCCCCCATACTTCACAGTAGGTATGGTGTTCTTTGGATGCAACTCAGCATTCTCTCTCCTCCAAACACCACTAGTTGAGTTTAGACCAAAACGTTCTACTTTGGTTTCATCTGACCATATGACATTCTCTCAATCCTCTTCTGGATCATCTAAATGCTCTCTAGCAAACTTCAGACAGGCCCAGACATGTACTGGCTTAAGCAGGGGGACACGTCTGGCACTGCAGGATTTGAGTCCCTGGCGGCGTAGTGTGTTACTGATGGTAGCCTTTGTTACTTTGGTCCCAGCTCTCTGCAGGTCATTCACTAGGTCCCCCCATGTGGTTCTGGGATTTTTGCTCACCATTCTTGTGATCATTTTGACCCCACAGGGTGAGATCTTGCATGGAGCCCTAGATCGAGGGAGATTATCAGTGGTCTTGTATGTCTTCCATTTCTAATTATTGCTCCCACAGTTGATTTCTTCACACCAAGCTGTTTGCCTATTGCAGATTCAGTCTTCCCAGCCTGGTGCAGGTCTACAATTTTGTTTCTGGTGTCCTTTGACAGCTCTTTGGTCTTGGTCATAATGAAGTTTGGAATGTGACTGTTTGAGGTTGTGGACAGGTGTCTTTTATACTGATAACAAGGTCAAACAGGTGCCATTACTACAGGTAACGAGTGGAGGACAGAGGAGCCTCTTAAAGAAGTAGTTACAGGTCTGTGAGAGCCAGACATCTTGCTTGTTTGTAGGTGACCAAATACTTATTTTCCACCATGATTTGCAAATAAATTCTTTAAAAATCAGACAATGTGATTTTCTGGATTTTTTCCCCCATTTTGTCTCTCATAGTTGAGGTATACCTATGATGAAAATTACAGTCCTCTCTCATCTTTTTAAGTGGGAGAACTTGCACAATTGGTGGCTGACTAAATACTTTTTTGCCCCACTGTATATGGTGATGGGCTACCATATCCTTCCTCATCTTGGATGGGAAGCATGCAGATGATGGTGCTTTTTCACCCAGTTCTCCATAATAAATCAACTATAGCATGGTGCACGTAACCTGGGCTGGCATATTTTGCTAAGCTATCTTGTACTGTTTTTGGTTTATCTTGGTCTGTGAACAAAGCTGCTGCAGATAATTCGACAAACTCTGGTAAAACAAGCAATGCACAGAATGATATGGGTATCGAACGCTAAGTTTGTTGGTGGAAAGGGTTTAGGGCTTTTATTCAATTCTGCTGCCTTTAGTAAACCCAAATTGAACATTGTTTTCTTTTTTAACAGATTCTTGACTGCCGTCTGATGTTTGCAAGAGCAGTGTGAGACCCTGACTGTGTGGAAAATAATTTGAATTCAGTAGTGCTGATGCTCAATAAATAAATTATTTGCACTATGGCAAAATTAAGTGGTTGCAAGTCTTCAATGGTGGAATAAACTCAGTTTGTCTTCTTTGAGGGGGATGGGCCCTCAGTTTGTAGGTGCAGAACTCGCCCTGTATGAATGGGGCTATAGTTGTTTACTGGGATAGATAACACAGGACTGTATCTTGGAAGGATATTTTGTGTTGTTATATGCCTACAGATTCATGATATCACCAAGTAGTGGAACTGTGGAACAACTGAGTAAAAATAGGCTGACATTGAGCCATGATCCCTCCTTATTTCTTAAATTGTTTGTTAGATTTATATCCTTTTCATTCAGGAGCTCAAGGCACCATACATAGTGATTTCTCTTCTCATTTTCCCCCACAATACTGACTGTTGTAGATTGGGCTGAGAGAGAATGATTGGCCCAAAGTCACCCACTGAGCTGCTGTGGAGAAGGTGGGCTAAAACCTGGGTCTCCCCAGTGCCAGTTCTACATCTGAATCTCTGCATCAGATGGGCTCTCTGTTGTGTTACATAACTAATATAGCACACAGCTAATAGTGGAGAACCTCGCAGGAGGGGATGTTGAAAAAAGGACCATATTTGCATATTAAGCTGGAATGGTGCCTCCTAGGCACTGAGTCTTGATGTAGATCACTGATAGTCAAGGTTGGGAGATTTATTTATTCTGATTTATATGGTTGACCATCTCATATATATGACTCTTACAGACATGTCAGCTTGCCCAGGTGACTTGAAAAAAAGGGGTTTTCTGCTTTTTCTCTCGTGATGGGTATGAACCAGCCTGCTAAGCTCTGGGTGGCAGACACCTGAAGGGTGCACCATTTGTTGTCTTAGAAGAACATGTGAGCTTATTCTTTGGGGTGCTGCTGCCAAAGACAAGCATTGAGTAATATGGCACAATTTTGCTGAGAGTGTAGATGTAACCAGTCTTCTGTGTATGAACAGGCTTGGAGCTTAATTGCAAAGTAAGACCTAGAATGTTTTTTACACACACACACAGCGCCAATGCACTGAAAAAGCTGTTCTTCGGTCTCTACAATTCCAAAACTGTTGTGTAAGGATAGTTAACAGCTTTATTATAGCTTTCTGTCATGCAATTTGAATTTTACACCCTGCCTTTTGATGGGAAGATTCAAAGTGGTTTAATAATATAGAAAAACCTACAGAAGACTGCCCAGCAACTCAACAACTTTTAATGTTCAGTCTGATAGTAAAGAAAGACCAAATCTGTGATCTTCCTAGGACACAAGTCACAAATACCCAGTTGTCTTCAGTTTCTTGGTTCCCTTTATGCTTTGCAAATTCAGGGATCCTTTTCAGAGGAAAATACCATTTCTGGGGGATTTTTATTTATTCAAGCAGACCTCAAACTCTCTTCAGAACTTTCTGGAGTTCAATAGGATGTGACTTGTCCAGGAAGTTTCTTACTGCACGTTTCCATCCCACTCCATATGCCTTTGGGAAACAGCTGACATCAGGTTCCGCAACTGAAAAGAGTTTCCTGTCTGATGCTAATGATCACCATTAATATTTATTGCTTTCAAAATTCCCATCTTTGCTGCTAAATAGGTGTTTTTTAAATGCAGGCTAGAAATCATAATTTAGCTCTCCTTCCCAAGATTTCCCCCATCCTCTGAAGATAGGCCAATTATTACATGGCTACATTTACATTTACATGAGTAGTTAAACATTTACATGAGTAGTTAAAGCTCACCTGTAACATTTCTCATCCTTAGCAATTTTTAAGATGTGTGGACTTAAGTCTCAGAATTCCAGAATGCTCTGGGGAATTCTGGGAGTTGAAGTCCACACATCTTGAGCATTGCTGAGGATGAAAAACACTGATGTAGTGAATGATGTAACTCCCATTCTGAGTTGTTTGGTTTTAATTTAGTCCTCTGTGTGAACCTCCCTTTTCTACTTTGTAAATTACAGTGCATGAATCAATGTATTGTGCAAACCTGGTCAAGCGAGCCTAAACAGAACGTTTCTCTAGGCCTTGCATAAGCATCATGATTATAAAGCCACTTTTCCTTGGAGCTAAGACAGGACTTACAAAGGTAATCTATGACTGAAAAGGCCTGAAAAATGTGCTGCTTTTGGCTGTCCATGTTCTGGCTTAAGTTCAAAATCGGGAGAGAAGCCCTGGGCCCTAAGACCAACCAGGGCCAGCCAGCAGGGTCAGCAGGGGGGCTGATGTTGGCTGGCTGCATTCTACCCACTTCAGCTGTGACCAGGTTGCTTGCACTGACCTGACACGTAGCAGGAAAAAAAATGTAGATTTTTTTTTACCCCGCCTTTATTATTTTTATAAATAACTCAAGACAGCAAACATATCTAATCCTCCTCCCTATTTTCCCCACAACAATAACCCTGTGAGGTGAGTGGGGCTGAGGGAGAAGGACTGGCCCAAACCCACCCAGCCGGCTTTCATGCCTAAGGCGGGACTAGAACTCACTCTCTCCTGCTTTTTAGCCTGGGGCCTCCACCACTAGACCAAACCGGCTTTTTGCCTTTACAGTGGTACCTCAGGTCACGAACTTAATTCGTCCCATGACTCTGGTCGCGACCTGAATTGGTCACGACCCGAATCAAATTTTCCCGTAAGGTTCAGTGTAAATACGGTTAATCCGTTCTGACCTCTGCGAATTTTGTCGCCAACCTATTTTAGTCGTGACCCAAATCAAATTTTCCCATAACGTTCAATGTAAATATGGTTAATCCGTTCTGAACCATATGTATTTTTTTTTTAAACCACAAAAATATGACACAAAGTACAGTACAGTACACTATGAAGAGAAAGAACGCTAACCTTGCTTGAGGCGTGGAGGACAGGAAGGCGGGTGGGGAGGCGGTTATTGCTTGGAGGGAGAGTCCCCCCTCCCTACAGGAAGCCACGACCACGGGTCACGGGAGGGAAAATGGGTGCGGATCCTGTTCGTCACCCGATCCGGCACTGGCAAACGGAAGCAAAATTTTGCGAACGGTGCTGTTCGTGACCCAAATTGGTCGCGAACAGAAGCATCCGTGACCCGAGGTACCACTGTAATTCCATAATCCTCATTAGGGCAATGCTTTCATTAGGCCACTGAGCCTAGCGTTTTTTCTTCAAATTTATATCCCGCCTATACTTCAGCATTTCAGTGTGGTATACATAAATCTCTGTATTTTTCCTGACAGCAAGCTAGGGTGTGCTAGTAATAAAAATTACTAGAGAAGATGCTACCAAAGTCCTGATGTTTTGCTGGTGAACTGCTGTGGCTGAGGGAGGACTTAAATTTGGTGTGAGTCTATGGTAGTAAAAAAATCAGAAGTTGGGTAGCACCTTTTCCACCTAACATTTTTAATTGAAAGGCACAAGGCGTGGTAACTGCAGCTTGCCTCATCAGATGCATGGGGTGGCTAGACTGATCTAGGCTTTAAATTGGGGTGAGGTGAGGGGAAGACAGGTTGATTTTACAAATGCAGGATATACGTGAGACAGATTGCCAGTAACTTATCGATTAATTGTCTTAGCTGAGAGCTAAGATTGCCTGAAACGATTTGATATATTCGGAAGGTTTTGTGTTCAGCAGCCTCTCAGGTACAGGTAGACTTAAAGCCCTGTTTTTCCAAAATGCTATAGAGTGCCTGGGAGGTTGAAATACTCTGACGTTACTTTGTCCTTGTTTTGAGCCCAGATGTCAAATTTGTTCCCATTAATTCTTTAGTACAAAGTTTGTCCCATTTGTCCTATGGAGCATCCAGAGAGCCATTGCTGGAGATGATGGCATATGTCATGCTGGAGGAAAAGCAGGTGAAGGCACTTCTAATCTTGTGTGTATACTTGTTGGGGAATGTGATGTTGCTGTTGGTAGAGATGTGGGGGCAAAGTAGACTGTTCACACTTGTAAATACTTTGCAGTGAAAAGTTTTATATGAATACTTTAAGTAACTACATTCACTAGGATGTACTTAAATATGTATTTAAGTATATAAGCACGTACATAATACATCAGACAAGTTCAGTGGAGTTGCTTTTCTGTGGCTTTATCTTACCTGCTGAACAGCTGATGAACTCAAAAGCAGACTTTTTATATCTGTGATCTTGATGCTGCCCAAATGTGGATTATACAATGAAGAAAAATCCCAAAGTTCTGCATGGCGACTTTGAACTTTCTGTTTTGTTTTTGCATTTTATCTTAAGACTTCAGGGGGTGCTGTCTGCCCACTTTTTGCTCAGATGCAAAGGGCATTTAAATCAAACAGTTCACTGTTTCACATGCTTTTTCCTTGTCATTAGAATGGGGGATGTAATAGTTTATAGATCACAAACATAATTTTATGTTTTTACTTTCTATTAGTGGGAGGAGGACACCCATTTGCCACTTGTCCTTTAAAATGCAGACTGAAAGCTATTCTGGGGTTCAATGAATAATTCAAAGCTATTCTATCTCTTGGGAAGAGTTATCTTACACAGTCTGTGAACAGCATTCTTAAAGAAGAACCAGACAAACATAGTGTTGCAGTGATGTGATGCAAGTTCTATCCCTTTTCTATGTGTGTTGCAACAATGCATGTACAAAATGGAGGAAGTTTAGGTCAGAACTGCAGAATGCTGTTTTCAATTTGTCCCTCTTTCCAAAATATGCCTCGTCAAGAAAGCCAGTGACCTAGTCAACTTTCCCTATGCTAATGAGTCAAGAACCACACCTTTTGGGGTTACTGGAGGCCTGATGCTTGTGGTATCTCATAAGCCCATACACCAGGAGTTTATTTGCAAGGCTTTATGATATCCCTGGTCATTAGCCCTTCCCCATTGGTCAGCAGGGGGCATGACGTAGCTATAACAGCCTTAGTAATGAGTTTTGCAATAGAGAGGCTTGCTTGTCTGTCACTCCTTCTCTCCAGCTCTTTAACTCAGAGGGATAGGTATGCAAAATCCAGTTGGTTGGGCTTGGTGATCCCATGCACAAGTAGGTGGGGTTTAACTCTGCATGACTGCATAGATTTTGTAGTAACATTCTGAGAATTGGGTAACCAGGTTTCAGTCACATTTTGGTGTTCCCACATAACATTCGAAACCTCCAATTGACTATCTGTGGGTTTAAATGGAGGGATAATAATAAAAAGGCTGAACCAAAGGGTGGGGGGGGGATAACATTGATTGTGTTCCAAAGGATCCAATACCCAAACCTCCACATTATCACCTCATACATCTGAGCCAAACCCCAATAATATTTTATTTCACCACCTGTGTGCCATGCATATATCTAGAGTTGGAATGGCCCATAAATGGCTCTGTTTCTTATTAAATACAGGTAGTCCTCGCTGAATGACCATTCATTTCGCAACCGTTTGAAGTTATGACAGCTCTAAAAAGTGACTTATGACTGGTTTCTGAAGTTACAACCGTCTCAGTGCCCCTGTGTTCATGTGATTGTGATCTGGGTGCTTGGCAACCAGCTTGCACTTATGACAGTTGCAGTGTCCCAGGGTCACATGATTGCCATTTGCAACCTTTCCAGTTGGCTTCCAGCAAGCAAAATCAATGGGGAACTATGTGATTCACTTAACGACCACATGATTCACTTAATGTCCGCCACAACAAATGTAAAATTAGGTGCGGTCACATGGTGCCTACTTAATGACTGCATTGCTTAGCAACCTAAATTCCAGTCTCAGTTTAACAAACAACCTCAACGGAAATCTAAATGTATCTTATGATCGCACACTATGAGCTGTCTGGAAAACACTTTTCATATAAACTAGTTCCAAATCATTTGCACAATTGTTCTGGAGTCATAATCTAATCTAAAATGGACTCACTCCTGAATTACAATGCAAATATTCTCAGGAACTTCTCTTGCTGAAGCAAACTGGCAACCAGTGCAGCTCGCAAAGCAGAGGCGTTACATGGGCATATCAAGGCATGCCCATCACTGCCCATGCCACTGCATTCTGGACCTGTTGAAGCTTCCAGGTGGCTTCAAGGGCAGTCCCATGTAGAGAGCATTGCAGTACTCAAGCTGTGAGATGACTAGGGCACAAGTGACTGAAGGGAACCCACAGTCTAGGAAAGGACACAACTGGTACACCAGATGGAGTTGTGCAAAGGCCTTCTTAGCCACAGCTGACACCTGCTCTGGAATTCAGGATTTGGCTATCCAAATATCTAATATATTAATGACATACATGAGATACGCAAATGAACAAACATCAAAATCAACATGCATTGTTTAGTAAAAAAAACCTGATTAAGTGATGCTAAATCAGTGTAAGATTAGAGAGAGAGAGGGATGGATGGATGGATGGATGGATGGATGGATGGATGGATGGATGGATGGATGGATGGATGGATGGATGATAGAATGTGAAAATACTTTGCCTTCCATTGCAAAGTACATACAAGTGTGGACTGACTCAGAGCAAAAGAAGCAGAAGAGCCAGTGTGGTATAGTGGTTAATTGTTGGTGACTGTGGAGATCTGAGTTCAAATCCACCCTCAACAATGGAAGCTCTTGGACAAATCTCTCTGAACCTTCCCTCCCTCCTATGGTTGTTAGTGTGGAGCACAACTGGAGTTGGGAGCGCTAAGTGTGCTGCATTGCACTCCTCGAGAAGAAAAAAAGTTGGAGGTGTCTACAGGGGGCTGAAAATTAGAAAAGCGTTGTCATGCTGTTTCAGTGCATGCTCCATCCCTTTCATGCATGCATTGTGATGTCACACATGTTCAGCAGGGGCACAGCTTGCATTGCGATGGCACAACAATGTTTTCATCATTTTGACAAAAGCCTTCAGTCCTGGTATTGAGATAAAAATCTAAGAAGCAAACCAGTTTATAAAATCAAAATCTGGGACTTTCCAAATGGACTTTTCTGTAATTTTTGTTTTTCTTTAAGAATATATCTGCTTGATTGCTATTTTACTATGATCAGACTAAGCTGTAGCTTGGTTTCATGGGGAAACAGCAGAGTATTGATCTGCCATATGTAGCTTTCAATAGATTTCCCTTCCCCACCCTTGCAATGAATGGTTTAACATTTATATTCTCATGGTGCTCAGTAACCTTTCTAGCCATATGCTGACAATTATATTATTTTTAGTCCCTTTTGCTCAGCAGGGCTATTCCCTGCAATGAAGGGACAGTATAAGTGGTCCTTGTTTAACAACCACTCATTCAGCAACCGTTTGAACTTACAACTGTGCTGAACAAGTGGTAATTACAACCGGACCTCACACTTAAGGCCGTCGCAGCATCCCATGGTCATGTGATCATGATCTGTGACCTTCCCTGTTGGCTTCCCACAAGCAAAGTCAATGGGGAAGCCAGAAAGAAGTTGAAAGTTGCAGTCACACAAGGTCCTTGCTTAACAAGGGCAACTGAGACTGCTGGAACTGCTGTCACAGTCACATGGTTTTTTGGCTTACGACCATGTTGCTTAATGATGGCATTACTAGGAAGTGAAACCCAGACATTTCAGTGTAAATTGCCCTGAAATAAAAGCCTGAAAGATGGCAAGGCTCACCCATTTCCTTCCTTGGCATATTGCCTACCTGCTGGTGCATCAGTTTGGTTAAGGATTGCCTTCTATGCCCATTGCCCCAAAGAGAGGAATCAGGTTTGTCAGATTTTTGCAGCTGCTCTAAGGAAGGACAGCATGTCCTGTTCTTGGATTTGCCCATATAGTACAGATGTTCCCACTTCAGCAATCTAGAGATCATAGTGGCTTTCTTTTAATGATAAGGAAAGTCTCTACATGTGTTTGCATAGTAAGCAAACTTGATGAGGATGTATTGCCTATTCATTCATTCATTCATTCATTCATTCATTCATTCATTCATTCTGATCAAGTGTTTTTAGAAGTAAGTGTTGTTTATTGTTTTCAATCTGGGGTAATGAGTTATATTGTAGATTTATTGCCTGTATTTCTTAAGAATTCTAAATCATGGCAAAACAAGAAACAAACTCATTTTTTTGTTGTTAATTGCAAAATACTGGAAAAGAAAGAATATCTTTCTTTGGATAGATGATTCAAAAGTATAGGTGAAAAATTAGCACAATAACAAAGAGCCTTGAAGAGCCTTTTCAGTAAAGGATTGATTTATTCAAACATGGCTTTCATTTTTTAGTAACTGATTACCTTAGACTTTGCAAATGTTTTTTCTGGGTACAAGTGCTGAATATAGATCTTTACAATGTATAGCCCTCTCCTGAAGAGTATATATGGGTGTACATTCATTCATTCCCAAGTATAGGCTATCCAGAGTAATAGAAAATCAGAGAGGTTAAATAAAGTCAAGCCCCTAATTCCTGAATCAGTGTTTTTCAACCTTGGCTGAATTGAGTTGAGTTGAGTTGAAAAACATGCTGGCTGGGGAATTCTGGGAGTCGAAGTCCACCTCTCTTAAAGTTGCCAAGGTTGAAAAAGACTACCCTAAATATTGCCCAGTATAAAACAATGATGTTGACTCAGCTAAAAGCAGTTAGGTGCTAGAAATTCTCAAGTGCGCAAAATGTAACAAGTGTCAACTAGACCAGTGAAAGTTTAACTTCAAGAATGCAAACTTAGCTGCAAGGAATTCATAATTGGCTTTGGGAACTCAAGGTTTTTAGAAAACAATGCACAGCTCCTGCTCAAAGAGCAGGTGGCAACAATGGCCAAGAAGACCTTTTCAGCACTGAATAATTATATTTTAATTTTTAAAGTTAAAAATCTTTTAACTTTAAATCTTTCCTTTATTTAAAGAATAATGTTTGATTTTATTTATTTCTTGTGAGATTAGTCTGTCTCCCAAGGTTAGGGGGAGAAGGTCTGATTCCTTTAGTCACACGTTTCAATGCAATAAAGCCAGGAGGTAATACTATAGAAATTATTTCTTTCTTCTTTTTTAATCTTTATTGCCAGAAAGGCAATAGATAAAAGAAAGTGAAATAAGGCACTTCCATACAGCTACCATTTTGATTCTCCAAGTTCTTCCAAACTTATTACCTGTGGTTGTGCTCGCTGTCACTGTTCTCAAACTGATCCACGCTCCTGATAGATGGCCAATAAGGGAGAAAAAAATACTAAATACTCATTGACTTGTGCATATGTTGTGAACAAAAATAATTGGCAATGGCAGGATGAGGGAGGACTGCAAATCCATCCATCTTTCCTCACTTTCAGTAGGCAAGTGGAAGAGTACCAAGGCACCGTGGTCAGTCTCAGCAGGGAGAAGGAAAGTCAAGGAACCAATGTGAAAGTGCCCATCTCCAAGCTCCATGCAACTTCAGCGTCTCATGCTGAAATGGGAAGATTTCCGATTTCTCCTGCCTGAGACAGATGATGGTATAGAAACATAGGGTGAGATACTGATCCAAGAGCAGTGCCAAAGCTTCTTGTGGAGGTCCTATTTGAGTAACCCACCAAACAGACACCCATCTTCACCAGGGATATCTCTTCCCAGTGTCCTTCAATTGTACATTCTGTTTTCCTTGGATCTCTTCATCATCTCTCCAGATGGCTTTTAATGCCTTTTATGCAGAAAGTGGATGAGAAAACTCATGACCCTATTATACCATGCTCCGACTGAGGCAGAGTTATACAATCCCTCTGGAACCACCCTAGAAAAAGAAACAGTGTAGGAATTGCCTCTTATGGTTAAGGACTTCCAACAATATGGAGAGAATGCATGACATGACATGGCAAACATCTGGTTTATAAAACAGCCGGACTTCAGAATATTATTAATCCCAGCACGCCATGTCCTTTTAACCTAATACTGATGTTAACATTAATGCAGATCAAAAAGTTGTTTTTTTAAAAAAAATCTAGGCAGAAAAACTGGCAATAATTGTGTTAACGCCCGGGAAAGGAGTCTCTAAGAGTTGGGATTTTATTTTTGTCCAAGAAATGGTGAATCAGGTCTCTCAGCAAACTGCAACCACCCCCCTTACCCCATGGTAATCTTCACGTCATCTTGCTTAGAAATGGTTGTTATTGAAACCCAAAGTGAGCAGAGGAAGAAATCTCCCCTGGATGAATTTCTCTGCTTTGTTTACAGTAGTTAAAATAACTACCAGCCATTCAAATTTCTCAGCATTAGAACATTTATAAAGAGCTGGATTAAAGGGAGGAGGGGGGTTTGTGAGTGTGTGACAAAAGGCACATTTCTGAAGTGTTTCTAATTGTGCAGGACTTCCTGCATTTGTTAACATCTCAGAAAATGCTTTGCCTGTTTCCGTTGTTGTTGCTGCTATTTTTTTGAACCACCCCTTAATGCACCTTTCCTCCGAATGGTGGTGGGGATAGAGTCTCAAGAAAGGCCACGGTGCTCCTTGCGTGAGGGGCACTTAATAGTAAGACAAGGAGGTACTGCAACTTGCATTGGAACGCATGGGGTTATTTTGCATTATTATTACTGTTTCTCTTAAAAGAGGAAAGGAGGCATGGAACTAACACTCTGTTCCCCCCTGTACTAGAGGGTTCTTTGTGAACTTCAAGACATAGAGATATAGAATGCTGCTTCATTGTGAGTCAATATTCTGGCTGTTTAGCTCAGAACGTTGTCTCAGTTCCCCAGGACGTCAGGCTGGAGTCTTTCCCAAGGCTATCTGCAATTACTTAAACTGAGCTTTTCTGCATGCAACAACAAATGTTATACCACTGAACTATTGACCTGGAGAAATTTGTCCACCTTGTAGAGCTTAGATGAGTCACAAATCAAGAGCTCCTTGTAAGTTCTTCTCTGGCCTGGTATGTGGCATTTGATTCTGACCATGCAAAAGTCAGCCTTCAGGTTTCCAAAGACTTGGGAATGCTTTCATAAAACTTTTGGCTGAAAAAAAACTAATGCCCTTATTTCCTTTATACCTTATCACAGAGTAGACACCACATCACCTGATGCTGTTATACACTTCTACTTCCCTGACAGTAATGTATGTGTTTGCCAGCAATTATCAGGATGGGCTCAAATGTACATATTAATTATTAAAAAAATAAAATAAAAATTTATTTTCTCATGCCATGAAGATATTAGCTCTTATAATCTTTCAGTAATTTTGTTTTATTTTTTAATTTGGTGGACTGCATCCATTTTTTCCCAAGTGAAATTCACAGGGAATTCACAGCAAAAAGAGAGGGAGAGAGAGAGAAATATATATTAATGTTTAGATATATATCAAACTACCTATAAGGATCATTCAAGAAGCAGCATTTCTGCCACTGGTCAACTGGTGATGTCTGGCTGAAAATTATTTTCACATTAATATTTCAACCAATAAAGGGAAATTATCAGTCCAGATGCATTTCTATGAAGGGCAGTAAGAGGTTTGTGTGCAAAAAGTATCCATCAGGGCCGAGCGTGAAATCTTCAGAATTCACTGCAGGTCAGTGAGAGAAGGACTTGGCATAAAGCAGTGTCCTACAGTCCTCATTTTTATTTTCTTTTTGAGAATTGGCCAAGGGGTTTTCTGCTCTCTTTCTAATTACCTGTAGGTGGGGAGTCCATACAATGCTGATTACAAATGCTGAAGTTAGCAAAAATAATGTGCAATCGTTTTATTGGTCCTATGACCAGAAATGCAATAATGGTGAGGTGAAGAAGAATAGAGAGAGACTGTAAGGGTTTCAACAAGCAGTCGAAAATCCAAATATCCTAGATACATAGATGTGTTTAAACCATTCACTTCAGTAAAAATGGAAAGATTCAGTTCATTAGTGCAGGAGAGAGTAAGCACAAAAAGCCAACTCAAAATAATTAATGGAACAGAATTATTTAATTTCACTCAACAACCTTCATCCATTCACACCTTGCCACCACATAGCAGTTCTACTTCCATGTTGCTTCAGTGAAGATCATTTACTATTGAAGGGATGGTCCACAAGACCACTTTTCCCTTGGATAATCACTGCAGAGCCTGGCAGGCAAGCCATCACTGATACCTGAGCAGAACTACAATAGATCCTCTGGCATGGAGCATGTCTTTATCCCTCAGCATCCTAGTTTGTTTATGGTTAGTCTGTGCTTATGGATATCTCTGGTTCATTCATCCTTATCAGGACAGTGGTTCCCATCCCCTTTTCCAGCTCCCATGAATCATTCACACCAGCAAAACACAACTTATAAGTTACTTCTATTTATTTCATGATTGTTCAGTTACAGTTACTTAATTATAGTTCAGCTTCCTTGTATACATAAGGAAAAATCAGACATATAATTCTGAATTTTCTGCTTAATCGCTTCTATCAAAGAATGATTAAAATAACAGAAAGACTCTGTAGAGTAATTTACCTATGGGTGTAGAAATAGGGGTAAGAACAGCTGGTGGCCAGCCAGTTCCCCACCTGTCAAGATGAAAGCTGATGGGAAGATATTAGGAGTTAGGATACATTATTGGATAGAAGAGCTGAACAAAGTACTGAATTAATTAGCTCTCCCCCCACTCCACAATACTAGTTGGAAGAACAATGTGGTAGACTCTGTCCAGGAATTTCCAATTAATACAAACCTGGATATTATTATAATTTTACTCTCTTTGGAAGGGTGATATACTGACAAATTGTTTTCTTCTGGTCTCAGGAATGTTATCTTCAGAATCCCTTCATCCCTCAGAATGAGCTGTTTGGCCACTGATCACTGGGTTTCACTTCTCATGTCCTCCCAATTGTTCTCTGCCTGTTACTGGTGCAGCATTACTGGTCTGGAATGGAATATCTTCACTTCCTATTTATTCTGTTATGATTTCTTTCCTCCTCCTCCTCCTCTGATATATTTTTACTTTCACCTCAGAACTGTTCAGCAAATCTGTTTTGTTTTGTTTTTTTTGGTGCTTTCAAGTCAGTGTTGGACAAGTCCCTGCAGTTTTTGTGGCAAGATTTCAGAAGTAGTTTGCCATTGCCTGCTTCCTAGGCCTGAGAGAGAGGGACTGTCCCAAGATACCCAGCTGGCTTTGTGCCTAAGGTGGGACTAGAATTCACAGTCTCCTGGTTTCTAGCCTGATGCCTTACCCACTACACCAAATTGGCTCTCTCAGTAAATCTGAATGTGCTCCAATTCTCAATAAGAATTTTTTTATCCGGTATTGACAGCCACGGAAACCAAGCAATAATTTTCCCCTCCCATTTCATAGTTTGTGCAAATTTGCAGAGCTCCTGAAATGTATTACATTAAATATGAAAGCACAATAAGAAATCAGGAAATAAAAAACCTTCATCGTATCAGTGTTACAGTTGTGTCTGCAATTAATCAAACCAATTCCGGAATGTGCATCAAAGGTCAAAGATGTTTTCCATGCAACATGTAAAACTAAGGAATCCAGATGGGCAATGCTGTTTCATTTACCCAATACTTATACAAGTATTGTATAATACTGTATAAGTAGTATTGTGTAATGAACTCGAACCATTGTGTATTTAACTCAAATTTTGCTACAATAGGCTCTGTCTTAACTATGGGTCATCTATAACCTGGGTGTTCTTAACCCAGGGACTCCCTGTAGTTTGGGGCTAAACAATTAAAGCTCTTCTTTCAAGATATTTAATTTTCTGGAGCAGCTTGTAGTTTCAGAGCTTGAGAATGAATGCGTCAGCCCAGCTGAACCAGCCTGAGGATACCAGATCCTTGTTATTCTTACAATAGGGCAGTAAAGATGACAGTGAGAACCACCTGCCTTTGCCCTACTGATGGTTGCACAAAATTACCGACAGTGGCACTACTCATCTCAGAAAGTAGCCTTCTTAGGACACGCTCATTTTAAGAGATGTTGCTTCCAGAGGCAAATGCTAGGTGGTTTGTTTATATACGGCTGAATGGGGAACCTGTGGCTCTCGAGATACAGGTGAACTACAATCATGCAGCAGCTCCAGCCAGCATGGTCAACAATGAGGGATGCTGGGAGTTGAAGTACAGAAGGCCACTAGCTCCTCATTCCTGATATACAGTGAATGCCTTTTGAATTTCCAAGGGTACTTCCACACAGTTATTTTTCTACTTTCTGATCCCTCAAAAGCAGTCTGGAGGCAATTGGCAATTGTCTTCTGCCAAACTTGCCATGCTGAGAAAAAAAAGCAAAAGCCGTTGCCCTGAGTTATTACAGATCCTGGAGAAACAAGGATTTGCTCATCTCCACTCCAAGCAAAAGATAAAACAGTTGCTTGTATCCACACATACCAAAGGGCAGGGCTTCAATTATGATGCTGTGCCGAGAACCTTGCAGGTTGTTGACACGCTCTCCTCTTTTTCCTGACAACTAGTACCCAACTCTGACTTTCGAATAATGAAGTGAGCAAAAGCACTCTGTTATACAGTACACAACAAGTTCATTTCACTCTATCAGCTCTTACAGGATGGGCAGAAACCACATGAGACAGATGGTTCCCCACATAACTAGGCCCTATGCCATGTAAGGCTTTAAGGTGATAACTAGCACCTTGAATGGAACCTGGAAGCCAACTGGTAAGCTCTCTTAGCATGGGTGCTACATAGGCATGGTGAAGCCTACCCATCACTGCTCGTGCCACTGCGTTCTGGACCAGCCGTAGCTTTTGAATGGTTTTCAAGGGCAGTCCCATGTAGGGTGCATTGCAATAATCTATCCATGATATGCTGACATTAGTGACCATAAGAAAGGCCTCTTGTCCAGGAAACAATGCAATTGGTACATGAGGTAGACCTCTCCTGACCACAGCTGCTACCTGCTCTTCCAGCAGGAATTATCAGTCTAGAAAGACTCCAGATTGCATGACTGACCTGAATGGAGTAGTGTGACCCCATTCAGGGCCTAATATGGAAGATCCACAGCACTAGGGGTGTGTGAACACTCATGGCTATTCAGTCTTGCTAGGGTTGAGCCTGAGCCCGTTCCTCCCCATCCAAACGCCCATGGCCTCCCAGGGACATGACTTCAGTAGCATTACTCAGGTGGCCCAGGGTCGAGATATACAACTATCGTGAGCATACAGGTATACCTGACCCCAAACCTTCAGATGACTTGACCCAGTGGCCTAATGTAGATATTAAATAGGAGGGATGAAAGTGCCAAGCCCTGAAGCACCCTTCAAACCAAGAGCAGCTGGCCTTAAATATTGATTGCTTAAATATTGGTGGCTGGAAAGTGACAGTGGAAGGAGGTCCTCACCTTCCAGTCCAAGCTTATAAGATCCCAAATGCAACCTGTTGGTTACTGTGTGACCCTGAATACTGGACTAGATAGACCTGTGTCCTGATCCAGCAGCAGAGCCTTTCTTATATTCTTATTTTCTTAAATAAATTGTCTCAGTTCACTGCTAATGTGGCATCACACAGGTCCCGAGCTGCAAAATGATGTCGTGTCCTTCTCTGGAAGTGTCCTAAATCTTAAAAAGCATTTGATTAATACATTTCCCTCTCCTCCTCAAGTGCTTCCAGGCATGGAAATATGACAGTAAAAGTGCTATTAGACACAGATCTGTAAGGTAATGTTTTCCACAATAAGCCCTGAAGAGCATTTCTCTGGACTGGAAGAAAAGAGCCAAATTGAAAATACTTAAAAATGCTGCTATTCTAATGTGCATTTATTTAGGAGCAAGACCCAATTAACTCAGAAGAATTAACCTGTAAGTAAATACAATAGAATCTGGTACAGAGAAATATTTAAGAAAACTTTTCTAGCTATTTCAAAAAACATAACTGCCTTCACTTTATGAGGTGGCCCAAGGACATAGTTTCATATTCAGTTCCTGCATCTGCAGCTTGAACTAATATAGGGAACAGAATCTGGAAAGCAATCTCTGCCCAAGAAGTTAGAGAGCCACAGGACTAGGCTGAATGACTCAAACAGTCAACATTCACTCAACAGTCATGTGTTGCATTCAACACAATGCAAGGAAAATTCATGCAGCTATGTCATTAATCAATCTAATGTACTGGCTGAAATATCTTCACTAAGATTGAAACCTTACTTTAAAGCCAGAATAGGGAACATGTAGTCCTCTGAAACTCTGCTGTTGTGAGTTGCCTCCAACTCGTTGTGACCCACTGGACATCATTCTGTCAGGACTATCTGTCGGTAACTGTTTATTTGAGTACTTGTAGGCTCATACTCATGTCATCTGTGTTAGTATCTAGGACACTTTGTCTACTTCAGCCTCTTTTTTAATAGCCTTCAATTGTTCATCAGGGTCTTCTCCAATGACTTTTTCCTTTAAACTTTAGCTTCATTCTTATTGCCTCCAGTGAACAGTCTGGTTTTACTATAGCTAGTATTAAATGATTAGATATTCTTGTGGCCAAGTTATTCTTGGCCATTTTCTCCATTGTCTCAGTCCAAAATCGTCAATTTTTCTTTTTTCAGGCTTTTGGATGATCAGGCTTTCACAACCATGTGTTACAGTTGGGAAAACCAGGAAAACCTGAACCCTTGACAATATGTACCTTTGTTGTCCATGTGAGATCTCTGTATTTCAATATTTTGTCTAAACATGTCATAATCTTTCTCCACAGAGACAAACATGTCTTTCTTTCATGGTTATAATTGCCATACTGGTGAATTTTTGAGCCTATAACGTTGATTATAATTTCTTTCTGCCTATTTGCATTGGGTTAGAATCACCTGTTGTCAAGATCTTAGGGGTTTTTATATATGGGGGGGGGGGAGAGAGGGAGAGAGAGCGCGCATTAGTTTCAATATTTGCACTCTCTTCTTTCACCTTCAGCAAGTTGCTCTGTAAGTCTTCCTTGCTTGTTTTAAGTGGCACTCTCAGTATATCTGAGGCTGAGGTCTCTTTCAGCAATTTTAATTCCAGTTTCTATTTCTTCTAGTCCAACATTTCTCATGATCTGTGAGCATATAAATTAAATAAATAAAGTGATAGTATACAACTTTAGCAAACTCATTTCTATAATTGCCCTATATTTCATTCTGTTATTTTCTTGATCATCATGCAAATTCTTCAACAGGCAGAGGAGGTATTCTGGAACGCATGTATTGTAAGGGTTATACAGAATTTGTTGTGGTCTACACAGTCAGAAACCTTAATATAATCAGTAAAGCAAAGAGAGATGCATTTTTTGGACTTTCTTGCCATTTCCTTTATTCTTTGAATGTTATCAACATGATCCTGGATGCTTCTGCCTCTTCTGAATCTGATCTATAATTTCGAATAGTCACAGCTAGCATGGTCACCAATGAGGAATGCTGGGTATTGTAGTTCAACAACATCAGCAAGTTAAAAATCACAGTTTATCAGCATTTTCTAAATCTCAAAAGGACGTCAGTTTTACTCCGCATTCTCAAGTCTTACCATTCCTTCATTTTTAATAGCCATTTTCTATTCAGAAAACATGCATACAGGGATTTTGAAATGGCAACAGCAGGTGTGAATACAGACAAATTCTGCAGGCATCTAGACCCATTGTTTTCACAGTATGTCAAAGAGGACCACAAAGAGGCTCATAATACCCACTCTCAGATAATGGCCTCATAGACTATTTCCTGCTGTGATACAACCCCATTATGTACTTTGTTTTCCATATTATTGCTCTGAGTGTATAAATTCATATTTTACTGAGCCCTACTTGGCTGGAATCTACTCCATCTATCTCTGCAATAGCAGCAGAGAGGTGTTGTTAATCACAGAACACTTTTTCCTGTTTCTTTGTTTCTGAGAACCAGTGCAAAGGATATGGCTTCCAGGAAATTCTCATTTTAGCAGTCAGCTCCTGGAATACAAGACATT
The DNA here is from genome assembly GCF_059951505.1 of Python bivittatus. Lineage (NCBI taxonomy): Eukaryota > Metazoa > Chordata > Lepidosauria > Squamata > Pythonidae > Python > Python bivittatus. The sequence continues at coordinate 85,552,570 of NW_028277098.1, forward strand.
ACCAAAAGCACATTTGATCTTGGTCTTCATACACAGCATGAGACTATTAAATTGTATTTGGCTTTAAACTGCTGATAGGGTTACCCGTTTTTAAATTTTAAAAAACAGGACATGAATGTTTCTAGGTTCTGTTTCATAAAATATCTCTACCATATTGTTGGACCTTCAAAGTATTTTGCCCCATTTCTATTTCTTTGTATTAGTGTGTGATTATTCATTACGTTGTTTCTTAATTATGATTCACATTTTTTAATTATGTCACAAAATGCCTTGGCTATTTTAATTGAAAATATGTGGTTATAAATAGGATGGAAGGGGAGAGAGCTAGTAAATGTGTGAGGCGCGGTAGAAGAAGAATAACCTTTACAAAACTCTCTGGATTATGGGCATGTAGACATTCCCCACTGTTATATACCCGTATACTTAAAGGCAAGCACAAACTGCTGGTGTTTTAAAACTGCCTTTCAAGGGGATTTTATTTTCCATGAAAAGAGAGGCTGAAAGGAAATGCGAGAGGCCAGATAGTCCAACTGCAGTTTGATAGCAGCTCCTTCAGTGATTTGCTTTTCTGCAGGGTCAATGAAGTGAACACTTAATTAGCAGAATGAAAGGGATGTTTAATGAAGTACAAGGCCAGGCTATTCTGTCTTCTTTTATCACTGAGTTCCCTACCAGCATGTATATAACAAAAGGGTAATATTATTGCACAGAATATGAAACCAAATTATTGTGCTCAGATAACATTGCCTGGATGTAGGTGTTCCTTACCCTACTAATGACTAGAATTTCTCCCTCCTATATCCAGAGATTATACCCCCAGAGTTTTAAAGTAATAGGACTCATGGGCAGCATGAAAAGTTCTTGGGAGCAGAGGAATATTTATGCCATGATTGGAGAAATATGACAAGGAGGGTTGTTAAAATGCCAGTGAAGGAGAAATGCTCTGGGGCTAAGTTATTCTATGTTCAGAACAAGTAATTATTTATTATATCCTCTCCATAAATTTAGGCTTCTTTCCAGCTGGAGCCAAAGAAGTGTAATTTTGTGTATGTGTGTGATTTAATATTTCTACTGCCTGGCACTTTCCATTGCAAACCATTTTGAAAAATTAGAATTCTATTTAATAAGCATTTGAAAGCTGTATACTCACAATCCTGTGCTGCATTTTGTCAGCAACTCCAAAGAACTACTGGTAACAACCCTTTAATAAGAATGAAATATCTTTCTTGAACATGAAATACAGAAAACTGATTCAGAAAGTTCAGAGCAGAAACATCCTTTGGTAATGAAAACACAGTGACATTTCTTGTAGTTCCATAAAGAAAAGGGGTTCAAGCCAGGCCTGCAGGTAGCACGAAGAACTAGGATCCACAGGTATGCCCCAATGTGGATCACAAGCCCCCCTCCCCCCCAATTCCTAGGCCATACACAAACAGAAAATGGGCTGACTTGGTGATGATGGAGAGGAGAGAGGCTTTACTATTCCCCAGATGATTGCCGAGAAGACAAACTTCTAAGCTTGCTCTTCTCCACTCTCTCCAACCTGCATACATTTGTCTTCCCCCCCCCCCATCCATTTCCCTCTATTAAATTAAAATAATCTAGATAAAAGCATTAGCCAGCTGGGAGAGTCTTGTGGATGCCAAGGGAGGTCTCTGTGGGTAGGTACCATTTTGGGGACCCCAGCGTGGACAGTAAAATAATATACAAATAACTGTGGCCCTTCAGTTGGTGGTAATATCAACAGAACTGTTTAGCTGTTATGCCTAAAAAGGGAGCATAGGGGTGGCTGCCCTGACCTCAAAGTACATTGGCCCCTTTCTCCTTTCTTATTCTCAGCCTTGCTGGGTTTCAAATAGGAAGGATCCTACTGTCTTCAGGTGAGGCAAGGACATTCAGTTTGGCCTTACTCAATGAGAATGATGGAAGCTGACCTTCACACCTCTGGAAGACAGTAGGTTAGACAAGGTTTTTTAGATATTTTGGTCTTATTCCATGGAAGAAGTTGAAGTTCCAGTGTATGGAACTGATGGAAATTGTAGGACATCTGGACTGGGCTTATGAAATAATATTTTATTTCTATCTGCATCTTCCTCATGCACCAGAGCATCAATAACCTCATACTTTGAAACCATGGGCATTCTCTATCCCAGATCTTCAATGTGAGGCTGTAGTAACTTGAAAAAAAAAAGAGAATTAAAAATCCATATGCTGTGGCAACTGTTTCTTATTTGTATGGTCTAATGTATTTTGGATTCTTTTAGTGCTTCCCCAAGGCCACCATGACTGAGATGCAAGCTCAAACATTTGCAGACATCCAAGCACCATGCTGATTGTGTGTTTTGGGGTAGATTTTTGCTGTTCCTGCTGACATGAGTTCAGGAGATTCCGTGAACATCTTGCCTGGAGCACCCAGACAATTCTTCTGCTGCAGACCAGCAAAGAACAGTTAACAACCCCAAATTCCCAGCAGCAGTGAAAGTGAGAATAATGTTCCTTTCTATCAGTCCCCACCTGCCAGGATCTTCCGGCCAAATCATTTAACAAAAGACACTGGAGTGAGAACTACTGGGAACTGGGTCAAAAGCAATTCCACCACTGTGCAGCATTCTTAATTAAGACAGAAAAAGAAAACCCAGCAGGGGCTGGCACTAACGTTTGCATGCCAGATGATCAGATAAAGTGCTCGGTGAGGTCTCAGCAAATCAGTATCATTTTCCGAGCAAATGTCACTACTGAAGCTTGTTTGTCTCTCTCTCAGTAAACTGGGCTGATCTCCTTTCCTGTAACAAAATAAGATCTCTGACATTCTTGGAGAGAGCCTGGGAGACATGGTCAAATAAAGTATGGCTGCCTCAGTGTACCAACATTTGGCAAAGTTTTGTTTGAGGGACATGAAGGTAGCAACATTTCAGCATCCAGTTCTGATATATTTATGCAACTGATAAAAACATCCATCTGCTTGGGCCTGAAAGGAGGTGATTTTTGTTTTTGTTTCATTAAAAGTGAAGGGATATTTTTCTTGCATTAAGTGTTAAATGCACTGTTAAAGACTTACATTCTATTACTGTTTAACTCCAACTGTTACACTTTTTACACTTATGTAAAAAGAAAAAAATGTAACAGTTGGAGTTAATATGTGTAACCTACATATATATTAAACGTGAAAATTGAAGATCCCACTCCATGCATATGATATAAAACATTCTAATCATGAACATTTATATTCTAATAAATATTCTTCTTTAAGATAGGCAAGACTCATTTTCCATGATACACCTCTTTGACCTTCAAGCTAGTATGCTTGAACAGGACAATTACAGGAAGGACGCTATCAAACTGGAGTTAATTAACAAATCTCATCTCATTTCTTGCAAAAGGGTTTGTAAAAGGTCTACAGATAATTCTTTTACCACAAACACGTACACAAAAGAAGACAGTGTTGTGTGTTCCAGCTGCCAAGAAAATCTGGGGCTCCTTGAAAGCTGTTTGTTTTCATTTCTTACTTGTGTAATTTGAAATTCCTGGCTATGTGAAAAGATCTTCTGAATGGTAAGGTCTCATAAAGAATTCTTTTGTCTTCCTCCCTTCTATCTGTGTCTGTATATTGTATTAGTAAAGGTAAACATTTCTGAAGTGTGACCCTCTTGAATTCTCAAACTCTTTTTGGAATTTGAGGGAAATCATCCACCAAGTTTCAATTACTGCTTTACTATATTCCAGTAATTGAAGTTGACCTATAAACTTTGAAACAGAATAGAAAATAAAACAAGCACAATAAACTATTTTAGACTGATTTATTTATTTATTAAATTTGTCCCCCGCCCATCTCCCCCCAATGGGGGACTCTGGGCGGCTCACAACACATTAAAACAATAAATAAATATACAATTAAAATTTATTTATTTATTTAATTTATATGGCCGCTCATCTCATATACATGACTCTGGGAAGCTAACAGTTCAAATAAAATAAAAACTGAGTAAAAACACAACCCATAATTAAAAACATGAATAACATAAAATAGCAGCTGAGAACAATCACAACATGCCACAATCGATATAACCAAGAAATAAATTATGGATTTTTGTCGAATGGTAGAGAATAATAATTGAAACACCCTTCCAAAATTTCAGAGTCAGTCCAATAATATTGAATGAGATGTGTTCAAAATATTCACATTGGCAGTATGGAGAATCCTGACAGCTGCCTCACTAATCAACTTAACCAAAGTCTTTATGGCTGATATAAAATGACAGCTGCACAGCTCTGCCTTTGTATATATGAAACAAATTAAGTGGTCACTAAAATTCTTTTGGAGCACTGTCATAGGGTCTTGAAAAGGTTAAAATTAAAATTCAGAGAAAGATCTTGATTGGATAGGTCAATGGGAAAAAAATATGGATCAGAACTTGGGACCCAAAATTCCTAGAATTTCAAACTCAATGTATTCTCAATATATTAAAATATATTAAAATATTTTTTTCCTCTTGTCAAATGTGGACTGATATGAGCTTCAAGTCAACAGAGGTAGGTGATTTACTTAATCAATCAGACTTTGTTGTGTTTTTAAACTATATTTGGTTGTTTTAACTTTTAATTTCTGTAATAAGAAATATTTATTTATTTAAATTTCTATAGCCGCCCATCTCAACCAAGTGACTCTGTTGTTCAAGCTTCAGGTCTTGTATAAACTATTTATCTATAAGAAAAACTTTACTATGTTTCATTTTAACCCTTGATTGTGGTTGAGTAATAGCAAACTATAAAGAGATGCCAGCAGGTTCCATACAGAAATCAAGACAGTGGTTTACAGTCTTGCTAAGAAAACTATAGTATATATTAATTATATTATATGATTTTGAACAAATCAAATGTTAGAACAAATTACCTGATGAATCAAACTAAGTACCTTTCATTTCTTAACAATGCTGGTCTTTGACAGCAATAAAGATTTGATTTGATTATCTCTTAACTTCCCTCACGGATCAATCAGATACAATGGGAAAGTCAATGAGAAAAATATTGTTGCCACTAGTAGGCTTACTTTCTATCAAATTCTTTAATCCTTTTATATAAAAACATCTAAGTTATTAGTCATCAACACATCTTGTGGCAGTGTGTGCTATGCCCTAGTGACATGCTGAATTTCCTGTCAATCAGTTTAATTCATGACTGAACAACCTGTCTTGGCCTGAGAACCACATCAGCGATTTGTGAAATGTGATGTGAGCATGGAGTGGATATGGCCAGGTGAAAATGCTTGCAATCACAGCAGAAAGTTGGCACCTACAGATTAGGAACAACATTATTTTTAAATACCGCCCACTCTTCTCATAAAATAACCCTGAGTTCCTCTAATCATTAAGTTTAATTTCAATTTACTTAGGGTTGATCCACATGACCAGCTTGTTCCAGTACAAGTATGGGCCACTGGCTGTTTTCTGAGGGCAGGAACACGTGATGCCATGCATTACCTGTATCCAGCCCCATTTTTTTCTGCTAAGCATTGAGAACTGTGCTGTTGACTTGTGCAAGCTCAAACAGAGCTCTCTAGTTTGCCTGTGTGCATCATTTCACTGCACAGTAGACCGACCCCTCTGTTCCAATTGACCACTGTGTGCTGTGGCAGAAAGGGCCCTCCCTTCCCTTTATCAGTCGCTAATCTCCATGTACTTTTTTACAGGCTCACCAGTGGAACAGTGAAAAACTGGGCTATTTTGGGAAGAACCGTGAAATAATGGTCCTGTCCTTTTCTCCCCCAACTTTGCTGATGAAACTGGGTTTTTCCCCCCAAGTTTTAAAAATTTACTGATGAAGCAATGAAAAGGTGAACTGTGGACCTGTTCCATTCTGAATTTTTTCCCATTTTCAGTGTCTTTTTTGAGATGCAGTGACCTGAACGAATTGTATGTGAGAGAGCTAACTGTTGAGGCAAAATAACAGAGTTCTGTGATATCTTAAATATTTAAAAATACATTATGGCAAAAGGTTTTTAAATTTTCAGTATTCCCACTAAGGCTGCTACACACACACACACACACACACACTGACAGGATAATGTAGGCATTTTAGTTTTGATCTCTTCTTTAATAACCCCTAGCATAAAATTCTCCCCCCCCCAATAGCTATGTAAAACTAGGTTGACATTGTAATTGACCATCTTTCACAGATCCGAACCTTCATTCTTGGTTGGTTATGACTAGTTCAGCTCAATCAATCTATACTATATAGATGCACTGCTTTACACTTGTGTACACTACACTGCATTTCTTTACCATTTTGTTGTTCTTTCATTCACTTAGCTTGAAGAAATCTTTTTGGAGGGCTGAGTTTCCCTAGGCTGTCATTGTCCAATTTGATATCAGATGGGTGGAAAAATACACTAAAGGAGAACATTATGAATAAGATGGGAATCTGATCTTATGCACACTTTCACCAAATTTAGTTTCACTGAATTCAATGAGGATTACTTTTAAGCGCATCACAGAAGTATGCAGCCTAAGCATTTACAGGTAGTCCTTGGGTTACAATGGGACTGGGACTGCTGTCTCTAAGCGAGGCAGTCATAAAGCACAATATCATGTGATCGCATCGCTTAGCGACAGCAATCCCGGCAGTCCCAGTTGCCTTTGTAACCCCAGGAATGTGCGGGTCATTAAGCGGGAAGAGGCAGGAGTCCCAGGTAAGGAGTGGGGGAGGGGATCTGTGGGGTTGCCGCAGGCGGGCACTAGGGAGCATGGGCAGGTCGGCGGGGGCTGCAAGAGGACCAGAAGAGGCCTTAGGTGGGTCAGTGGAGGCCGCAGGAGAGCGGGGGGGTGTGTGTGCTGTGGACATGCTTACGCTATGGAGTGTGGGCAAACGGGATGCGATGGAGTCTCCTGGGGAATTTTGAAAAAGCAGCAGGAGTGGCTTACTGGGCTGACTTGCAACCGTCCCTGCTGGCTTCCCCGTTGACTTTGTTTCCAACATTTACCTTTTTTGATTCTATGAATATATCTCCAAAAGTGCACAGTGTATACTAAAGAAAAATGCACTCACTTATCTTTTATGGCAACCTTCCTTAACCTGGTGCCCTCCAGATCCTTTGGATTTCAATCCCACAATTCCCACTTAGCCTCAGGAACCAGGTTCTGAAAGGTTGGTCTGAAGCCACTTTACGAAATTAGATCTCGCAGGCCACAATTCCGATTAACAGTAGACCATATGGCTGGAAAATACGGTAACTGAAGGCTAACATATGCAGAGAGAATCTAGTTAAAGAATCTGAGAGCTCATCCTCATGTTCCCCTAAATGTGGCACAAACATGCCACAGGAACCATGTTTATATGCTATATCTTCTTTTAAATATAATTTTATTACGAATTTTAATTATAATAGTAAAATCTAATACAGTACAAGTTTATATACTATACCACATAACGTTGCCTTACCTCATCCCCACCCATGGCTTTAGATGTTCAACTTTCAAAGTTTTCAAAAAATCAAGAGTCTAGTAACACTTTCAAACTAACGTATTTTATTAGAAGGTATAAGCTTTCATGAGCTACAGCTCATTTCATCAGATGCACCAAAAGCGTACAGTATGCCTTTTAATAAAGACCCCTTCTGATTTTGGGCTACCATAGACTGAAACAGTTCTCTTCCTACAATGTCTTTTAAACAGTGTTTTCCCTCTTCTCCTGACACAATTCTTGCCATGGACCCAACCTAGAAAACTTAGTCCAGAGGTTATTAAACTGGGAGTAATTTGGGCATATTCTGGGGTAACAGAGCAATTTGTAATGGCTTGTTTGTGAGTCAAGGGTCCAGCTGGGGACTGCCACTGCTGAGACACGTCCGTAAAACAACAGAGTCTGGTTTTTTGGTTCCCAGTTTGAGACTGGGAAAAGGGGTAATTGGGTCGAATAGTTTAAGATCCACTGGCTTAGTCAACGATGTGGTTGATGGGGTAGTCCAGAGATGGAATCTTCTGGGCTCCTATTAGTCACTTTAGGCTGGAACAGGCACGCCCTTTCCTCGGTGACCATTTCAGCTTGGGCACCTGGGTCCTGCAGAGACCCCTGCCCACCTAATGCAAAATACTGGTTAGCTCTTATGCAGGCTCCTTATGTTTAAGGGTTTAACCCACTTTTGAATGAGCCCTGGGCTGGTATTAAATGAAGGCTTAGTGCAATTTAGAAAGCCTCTCAGACGCTCAGTTTGAACGAGGAAAGACAGCGGGCTTTGCCAGCTTGTGGCTGCTTCTGCCTAAAAGTGGTTTTGCCTGGATGTATTTTTTACTGTTTTTATTACAGGATAATAAAAGCAAGGCTCCTTGACCTTTCCCACCGGCCACTACAGGATGCAGCTGACCTTTCCTATTTGCTGCCACCATTGCTATTCCTTTGCAGCACTAGCTGAGGAGTGAGCATTTTTGTGGTCAGTTCTTCCCTCCTGCTTCACCCTGTGCCCTCCTCCACTCCTGCAACCTGTCAGTCTGGCTAGCAGGGCACCTCTGTGTGTGTGTGTGAAGAGTCAAGCTAGCGATCTTAACCACAGGTTCAGTGAACCATCTCTTTTTCCTTGCATGGACACTCATAAAAAAGAGTCAGAGCTTTTGTCATGCAGTTGTGGCTGACATTTTTACTTGTTTCGTGTGTGCACGCGCACCCCCCCCCCACACACACATTGATGTCCCTGCAGGCTAGTTGAGGCACAGGGTTAGCGCTCTTCACTAGATCTATGTCCGGGGAAACTGTCTTATAGGCCACACTCTTCGCAGTCACCCAGTGCTCTCTTTTCACACAGCTGGAGCCTCTCCCAGCTGGAAGGGAAACCAAGCCAGGCAAACACAAGCACAGCATGCTTTAACTTCTCCAGACCACTCACTGGCCTCCTTACTGAGAACAGGGCTCAGCAATCAGTGCAGTGCAATTTTGCACCAGAAGCTTCGCTGCCAGCTCCCAAATTAGAGGGAAGGTCTTTAACATGGATCATCTGGCGCTGTCCCAAATCAAAAGAAAATCCCTGCACAGTGGACTGCCTCCCTTGGTAAACATGCCTTACTTTTGAGTAACAGCTTCCCTGCAGTCCGGTCAGAGCTAACTGGAAGGCGTTGACCGACTGGATTCCTTTAAGCGCGCCTGAGCTGAATCGGGCAACCACCGAGAAAGCGAAGGTTAGAACACGCGGGGATCCGCCCGCTGCCTTGGGGAGGGCTCGTCGCGCAGGAATCGCAGGGCGAGCGCGCGGTCTCGAACTCCAAGGATCAACTTTGGGACCTTTGCCTGCGCGCGGGCCACTCAGATCCTCAGCTGGGCGGGAGCAGCCGCCCCGCTAGGCTCGCCGGCAGCGCAGGGAACTTGCGGGGTGGTCTGGAGGAGCATCTCCCGGCGCCCTCCACGCTGGACCTCTTTCCTTTGGGGCTGCCTTCAGATTCCTTGCCTCGAAACGCGTGGACGCTCCGGATCGGTGCTTTAATTGTAAATAGGAACATGATCTCTTCCGCGGATTCACTCCGCACGTGAGCAGAAGCAGCTTGAAGAAATCGCCCCGGGGCGCTTCTTTTGGGCTGGCCGGGCCGGGGGGGGGGCTCTCTTACGTCACGTCTGACTTAACGCGGGTCGCTCGCCCGCAGGGGGGTGCTAGGCGCTGTACGGCAACCCGCGCCTGATTTCCTCCTCCTTTCGCTTTGAAACGGCCGGGCCAGCCATGCCAGTGGCCTGCCGCTCTCGGAGACTGGCGGGAGCGCTGCTCTTCTCTGCCTTGCTGGCCGCGGCGGGAGCGGAGGGCGGCTGCGCTGCGCTGGGGCGCTGCTGTTCTGGCAGGAGCCTGGAGTGCGTGAGCGCCGGCTGGAGACCGGACGGATCCTACGGACCCTGCTACTGCGACCAGGCTTGCCTTTCCACCTTGGACTGCTGCCGCGACTACCAGCAGTTCTGCCCAGGTGCGTCTCCGCGCGGCCGAGAGGGCGGGCGGACGGGCGGGGAGCGCGCCAGGTGAGCGGGCCTAGAGGGCGACCTAAAGGACGCGCGCTTCCTCAAGCTGGAGAAGGGCTGGCGGCCGTCTGCCTCTCCCGCGCTCTTCTTCGGAGCTACTTCGTCTCCACGGCTTTTCTTTCCGAGACCTGCGTAGGATAGCAGCTGCTGTGCCTTAGAGCAAGGTTCCTCAACCTTGGCGACCTGAAGATGTGTGGACTTCAACTCCCAGAATTCCCCAGCCGGCCATGCTGGCTGGGGAATTCTGGGAGTTGAAGTCCACACATCTTCAAGTCGCCAAGGTTGAGGAACCCTGCCTTAGAGGCTCCACCAGGGCCACTTAGGCACTGTCACGAGTGGCCTCGCAGCTCTGCAACTTTGCCCCCCCCCCCCGTGGCTCCGACAACTCCCAGAAGCGGGGAATTCCGGGAGCTGTAGTCCCTAAGCATCTGAAAGGACAAGATGAGGGGGAAATCCCCAGGAAACAGCTTTTTTGCAATGCTGGAGCCTCACAGTCACCATACAAGGGGAGCAGCCACATGAAGATGGGGAAGCAGTGGGGCAGCCAACAGCCCATGCTCGGGGACACTGTTTATTTTGTCAGCCTGTGCCATTGGTCCTTTGGGCTAAATGTGGGATTTTGCAGTTGTGTCTTCCAGGAGTTTTTAATATGTCACCATAGGATTTCCTGTCCTGTGTATCCAGGATCCCAGGGGAGCAATTAGCATTTTCCAATCTGGTGCCCTACAGAAGTGATGGGACTGTGACACCCAACCATTGGTGCAAGGATAAACAGTCCCAAAGTGCAAAAGATGAGTTGTCATATTTGCTACTCACCACTAGGAGGCACTGTACAGCCTCTTTCATCCTATATTGGGACTCATTAGGCATAGGTAGCCTCCATTATATTATTAGATCCTTTATATATAGCCAAAAAACTGTAGGGATTAGTCTAAGCAGTTGCCAGGAACCAACACTTAGGGAACTATATAGATCAGTGATTCTCAACCTTGGCAACTTGAAGAAGTGTGGACTTCAACTCCCAGAGTTCCCCAGCCAGCATGGCTGGCTGGGGAATTCTGGGAGTTGAAGTGCACACTTCTTCAAGTTGCCAAGGTTGAGAAACACCGATATAGATATTCAAGCCTGAACTGGGATTTCAACCTACAGGCCTTTGCATCGGATGGCCACCTTACAGTGCATTTAGCTTTAAAGCGATCTTGGTCTGACAAAAATAGGGCTCAGCAGACACTGGAGGGAATGGCAAAACAGAGGCAGAGGGATGAAGACACAGTTACAGATCTATAACTTCGAACTTGGAGCTACAGAAGGACCTAATCAAAGGCAAACCAGAAATGGTATGATTTTGCTGGTGGGAATGACAAGACTGAAACCAACATGATTAGTCTTGGTAGAAGTACACAGTTATGCTCATTGGTGTTCATCAAATCAGATGCAGGAAATGTTGCTGATCAACCCCAAACCAGTCAGAGATCTGAATATATTTCTTCTGCCTGCCTTTATTCTATCCAGTACTTTTTTCATTGACATTAAAGTCTCTAGCACTCATTTTCTGGTGCCCTCCATAAAGGTTTTGCAAGTCCTATTGTCCCCAGCCCAGAGAGAAATGCTAGCCTGACCATAAATATTGAAACAGCCTTTTAGGGCAGCCTTCCCCAATCTTGTGCCCTCAAGATATTCTGGGAATTCTGGAAGTTGTAGGCCTGATGCACGTGGACAGCACCACATTCAGGAAGGCCATGAGGGCTGGAATCCTGGTTTAAGATATAAAATCAAAGAAGCCTAATACAGAATCCTGCTGTGTACCTCACATGTCATAACTATACTCTCCTTCATTCACCACAAGTTCATGAAACTTTATAAGATATTAATGTTTTATATGCCAAAAGGCCTATAAACAAATTGTTTCTCATGGTTCTTCCTCTCCACAGTGGTGGTTTAGCTTTTATTAAAACCATTAAAAGTCTATTTTTTGATAACCAATCAGGGGTTGATTTAAGCACCATATCCTTTACCTCTGCCATCTTGTGGTGTTCTGTAGGCGTAGCATGATCTTTTGGGTAGGATAAGAGCAATGACCTCTATGTTTCTTTCAAAGGACAGTGGAATGTTAGCGTGCAAAGTAGTCTATGATCTTTATATCTGATTTGTTTTCTCTGAAATTCTCTAAGTGAACTCACTCTTGTTCCCATTTAAACTCCATGTCATCTTTATTTGCTAAAGGTCAAAGTGATCTAGCTCAGTTTTCCCAATCTGTTGCCCTCTATTTGTGTTGGGACTGCAACTTCTAGACTTCTCAGCCAGCACAGCCAAACGCTTTACTTTGGAGCAGGAAAGCTCAGAAGATGCCTCCATGGGCACCACCACTATAAAACACTGAACTGTATACATACAAGCACAGCCATGGTTTCTGTACTCCAAGTTTTATTGACTTAGCCACAGCTGGCTGGGTGGAATGGAGCTAGTGGAATGGAGTAGATAAGGCAAGGAGAAAGGAGACTGAAGTTCTAGTTCATCCTCAGCCACAGAAGCCAGCTGATGACGTTGGTCCAGTCACTCCCTCTCAGCTCTAATCAGCATCAGGGTCTGCAACAAGCTGTCTGAAAAACAAAACCCTTTTCACATCATGTACTGACACGCTTTGCTGAATTAGATGAGCACAACACAGAACAGGCTGACCCTGCAGCTCAGGGGGACACACACTAACAGCAACTGCAACCCTTACTAGCTTCACAGAGTTGCTGTTATGGGGAAAATAGGAGGGAGTGCTAGGCATGCAGTATACATACATAGTATAGTATAAAACCTGGAGTACAGAAACCATGGCTGTGCTTGTATGTATACATGAGCTCCTGCAGGAAAGGTGGGATATACATTTTTTAAAAGAAACAAATAAATAAACCCTGGTTTCCAAATCTCAATGGCTGGGTTCATGCAATGCACTAAACTAAAACCACTTTGTGGCTTGGTGGTAAAGCTGATCAATCTTTGAATGTTAAAGTTGAAAATACAGAATAGAAAACCTTGTAGCTTGCTGGGTAATGTTGGGCCCATCATTATGGCTTGTTTTAGCTTCACCTATTCACATGGTTGTTGTAGGGATAAAATTGGGGGACCCCTTGGGGGACCCTGCCTTGAACTCTGAGAAGAGAAAAGACGGGATGTAAATGCAATAAATACATATCTATGAGAATGTGGATTGTAGTGCTTCATCCTGTAGCTGGGAAATCACATTTATGAATATCCCCTCTGTAAATGAAACAAACTACTCTGTAATTAGAAAATCAGCATAGCAGAGAGAGATTTAGAAAGTCTTTGTAACTTGTGGAGGTTTTGTTTCCGGTTAATTCTATCAGCCTTAATATGTAAACTAAGCATTGCTTCTAAAATACTAACTAAATTAAACACCATCTGGTTCAGACTCTCGCTTAGCAGGAATGATCTGAGTTCTCTGGGATGTTCACTTGATCCTGCACAGGTTGGATAACAGCTTTTAGAAGTAACTTTCTTGCTCTTTCTGCAGAGGCCTCTTGTCTGGTCTCTGACTGGAGTGAATGGAGTGGATGTGCTGAACGCTGCAAGGCGACCTACCGCATCCGAAGGAGACGCGTGATCCAGGAGCCTAGGAATGGTGGTGAAGCTTGCCCTCCTCTTGAAGAGAAGGCTGGCTGTATGGAGTATGGGACTCAGCAAGGAACGTTGTGCAAGTACTCCTTTAGTAAGTGGTGGTGGGGGGCAGTTCAAAACCTCATTTAAGTACATTTAAGACTGCAATGACAGTGGAAATCTTTTTGGAATATTTATTGTGGCCATTATTTTTATATTGCATAATAATAAATGTCAGTTTGAAAGATGGGTGTGATTCCCCTAAGCACAGAGATAGTTTCAAATAACAGCTGGATATGGCCCATCTGGGTGATGGAATAAGGAAGAGGAGACAGGCAGCTTTTAGCTTCTTATCTGACATGGACTCAGTCAGTGCCATAGTGCCCCCACCCTCTAATTGCTTTAATTGGAACTTCTCCACCATGATGTTATTGCAACGCTTTCCCAGGTGCATAAAACAAAAAGCAGTATTAAATATAATTTAGCTCTCAATTTAGCCCTTTGCTCCTAGCAAGAGGCAACTGCCTTTAGGGTTAGCCCTTCAAGAGCCAGCCTGCCACATCTAGGCTAGATAGCATAACTACTTGTCAAAGGCCTCTATGACCAGGGAGAAAGAATTTCCAGGTAGATGGGGCCCTTCCTACCAGGCCTAGGAGCAACGTAGGTCACTGTTGATGGTAGAACTGGAGCAAGTGTTGCTGTTGATATAGTAAAGTTGCTGCTCTACTCTAAATACCTTAAAGGCTGTTCACGCAAGAGAGAACAGACCTGTGCAGGAACAAGAATAGGGCAAGGACAAATGAAAAGCATTACAAGAAATGCGATACTGGCTGAATATTAGAAATAATTTATTAATGGTAAGAGCTGTTAAGCAATGGAATAATCTGTCTAGAACAGTAGTGGTTTCTCCACACTGGAAGTTTTCAAACAGGTTAAATGACCACCTGCTGGAGATGATTCAGTGGATTCTGGTGTTGAACAGAGGGTTGGACTAAGTTCACTATGAGAACATTCCAGCTCATACATACTATTGTTTCTACGATTTGTTCTAGCATTTTAGAACATGTGCTGAGAAAGCTATGGCTGTTATTGACATGAATCAATTAAATTAGCCAAAGTAGGAATGGTATTGCACTTTTATGCCTGTTTGGTTGTAATCATAATGAAACATCATTTCCATTTGCATTTGAACTTCATCCTATTTATTTTATCACTTCAGTTCTTTGGTGAACCAAGGAACAGGTTGGATTTTAGAGTCCTCAACACCTGTGGAATCCACTGGGACCCATAAAACTTTGGGGGGTAGACCAGTTTAGCAGATCCACAGTCCTTGTGGAGGAGAAGGCCACTGCCTGTCTAATTTCTCCAGGAAATGATTTATGCTAATAAGATTATAGATCCATACTCCATTTTCAAACTTTGGTCTAAAATCAAGATCAAGAGCATTTTCTGCAAGATAGTTGGGCCAATGGCATACGGTTAGGGCAGAATGCCTCTTTAGAAGTTGATGGCTACAAACATCCCACCTTTGTCTTTGCAGCCCTGGGCTGTTGGGAATTGTAGTTCAGCAACAACTGGAGGACCACAGGTTCCTCATATCAGGCGTATGGAAATACTTGCATGGTATCATGGCAGCTATGAAACCCTGAATTGGCTTCTAAAATTTCAGTGGATCCTGAGATCCTCTAAGAAATTAGGCAGAAAACAGATAGGCAGTTATAGCTCTATACCAGTAAAATCCATAACCTGACTCTCTGGCTTAGGAACAAGGATAAATAGGTCTCCTACCGAAGAATTTGGTACAAGTGAAAGCAGTGCTGTTCCCTTAGCTGATCTCAATATGTTTGGCTATATGAGAAACAATAAGAATTGTTTCTTTTCTAGTCTGTGTTAAAAAGGTTAATTAGTTAAGCCAAACTAATATTTTTTTTCCTAAAAAACAAAACATGTGGCTGAGACCAAAATAAAATCTGTGGGTTGGGGATCAATTCAAATGGTTTATATTTTATTTGGGTTATATTTCTGTCTACCAAATCTGTGGGGGATTATTAAAATAGCTTCCTTCCTTTATCCCAGTTACTAGAATGATAATAAGCAGGCCTGTTCTGACAAGAAAGAAATGTGGTGAAGAATTTCCAATTCTGCAGATGATGAATAATTACTGGTGGTCTGCAATTATGGGAGAAAACTCTCTTTGGTTTCCCACTTGAGAACAATGACAAGGCATTAAAGTCCATGACTATCCCAGTCTTTATTGTTCTGCTGATGTAAATGAGTTTTAGGGTGCAGTTTTCACTGACTGTGGCTGTTGTGCTTTTTCCCCCTTTGATGTAATCAGTCCCAGCATTAATAACTACTGGAGGCTATGGGAAAGCAAGAAGAAAGCGTGCTGTGTCCAGAGGGAGGGAAAGAGTTGGGTAAGTTCTATACTTCAGCATTAGAAATTTATTAACAGTCCTGTTGTTTTGCCTCTTTTAGTCACGCTGTCCTGCATGGTGAATGATAGTAGTCAAGAATCTCAACACTGGGAGAGACTTTAGAGTCTTATATGCATTTCCCTAATCCTAAACCCACCTCCAGCAGATCTTGCCTTCTCATTCCCCCCACTTTTAAAACAGTACTAAAATTAAAAGTGCATTTGGTTTTTAAGTAGATATTGGCTGGATTCACACAGTGTGTTAAATCTAGTTTAACAAAATGCAATTGCTGTGTTCACATGAGATGCTGCGAACAAACAAATCAGCCATATTACGGCTCAATGTGATGGCCTGGCTGATAGAGCAAGTAAAGATAATGGATGGTTTTCCCACAACATGCAGAACCACAAACAACAGAACCCTATTTTATCTTAGTCTAGGTTGTTATGGGAATCCAGCCATTGAATTGCCAGTTGCATCATTTTTAAAGTCAGAGAATTTATGAGATCAGGGCAATGTACTGTATGGTTCCCAGTACCTGGGTAAAGGTTGTTGCCAATTGAATGTGACAAAAGAAATCATTATATACATGGTGAGTAATCATATGCATTGCACTGAAGTATTTTAATATAATTTTAAGTCATTATTAAAATTTAAATTAAAATTGATGTATCCCTGCTCATTATATGGGTATGCTACTCAGAAAGGTTGTAGATCCCTGGTGTAAGGGGCAATGGGAAAGAAGACTTTAAAGATAGGACACTGCCAGTAAGAATCAGTTTATTGTCTAATACAGTGTTTCTCAACCTTGGCAACTTTAAGATGTGTGGAGTTCAACTCCTAGAATTCCTTTCTGGCTGGGGAATTCTGGGAGTTGAAGTTGCAGCTTTGCCAGTTGTGTGAATTAGGCCTAAGATTCCAGTTCTTTGTACACTTTTCTTGCACTGAATTTCCATTGAATACAGTGGAACTTACTGAGGAAAAGAAGAAGAGTCTCGGGGATCAAATCAAAGATCTGACCTCTTTAGTCTTTCATTCTTTTCTCACAATGGCAACCAGTTACTACTAGGGAGTAATAGTAGACTCTCCTGCTCATGTTCATCAGCAACTGGAATAGCATAAAGCTAAAGATGTCATTTTTTCCTGGTGACTATGCAGTAGAGTATTTCCATGCAGTTTTCTTGATAACACTACAAAACTGCTTTGCCAGTATCTTCTTTCGGGATATTTTTTTCCCACTTCCCAGTCTACTGTTCAGCTCTACAATTCCCTGGTGCTATCTCCTCCAGGTATTAACTTGGCTGATCTTGCTTAACTCCCAAGCCCAGACAAGATTGGCCAGGTGAGATGGAGAGGCATTCTGGCTTCCAAGTCCACAAGCTGCTTGTCACATCTTCGGTCTCTTCTGTGACAGGTATTGTGTTGAGTTCCAGCTCATAGACATCACAGAAGGCTGCCTGCACGGGAACAGTTCCTACACTCACTGGATGAAGTATCTCAGTGAAGGACACACAGTGTGTGTGGAGTGCCAACATCCAGCCTTGGATCAGAAGAGTCTACACTGCTCTGGGGATGGGAGCGGAGCCACGAAGTAAGAGCAGTGGTTGTCTTTTGCTTAGTGAGGAAATGTGTACTGGATCATTTTAAGTCCATGTCACTCAGATTTTACACCACAAGAATGAAATACTACATACATATAAGAGTGAGATTGAAAAGTCCTGGGGTAACCATTAGAGGGATTGTTATTGCACATATCCAGTGACTCCATGCTGGAACTCCTGAAAATGCAATCACAGAAATGATAGGATTTGTTTAGTCTACCCATACTATAATGTGGGCTTGTTCACACATGCAAGGGCAAAACTTGTTTAACCTACATTTGATGACAGGTTCCTTGGTCTTGATTCCGATAAAGCAGTGTATCTGAGATGGCGTGAGAGGACTCTGTGGACATGATGAGCAATTCATATAATCAGGTCTTGCTGCAGCAGCAGGGGCATCGGTTGGGGAGGTCAAAAAAGTCAAGATGGGTGCAACCATGCAATCAAAGCTTCATTCCTTTTTAACATACATTGCATGCTTGACACATGTAAAAAACAGATGAGGCTTTGATTGTGGCCACCATTTCAATTTTTTTTACCTCCCCCCTGCCCCATGGATACTCCTGTGTGGCGGCTATTAATAACATGTACTTGTGAATCATTCCTGATTATAGGAAGCAACTTATCACCTAGATCTGGGATTACGAACCTTTTCAGGTATCAAAAGACATCATGTGAGCTTGAATGATGGGATGATGTCCCCCTAATATGAAAAGGTGCAAAATCTCATTCCATGTTACCTTATTTCAGCATTCAGATCTTGTGTAACTTTATCCTAAGGATGCCCAAAGTTCATGTGTGTTGTGAGATTTCATTGTTCTCACAAGTTTTCATGTGAAAGCACTGAAATCTCAAGAGATCTGGGTATCTTCAAAGACTTGGATCATTAAAACATATTTTAAAATACTTTTAAGTAGAGATTAATTTGGTCTGTGAATCCTTTCTAGCAATACAGTGGACACCTTGTCTCCCAGAGGTGCACTGGTGCTATGACCTCATCTATGGCAGTCCATAATGCACAACAGCTAAGTGGCTAATTCCCTCTTGACTAGTATTGCTACAATGAACTTAAGTTGCCTTGTTTCAAGACTTGAAATAAATTTTGCTTTAAACATAAATTATGTTTATTAGAAGCCATAGACATGGTCTCTGGCACAAAACCGCCATCAGATACAGTTTATTTATGGTGTTAAACAAGAAGATTAGGTGTTTTCTGCACCCCCTGCACTGTTTTCATACATACATACATACATACATACAGCTACAACGTTATTTTGATAGAGCACAATAGCAGCAAGTA
This sequence comes from Python bivittatus, assembly GCF_059951505.1. NCBI lineage: Eukaryota > Metazoa > Chordata > Lepidosauria > Squamata > Pythonidae > Python > Python bivittatus. The sequence goes on from NW_028277098.1 coordinate 85,571,475, forward strand.
TATCTGTTGGCTGAAGCTATAAACTGCAGTAAAAATTCAAATGAAAGTTTTAAAAAAAGCCTGATATAATGTTGTTCTGCCTAGAAAGCCAGTAATAAAAATATGAGATGAGGTGAGTCTGAATACAGAATTTCAGGCTGCTAAGAGAAGGTCTCAAACTTCCATGCTTAAATGCATGCTTGTCATATTTCATTTGTCCCATCTGGAGATGACGTGCAAGCATGAGTGAATCTTGCCTATTAATGATCACAAAGGGAACTTTCTGTTAAGCTGAGATTTTGGCTATACCAACTGGGAATTCTGGGAGCTGTAGTCTTACACATCTGAAGAGGACCTGCTTGGGGAAGGCTACTGCATGCATTTTGATAAAAAAATTAAGTGACAAATTGGAAAACTTGGAAAAGGGCAAGAATGAAGGAATAACTGCACACCAATCTGTGTGTTACTTTTGGAAGCAGAAATTAGAGTGGTTATTTTAATAATGGGCCAAACAAATTTTACAAACATTTTTATGTTCCTTATTGGTTTGTTTTGGTATTTCCTCCCCTGATTTATTTTTCTGTTTTTGAAATATTTCTGCAAACTTGCTGGTACTTCTTTCATGTATACAGATTGGAACTTTGTGTCAGCACTTTCTTGATACACTGAGTCTCATCCACACAGCTCCTTTCCCTGGCTTGAAGATAGCTCACTTACTGTTCATTGAGGACATGTCCTCACAGTGGAGCCTCCATCTTGATGCCAGGCCACAGCTGAGGTGGGCTGAAGGTGATCTGGCATGAAAGTAGTATTTTACCTGGAAGAAGACCTCCCATGCAGATTGTCTAGGTTGCATGAAGAAGGGAAGTCAGTGACCTGCTGGGGTTCATTTGGCCTGCTGCAGAACTGCCCTCTCCCATCTGGCCTCTGAATTTTGTGCCACTGTGGCCACTTGTCCTGTGGCTATGGTGATGGTAGCCTTCCTTCTCCTTTGCCTCCTCCTTTCTTTAGTGATTTTGTCAGAGGAATATTAACCTTGTGGAAGATCAAACGTGGGTCTCTCACGAGCTCAGGATTCCCATCAGTAAGCTCTGTGCAGCCTTACAGACACCATGCAGCCACCATTCTCTTCCACCATGCTAACCATAGGCTCCCTGGGCCAAGCATGGATCCTTCATATGCCTTTCTGTAGATTCTTGATCACTATAAATGCACTCCAGAGCTGGAGATCTTGCATAGTGGAATGGAGGGGAGGGGCTTTAGGGAATGGGAAAGGAGGGCCAAACACTGGTTGTAATTGCTGAACCCTGTACTAGCAGGCACCTTTAGAAGGGTAACATATTTTAAAACAAGCCTCAGAACAATTCAGCTTCTATTTCATCTTCTGCTCTCATCTTTTTACAGTTTCCAAGAGTTGCTTTATGCCCTTGTGTGGGGGCAGCAGCACTACTGGCCTAAATGTTGATCTTTAAGATGAGCTTTGATAATTTAAGAGCTCAAAATGTAGCATTCCATCATGTGAGAAGCAGTCTTTCCAAATGGAAAACCTATGTATTTTTGATTAAGGTGAATTTCTCCCACCACCTTAGTTCCTAATTATCTGAGCAACTTTGCAAGAGCAACTCTAGATTTCTGAATTGCTTCATTCTTTTTAATGGCGTTATGTTCTTTGTTCTTTGTTCTTTTGTTTGCAGCTGGAGTCTCTAAAGAGTGTGGACTAGTCTTCCTTAGTCTAGATGTTTTCCAGATGTGTGAACTTCAATTCCCAGAATTCTCAGCAATGGCTGTGCAGGCTGGGAATTCTAGGATCACGTCACATATCTGGAATGTGCCCCGATTGAGGAAGATTGGAATGTCCCCTTTCTACCCAACCTTCCTTTGTTCCTTGAATACAAAGCCTTTATCCCAGGGATATGCTCTTTTTTTCAGATCGAAGACCACAGTTGGCCTTTGATTACTCTATTGGGGACCATGCTCCAGAAGAGTCAGGACAAAAAATTAAATTTGATTTAATTAAATTTAGATCAAATGCATATATAAATACACAGTGAACTTGAAGACAGTTTTTGGAGGCTCTGAGGGCCACAACTAAGGTTTTGAGACACCCTGATGCAGACATGGAGGCACAGATTCTGCACACCTCAATTATCCCCAAAAGTTTTTATTGTCCTTTTTCTGTGGAATTTATCTTTTCCTATGAGACAAGCAAACATTCAGAGTTTGTTATACTTTTGCTGTTTGTATACTGTTCCTCTTCTTTTGTTCCCTAAAAACAAGCAAACAAAAAAGAAAATATAATAATGCTGAACCACTGCAGTTTCATCCCAGGCACCAGGGAAATGGTTCCTCAGTTATGAAGGTGGCTTCATGGCTTCATCTAATTTAATTCTCATGTGAGCATGGCATCAGTGTTTTGTTGAATCAGCTGAGCCATGTTTGGAATGTCTCATGAGGTTTTATCTGGTGCAACTGAAACCATTTGTCAATATTCCTTTCCTCCTTGTTTCTTCCTGAAATAGGCTTTGAGACATTGATCAAATCTACTGGGGGATATGGTGACATGAAGATCTGCCTGCCTTGATAATTTGAGAAGAGAGCAGTGGAGAAAAGTCTTTAGAGCTGAGGGTGTGGAGAACACACAGTCTGAAGATCATTCATCTATTCAAAGAGTTCAGTGAAAGGATAGAATGGCTGTGAGATTTCCTCATCCCTTTTAATAGCAAACTTAGGTGATGAATGGGAATAGGACTGGAGCCAAAAAAACGTTTAGGAGAAACCGAGGGTTTATAGAAATAAATAAATACTCCTTCAGTGTAGTTAGAACCACACAGATAATTCACATTTTTAATATCTTGGGTTAATTGAGTCTAAGTCCATTTTGTGCATTACCAATTTGTTCAGTACATGTGGGTTTAAGAAGTAGATTCTGAGAGCTGCAATCAGTTTATACACCATAGCATCTTTGTGTGTTCAACTGGTACTTAAAAAGGCAGTCTTTAAAATGATGGAGTGAAATTTAGAGTGGTTTTTTTGTTTTGTTTTAATGAAACACTACTGAAAGATTCAGGCCTGATTAAGCACTACTGACATTTGCAAAAAGCATCTGTTGGGAACTATTAGAAAAGTCAGTGCCTCATTCTCGCAAGGATTATTTGTTTGTTTGTTTGTTTATTTATTTATTTATTTATTCATTTATTTATTCGACTCAGACAAGTGACTCTGGGCGGTTTTCTGGGCACAGAAGATTAGCTGTTCCTTAGGATTTGCAGGAAGATATGGCAGTTATGGAATGCAGGTTTGCAACAGATGTTCGTGTGCATGCAACTGGGGAAAGAAGGAAGAAAGGAAATGCTTTTCTAGGAATAACCTTTGCATTTTTTCATCACTGTCCAAATCTGCAACAGATTAAAAGCCAGCCTGCACATACTACCTTGCTAATGTAGGGGTGAAGAAAAATTAGCTTTTTACTTTATTGGATCCAAAATTTCTTCATCATATGTTTCTGCCATTGGATGGTAAAGGGTTCTGTATTGCTAGGAATAAAAAGGATGCTGATTCAGAACCCTTAACTCCAGAAAGGATAATCATGTGCACTGTTGCATATAAAGCAATGAAGTTGCTTTATGACAAGTTACATCAAGCCTACTAATTTCTGTTCTTGTTGGCAGCAGCTTTCTGGTATTCATGCCTCTCTTATCCTTCTATCTTTGGAGAAATGGAAATATTGTATGATGGCATGCTTTGTTTTGTTTTACAGGAACCAGCTACTGTACTGGCAGGCTGTGGGGAATCCAAGGTGTAAAGGGACCTGGAAGAGGGTTCGCCAGCGGGACACTTGCTCTTGCCCTTCAGTCCACAGCTTCTTGTTCATCTGACTTTCAGATAATGCCATCAACTTTTATTTCCTCACTAGTTCTCATTCACAGAAATTCACTGAACAGCTGCAACCTGTTGCATGGACTTTTCAACATTCTTATGATGTCTGAAGCCCTAGATTTCACTTCCAATATTTTATGTTTCAAAGAATATTGAATAGCAGGGCTTGGAGAGGAACCACTGCAAGAGAGAACCAGGATAGTAAGCTTTTGATCTGGAGGTAGACGCTGATGAATACAGATGGATAACCCTGTCAGTGCTCAACCGGGGTTGACTTGGAAGTGCATGAAGCAATTTCCTCTGAAAATTGAAATATTTCAGCTGAACTAGTGTTCACATATTGCCCACCTAGTTCTGTCTCTGAGTTTATCCTTTTTCTCCTTCCATTTCAACAAAGCTTATCTGCCTGGGGCAGCTGCAGTGAAGCTTGAGACAGTAAAAGAGGAGCAAACGTGATCTAATCTTTCTGCAATATGTTTGTCCTCAGATTTTTATGATCTCCTAAGTCTTATATCAAAGCCTGAGCCTAGGGAACTTTGGTAACATCACTCATAATTACCACTGGATGGTTTCTGCATGTGCAGAGATAAAGCACTGATGTGATACTGATCACATAACTCTGCTTCCCAAGAATCTCCTCCTCTTATATTTCAAAAGCAAGTTTTTAGATTTTATGGCTGTTGCAAAACTCTGTTTGGAACTTTTAATGCCTGTTGAAATCTTGGAAGCTATAGATTGTTGGATATGATTTCCAGGCATGTAACTTTCTGTTCCTAGGCAGTCCCCTCTTTTATATTTAAATTGCAAAAGCAGAATAAATGTATATTGTAGTTCCAATATCCATATTTTTGTATAATTTCCACCAGCCATAGATTTCAGGGTTTGTACTTTTATACAGAATTTCATGATTGTTCTGCACGTATTCAACTAAACTGACTATCTGAGCTAATCCTGTATATTTAAGTCACCTGCTTTATTTGTGAAACTGGAAAATATGCTGTCTTTTCATTCCTTGCCATACTGGTACTCTTCCCTTAAGTTTCTGCACAAAACAAACAGTCAAAGAAACATTGGCCCGTGGACAATAATGATTGATTTGGCCCCTACAAGGTTAATGGCAGCTTTAGGGAGGCAATTTAGATTGGGAAAATTGCATACAAGAATGAGTTAATCTCTAGATGCGCCCCCTCTCCACGGTCACTTCTGCTGGGAAACTCAATCATGGATATTCTTGCCTGATGCATCTTTTGTTTGTACTTCTCCTACACCTCCCTGTGGCTTCCTTAGATTTTGATGAATAAGAACATGAGGTATCTTTTGATTTGTTTTTACTCACTGGTCAAGCTGGAAGTCAGATGTTTCTGCAACAGATTGGCTTTTCACACATTGATATGTGGGAATGCTCTAGAGCGGGGGTAAGGCAGATGGGCTGCAAATAATTGGGGCAGTGTGTTGAGACCTTTTTGGTTCTACGTGGGAGGGGGTTAAGGGGTGAAATGTGCCACGGTGTCCTCACCCATGGGTGCGGTAGCCTTTGGAAGGGCTCCAAGACACAGCAGCTCCCCCTCTGATTGAGGTTGTCCATCCCTGCTCAAAATTATGACAGTATCAGACTGGAGAGTCTAAGGAACGTGAATATTATTGCCTGATTTTTTTATGAAGTGCTTTACGCAGACAATCCTACGTGCCCTGTTAGAAATATTTCAGGGGCATTACCTTCCACTTAAAACAGAAATTGTGGCAAGGGCTCCCAGAATTGAATGTTGGTGATTACATTGCAGTCTGCTTTGTTTGACTGACTCTTCTTGCCACTTTTCTCCAGTTAAAATTGTTTCTTACCTTCATACACTCTAATACGGCGCTTTCCAAATTCAAGCAGATAATCGTTCAGAAGGTTGTGGTTGATCATATGGAAAGTGCCTGAGAAGAGCAGGAAACCTAGCGGAGGGACATGATTTGCTCTACAGCATAAATAATTTTTCAGAGTGATCCAGGCTCTTTCCATCTGTCAAGTGGGTTTGGAAGCAGATAGGAATAGATCTAAATGATTAGAATCTTCCATTTTTTTTCTTCCTAGTGTTTTTCCTGCAGGTGCTTTTTTTCGGATCAACCAAATGTTGATCCGAAGGTTGTGACAGGAATTGACGACCGGCTTGTTGCCTGAGCCTAAGAGAGAGTGACTGGCCCAACGTCACCCAGCTGGCTTTCATGCCTAAGGCAGGACTAGAACTCACAGTCTCCTGCTTTCCAGCTTGGAGCCTTAATCACTAGAACCAAAACTGGTTCTCTTAGAATCTTCAATACTGCTTGAAATTAAATGAAAAATGAATCTTCAATACTGCTTGAAATTGGAAGCCACCATACATTTCCAGTAATTTATCCCAAAAGAAAATTAAAATGTAGACAATGATTACTAAAATAATTGAATATAAATTTGGTTTCTTTATTAAATCATGATCACTGGCTCTTTCACATATCTTCTAAGAGGATCCGTATTTCCAAACTCAGCACTGGCAAATTTCAAAAGCAAGGATGGACAAGGACAAGAGATGGGTTGAAATCTCCCAAGCTTTTTGTCTGCTTGGGCTATATAAGCTGACAGGTAGCCATAGCAACATTAACAAGACTGTTCCTTTCATTTTAGATTCTATCAAAACTTAGTACTTCTAAGTTGGAATGAGTGTGTGATTATCTGAAAAACTCACAGTAAATTTCACATAGCAAACCACCATCCCCTGTTTCCAATCATAACCTAAGGTTTGGTGAGACTCTGAAGGAAAATCCCCAAGAGACTGCAAAGAAGCATTAGGTCCATCATTCTCAGAAGTCAATCTCTTTTTGTTCTCCATTCCACAGAAATTACAAGTAGCTGCAGTTTCCAGTTTGATCAAGTAGACAGTATAGAAAACTAGATCCAAAGTACCCCTACTGTATGTGCTACTCAGACATTATTTGTGACGGGTCCACATGTGACATAACTATAAAATACTGAGTGACATCTAATAGGTAATATTAATACCAAGGTACCAAAGATGGCAACCGTCCTTTACATCATGCTCAGGTCCACCTCCATCACTTGTGCCAAGGAGACTGTGAAATAGGTTGGATAGTACATAATGAAAATCTCAAGTCTATCTTGATACCCAAGCATCAGATATGGATGCTCAATTTTAGGAAGTCCATTCCAAACTAATGCTTCTCCCATGTTTGTGCTCCAGATTGAGCTGGTGCTATACAAAATCCTTGAACAGACACCGTGGCAACACCTGTTTTTTCTTTAGCCAGCCTTTTATGAAAGGAGCCAGGTTGGCGTATTTATTTACCATAGGTATAACAGACCCTATCCTGCCATCCACTAACAGCCAGTACTTGGCTATTCAATGGATCATCTCCCCAACTGTCATTAAGATCAGGTGGAACTTACTCCCAATAAAGGCTTGTCATCTGTAGGCTACAGTCCAGGCATTGAGTTCTGTTGAAGAGGAGCTTGTAGCTGTGAAGTATGGATTTTTCTCCATCTGAACCAGGAAATATTGGGAATATTTTCTCTTTGCAATGCTGAAATCAAAAAGCAGCAGTCAGTTTTTTCCTGTGCAGGAAGTTTGTTATATACATATATACATACAGTTTATAGTATGTCTAGATACACCTCTGCATGTTCTAGATAAGCCTTCTCCTGTTTAGTGTCTTCCAGAGTATTGGACTTCAACTGCAAGGAGGTAAATTTTTACAGTTTTTGCTGTAAACCGCTCAGAGTCACTCTGCAGTGAAATGGGCAGTGACAAATATGAAATATTAAATAAATAGTTAAACCCTTTGGACCAAGTTGTGCATTACATAGATAGTGTGTACTGGGAGGTGAAGTCCAACTCACCTAAAGGGCATTAGACTTGAGTAGTTTGATAAAGACTGTTTAGAACTTTTAACTATCGGCCATTGGATAGTCAGGCAATGGAAAGAGCTGTTTTTTCAATGCAGCATATTTTTATGGATATGGAGTGTTTTTATGCAAGACTCTTCTGTTTATCTGTATGTGTGAAAACTGTTAATGTACAATGAAGCAGATTAGCAATATGAGATTCCAATATATGTTCTAGCACATGTATATAAAATGTTGATGTTATAATTTATCTTCTGTGTGTACATTTTAGGTAAGAAGCCAGCAGACCTAAGCCAGAACCAGGCAATTGCAAATATTGCTCCTCAGTATTGACCTACCTGGGAAATTATTGTTGTGTATTTGAAACAGTAAATGCATACAACTAGAACTTCATGTACAAGGAACACAGCTGTGAAGAAATTTAATGCTTAAAATTGACACTTCAGGGGAAAAGATTCGCCTCTATTCTAGTTGTCTCTAAATAACCAATTCTTGAAATTGAGCTTCTATAAGAAAAGCGTCTGTAAAATGGCTTGTCTTAGTAGGTGGTGCTGAACTTGAAGAAGAAAGATAATTCTAGGTCTCTTTGCAGTCCATGACCCTTCTAAAGATCACGTGCTGCAAAGTTACTCAGATATTTGAAAGGTGAATGTGTTCCAGTCCTTTCTGTGCAAACAAACTCTTTTTTCCTGGGATCATCTCTGGAGTAGGCAGAGCTCATGTGATAGGAATTGTGTCTGTTCGTATCTCTTTCCATGAGTGCAGAGTCCATATTGCAGATGATGCAATCATGTTTTTGTTGGGGTGTAAAAGAGGTGCCACAATGCATAGCAGAGATACAATTAAACAGGACTATGTTATCCCCGTGGGGCTGCTGCCCGTCTGTGGCCCCTCCCACTCCTACAGGAGATTGGTTGTGGCTATACCAATCATTTGAACCAGGCCTTTCCATCCATTTATTAAAATTTGATTTACAGGAGTGAGCTCTCTAGAACTCAGTAGAGAACAAGCAGGATACAAAGGTTTAAAATAAAATGTTCAAGCAAGAGGTCTGTATGCATTTCAAGATGGTGCAGTCTTCTGCATTATTAAATTGACTCTCAACTTCCGTTCTTTGGACTACAGGCCATTTACTTTGCAAAATGCTGTGGACACAGTCATCAGAACCAGAAGGCATTGCAGACTGAATGTGCTGTAGAATAATGGAAATATGAGGTCAAAAAGAGAAAATGTGCACCTCTGAAACTGGTACTGCAGTGACATCTACTAATATATTCCACAAGAGGGCAGCTCTCTTCTCTTCTTTTAATACCAGCCCCATATAAGTAAATCCTATTTTCTTTATTTTTTTAAAGTCTGGAAATCATACATAGAAAGTTAATATTAAAATAAGAGATGGAAAGGCTATCACGAAGGACAATTTTTTTTTTAACCTATAAATGTCAAGAACTAACGTCCAACCTAACTAATAATTCCCTACCAGCTTTTCCAGTACGTTGTGTCTATACTTGTAATCAGAATGGCAGGGGGAGGGGGGAGAGAGGGAGATACATTCGAGAAAAAAAATGCTACTCTTCTCAATCTATTTCCACCACCACTCCTTGCCCCAGCCTCCACATTTCTGGAAATATCATATACTGTAGTAAAAAGGACTTGGAGCAGTGACAGTGGAGGCAGAAGGACAAAAACAGTCCTGCCTCTTTTTCCAGGTCTTTCCATCTTTAAATTGCAGTAGTTATTCTTTTTCAATGCAGATCAGAATTGCATTATGCATGAAGAAGACTGCTGGCTTTTCTTATAGCATTTTTTTTAAAGAGATGAGAGCTTTCCCATGGCAACCGTGTGTCTCTTTTGCTATTGGTTATTGATGAAAGAAGAGATGAAGCTGATAGTCTTGATCCAAATATTTTATCAGGTGTGATAGACTTGTTTTCTAGTAGGGGGCTATATCTTGATATTTGCTAGCCTCTGGATAAAGAGGAACCATGGAGTCTAAATAATTTGCTTTGTTTAATTGATGCTGAGATGCTCCTTCAATGCAATCAATAATCTGTAATAAACACAGCACAACTCAGAACACATTGATGCAAGACTGGGTTTTGCCACAAGGAGAAAAAGAAACTCCTACCCAGCTGTTACTGATAATACAAAGAGAAGGCACCCCAATTCTTGTGAGGCCACAGTTTAGCAAGATCATCTCTTGCCTGAGGACCCTGAAGACATTTAACCTGAAGCCAAGGTAATCAAAACACTGTGCCCAACTCTGTCTCTGTCTCTGTCTCTGTCTCTGTCTCTGTCTCTGTCTCTGTCTCTGTCTCTGTCTCTGTCTCTGTCTCTGTCTCTGTCTCTTCCATCCATCCATCCATCCATCCATCCATCCATCCATCCATCCATCCATCCATCCAATTTCTAGATGTCCCAACTCCACAATTAATCTAGGCAGCTTTACAATTTTAAAAGCAAGAAGAGAACAACATTATGTCAGAAAAACACCAGTTACCCTAAGGGAACAGATAAAAAACACTTTCCCACATCACTCCCAACCTAAAAGGGCCTGCCAGATACCTTAATCCAAGGCTTGAACCAAATGAAGGTGGGTAGGATGGGCAACATACGAATTTCTAGGGGGATTCTGCTCCAGATATGGCTTAGGGAATTGTTCTGGTTCAGGCAACATGCAAAGACAATGGCTGGGTTCCCCCAGTGCTTTGAATCCCAAACTACTCATTTCAGCCTAGTTCAGTGGGTTGCGTGAATCCAGTTCTTGTGAGATTAGAGATGTACTGTACTATCAAGTCTTTTTCACATAACTCAGCTTTAGTCTGTGGAGCTAGCAGCTGGATGATGTAGCCCAAGAACAGCCATTGCTAGATGCTTGGGTAGGAACCTGTCACCATTCTCCTTGCATTCAGTTTTAAATGTGGTGGCTAGTGGTATCATATCTGGGCTGAAAAACTCTGGATGACAGCTAGATGGCAGCAATAGATACAGAAAACTCTTTGTAGCCATCTAATGGTGTTGCAAAGAAAAAAGATTGAGATGACCCAGGAACCATCTTGTAAGTAAGTAGTAGATATTTTTTCATCTCCCTTCTGGTGGAATTTTGACAATGCTTAGTACCTGCTTGTTCCTTTTCTATGTCCTGCTGTTTTAACTACATTTAACTGGCTATTAATTTTTATTATTTTGCTGTTTTTTTAAAAACAAACAAGTAGATGTTTTATCTTTAACTTTCCCATTTTATTGCTTCATGCTGTTTTTATGATTTTCCTTTTTAGTCTTGTTGCTTAATAAAAGGGAAAAGGTAAAGACACCCTTGAGTCAAGTGTGACTCATAGTCCAGTTTTCTTAGTAGAGTTGTGAAAGTGCCTTCTTCGTGGATTCTTTTTTTTTTTTAATTCAGCAAAAAGAATCCCCATATGGTTCCTCATCCAAACGCTGTCCAAGCCTGACCATGCCCAATTTCCAAGATCAGCTAAGGTCAACTAGGCCCTACTACCTGTTGAGGCGGTTGGTTAATAGCTATTTTAGCAATCTTTTACTGTAATTTTTATGATTTTATTATATTGAAAGCTGCTTTGAAAGCTACTTGTCCAGCAAGCAAGTCATACTTTTAATAGTACATAAATAATCACTTTGAGATTTGTTTTCTGAGTGAATAGTGGAACCAATTTTTGTGAGCAACCTCAGGGATAATTAAAGACCATCTAGCCACTAAACCTCATCCAATCAATCACCGTTTGGCATCATTAGGTCTCTGCCAAGAATCTCACCCTATACAATTTCTGCTATGGATTCCCAGAGACCTCTGGCCCATCACCACCAGCTTCTCTTTGCTTCCTGCCCAATACCCTTGAGAGGGTGGGGCAAGGTTGCTTTAAAAATGTGCTCCATTTGACCACATCGAATAATTTTTCCAATACTTGGTGGCAATGTTGTAAAGCTCAGTAATTTTGAAGAATGATTTATAATAGAATTTCCTTTACAACCTGCTATTTTTCTATAAAATATTACTAAACCTCAAAGCACATTGGATAATCTTTGCATATAGTAACTGTTGCAAGGATGCTGTACACTTCTTATTGGAAAGTAATCACTGGGCCTCAATATCTAAAATAACTTTGTATTTCAAAAGTAAATTTGGCACAGAATTTAATTCAACATGGAAACCATTTTTTGGATTAGAATTTTACCTACAAGCTTATATTACATCTGAAATTTGGGCTTCTCTTAATATAAAAGTTTTATTGATTTGATTGATTGATTGATTGATTATGTACCATCAAGTCAGTGTCTACTGCTAGCAACCACGTAGATAGATTTTCTCCATGACGATCTGTCCCTAACCTGGTCTTCCAATGGTGCACCCGTCACCACTGTAATAGTCCATCCACTTTGCTGCCGGTCATCCTCTTCTTCTCTGTCCTCCCGCCTTTCCCAGCATTACAGCCTTTTCCAGAGATCTGGGTCTTTGCATACTGTATCTGAGGTATTGACCATTTGAATCTGGTTGAATATCTTTTCCAAGGCCTTCATGGCCTCATTGCTTGCTCCTTTACTGTTGATAGTTAATCTTAAAAGGCAGAATCGATCTACCATTTCAATAACTTCATTGTCAACCCTAAAAAGTCTTTATTGCTTGAACAAAAATTACTGTAACTTCTAATATAATTTTATGATTTATACTGTATTACTTGCATTTTAATAATGATTGGTAGTTTTTAAATGGATAGTTTTATAGTATATTCGGTTACTTAAACCAGTGTTTCTCAACCTTGGCAGCTTGAAGGTGTGTGGAATTCTGGGAGTTGAAGTCCACACATTTTCAAGTTGCCAAGGTTGAGAAACACTGACTTAAACTAATTAATGAAATATTGAACATTTTAACCTCATTCTGTAATGCTTGTAGAATCATAGGGTTGAAAGGGACCTTGGAGGTCCTCTAGTCCAACTCCCTGCCCAGTGTGGGAATCCTCAGACGATTCTAGTCAAAGGGCTGTCCAGACTTTTCTTGAACACCTCCAGTGATGGAGCACCCACACGTTTGGGCTTTTCCATTGCTTAACAGTTTTCACAGACAAGAAATTCTTCCTTAGGTCAAGTCTGAATCTCTCACTGTAGAGCTTCCACCTGCTGGTTCTTGTCTTACCCTCAGGTGCTAGGAGAATAATTCTACTCCCTCTTCCCTGCCACATTGCTTCATGTATTGGAAGACTGCTCTCATGTCTCCCCTTACCCATCTCTTTTTTTAGAGAGTAAATTGTAAATTCTCTGTTTATCTATTACCTATTTATTTTTCTTCCTTTTCTGCCTCTTTCCCCCCTTTTTGTATTGTTCTGTGTCTTTTCCTCTTTTTCTTTTCCTCTTTCTCCTTTCCTTAAAAATGCTTAATAAAAAATATAAATAAAAATCATATTGTGCTGTGGATTTGGGGTTGCTAAGATTAAAGTTAAGTCTTTCTCTGGCCCAGTCAGTCCCTTTGCATGGGACCAGTGAGTGTATGTAATTCTGCAGGCAATTGTTGACAGAACCCTGTCAATTCTATAGCAGTGTGGCTGCTGAGTTTTAATGCTCCTTAAGTCTATTTATTGCTCTAGCTTATAAGTCATGATGCTCATATAATGGCAAGCCTCATGGGATTAAGGTGGTGATCACAAGCCCTCTTTTTTAGCCCTCTCCCTCCCAGAAATGAATGTTTGCCAAAGTGACTGTTAAAGGCTTCTCATCTTGTGAATGGCCTTATGACAGCTGTTTGCGTGACTGGTTGGTTACCCAATCCATTTAGCTTATGTTCAGAAGTATGTCAGAAATGGTAATCATTGGGCATAGTTTTTCACATTACTATGAATATGTACGGCTACTAATGGCAACAAAGGTGTTGCTGTGGAGATGGCTGTGATATTTCAAGCAGAAGATTATGGCTTAATGTGAGGAAAGGATACTGAGAATGGACAAGATTCCTCCCTCCTTCCCACTTTAACAAGCAAAGATTCTGTTACTTAGTAAATGTCACACTCGCTGTAGAAGTTGCAATAAAGCAAGCTTATTCTCTCAGCTTTTCTCATCTGCTAAATTGACTAAAGATATGAGGGCAGGATTTCTCTGTATTTGTCTAGAATATGGAGGATTGCAAAGCTGGCCAAACAGTCCTTGGAATAAACATAAGGCTGGGGTAAACTAGTGGAAGATTTTCATATCTTTCGTGCATCTATTGCTATAAAAATACTCTAAACCATGGCTCTTTTGAACAACATTGGCCCTAGTGGTAGCAGAACAAGTCACTTGCCTTAAGAGGAGGTTACAGAATGGGGGCAATGGTGGAAACCCATTCATGGTTTCTCTTGAACCAGTGATTTTTGTTTCTCCTCTTGTTTTGAGAAGAAAGCTGCATGTACACATAGACTCTTCTGCTCTCCTAAAGTGGCCTTCTGCTCTTGAGTGTGATGAAGAATGCTACCTTTCATCAGGGCTGAAATAAGATTCACCTAGTTCTTTGATCAGCTTTTCTTTTTTGGAACAGGAAAGTATGCCATCTTGTTTCTTGTCTCAAACAACAGAATGCATATATGACAAAATTTAATGTATCAATGTTGAACAGTTCCAAGAAACATAAACACACTCTGACTGGTAGAATCCCTTTGCCACCTTGAAGTCTCCTCAGTACTGAAGTCAACATTTCTGCTTTTCAGAGTAAAAAAATTTGGTTTTACATTATATGCTTAGTGCTTGTTTACTTGATTTCTTTTTTTGCCTGTAGCCTTTCATACTAATAATTGTGCATTATGAATTACTGGAAGGAGTGTGTGGCAGAATGCCAGAGCTAATGGACTTGAGATTTATCCATGTTTATAGCCATTCTTATTTCAATTGAGCCAATTTTTCATTTTTTTCCCTTGAGTCTGCAAGTCATATATTTAAATTGGAGATGGAGCTAATGCTATCTGATTGGAAAGCTTCACAAGATGCTTCCTTGTTCCAAAACTGCAACTGAATCTCTTATGTGGCCTTTGCAGGTTTGATTTTGCTCTTCTTATATTGTGGAATTAGGATAATTTCTCTAATAAAATGAGATGCAAGGCTTTCTGTTTATTTTACCACTTATTTCAGTGGCTTTCTATTACCTTTCTATGAATATGTAGTATCAGATACAGTTTACCTGATAAAGATATTATAAGAAACAATTCTTCCAAAACTCTTTTCATGCTTTTTAAACAAAACAAAACAAAAACCTTGCATGGTAATTCCTCCATGCTATATATGGTGAAGATAAAGATGCCTTCAAGTCAAGGTTGATTCCCAGGGATTAAATGGGTACAACTATGCAGTTTCATTGACAATAATATAGACATGGTTGGCCATTGTCTTTTGAGATGTCTTTTGACTTCCCAGCCTAATCCTAAGGGCTAGTATTTCCTAATACTCTCCTGTTCAAGTCCTAATCAGACTTGATCCTGCCCAGCATCTGAGCCCAAAGAAGGTCAGCCAGGCGAGACATAATGCTACCTGAAAACAGTGTTAGGGAGATACAAACACACACGACACAGACAGAGACACTGAGAAGCGTATATTTGTTTTATTTGCAAGGACTCACCTAATCACATTAACTTTCTTTCTTATGTGTATACAGATCAACAGTGGAACCATTTACTGAGGGAGACAGTTCAAGCAGAGGCAGGAGAGCCATCTGTAAGAGATGCTTTCAAATTCTTGCACTAAGAAGAGGTCGGAGCCTAAATGGTCCCCTCCACAGCATTAAAAGGAAGCTGTCTGTGAAAATGTCATAAATTAAAGCAGTGTTGTCCAAACTTGGCCACTTTAAGATGAGTGGACTTCAACTCCCAGAATTCCACTCATCTTAAAGTGGCCAAGTTTGGACAACACTGAATTAAAGGATATGCATTTCTCTCTCTCTCTCTCTCTCTCTCTCTCTCTCTCTCTCTCTCTCATATTACAAAAAGTTGCCTAATCCATAATGCTTGTGTTGCTGCCTCAGATTACAGAACTGAATGTTGGCTTTGCATCTGCTGCACAGACCAATTAGGAAAACTGTTTATTATATATATATTGCAACCCCCCACGTGAATGTTTTATAACTATAGTGAGTATCCTAAAACTAACTTTCATATTCTCTCTATCTGTAATTAATGTAGCTGTATTGTTATAAAAGCTGGCCTGGTTGCATCCTTCTCAGACAAATTACTTGATAATGACCTGTGAAAGCCAAAAAAGTGTCCTTGTATGGAAACTAATTGTCACAGGCTGGCTTGGAAGACAAAAGGATCAGCTTGAGAAGGTGACCTTCCCAGTGAATAAGTGTGTATGGGCGTGTGTGTTTCTGTATGAGACAGAAAAACAATCAACTGTTTCAGAGATACAATAGTTTGAGTCACCCATCATACTACAGGTAGTCTTTGTTTAGTGATCACAATTAAGACCAGCAACTCAGTCATTAAGTGAAGCGGTCACTATGTGAAACTGCAACTGTGCTTACGATCTGACTTCAGCTTTCCTCTGCTTTACAGAGCAGTAAATGTGAGGATTGGTTGCAAAGTTATTTTTTCATCACCATCGTAACTGTGAATGGTTGCTAAACAAGGCAGTTGCTAAATGAGGACTATCTGTACATCATAATGTGATTCATTTGGGTTTGGTTTGGGAAGATGCATGACCTCTAGCATTCTGCTTTGTGACCAGGATTTATGGATTATTGTGTGTGAACTAAGCCTCTGTGGCTCATTCATGATTAAGTAAATGCATCAAAGTAATGAAATAGATGGGGAGGGCAAAAGAACCCTGAAGATTGATATCATCTTGAATACTTGGCTTGGATATTTGATTTGCAGAGGCTGATCTGCTGGTTAGATGAGTGTGCACATGGTGTGGAAACAAGAAGAATGCAATACTATGAATATTTACTAGGAAATAAGCTTCACAGAAGCTATACAGTAGTGTTTATTCCCAGGTTAATATGTATAGGAATGCAGCCTCACTGAATATTTTTCATCAATATGCGGTAGATCAGTATTTCTCAACCTTGGGAACTTTAAGATGTCTGGACTTCAACTCCCAGAATTCCAGTATGCTGACTGGGTAATTCTGGGAGTTGAAGTCCACACATCTTAAAGTACCCAAGGTTGAGAAACACTGCAGCAGACCAATACATTTATTGTAGGACAATGTTGCCACAGACTATATGTGATATTTGAAAGGACTCCAAATTAGTGTCATGGAGTATTGAAATGTTATTTCTTTATCCCAGATGGTAGGTAGTTTATGTCTAGCAGCCCCAATTAGAAAAATGTTTTCCCATGGTTCAGCCTCCCCTTTCTTCCTCCTTTTCTAGAAATACCAATATAGCTAAGCTTTATATGGAATTTAGAGTAATTACAAAAACAAAGAAGCAAAAACTGACACTATTAATTTGCCTTTGAGGAATTAGTGTTATGGGTGGCCTGAGACAACTTGGGTTTTTTAAGATGTAATTTTTGGCTTTGAAACTATAACCTTATTTAACTTGTAATTGCAAAGAAGCAGCCATGTTTCTTGTTGGATTCCATTCCAATTCCATCACATTGGTATAATACAGAAAGGCATCCCGGTGAAGTGTATTCACAGGAATATGATTGAAGACCAGACTTTAATGAAGACAACTGGGGAACTTGTCTGTGGTGGGTTTCATACAGAATTATTATTGTTAATTTTAAAAAGCCTTTTGATTCCACGGGGTGACTATTTACCCATAGATGTTATTATACCAAATCAGTCAAGGTCAACTTTCCCTCACCTCTAGAGGGTTCTTGCTGGGAATGATGAGGATTGTAGTCCTGATACAATCTGCAGAGTGCCAGATTGCAGAAGTGAAAAAAACATTATTGTAATTAATGTTACACTGTAAATTCCTTAGATGTGTCCTGTCTTTGATGTTTATCTGTAAAGCCCTATGCACCTTCTCTCTGAGGGCATCTTTTGTTCAAGGGATAATCCAAATCTGGTTTTAAAGGTAAAGAACCACAAGAAAGGAGAGAATTTAATGGTGCCATGACTTTGTTGCACAAATTCAGGAGCAAGATCTCCCCCTCCCTCCTGGTTTGAAGTAACATGCAATTCCAACTAAAAAGCCACCCTCCCTGCCAAAAGACCGTTACATCTCAAGTCTAAAGATTTCGAACTGCACCTCTGTGGCTTTCAAATTGCCTGTCAACAGTTAAAAACCACAGAGGACAATGATCCAGCATCCACATTTCCAGATTGCAGTCTTTCTAGTAGGGAGAGAAAGTATATCTGCATTTACACATATAGATTAACAAATGTGAAGTATATGCCTCCAAGGTCCCCATTTGTCCTTTTACTTATTCTGATCATCCTTTCCCTCTCTATTTTAAGAAAGAGCCAGCCTGTTCTTAAACCTAGTTGTAAGCAACCTTTTCCAACCTTGGATACGCCGATATGATTAGATTACAACTCCTATCTTTCTGACTACTGGTCATGCTGGACTTGAATGTTGTGTGATATAACCCAGTTACAATTTGGGAAAGACAGGGACAAGTTACTGTACATTGTGAGAAATCAACCTTGTAGTTTGGCTCATGGTGTCCGTGTGTGTTTGGAGCTGTGCTTAGGAGACGCCTATAGGAGAGGAGCTGAAGAATAGAATAAGAGAAATGTTCTTGTGACTTGATTTACCAAGCTAGCCTGTTTTCCTTAAGGATAGGCATCTACTTGGGCTCTGGAAGGTCAAAAGATAGGAAACAGAATGTTTGATAAAGCTGAACGTCAGGCTAAGGAACCATTATGGAAAACAGTACAAAATGTTCTGTGCTGATCAGCTGTTTGGTAGATTTCAAAGAATTGCTCTGCTGAGAGAAAAGGGGAAGCCTTACAGCAAAACCTACACTGGGGGGAAAGAGGTGCTTTTAATTGGACAATTGGGGGCAAAGGTGATATATGCTTCTATAGGGAGAAAGTATTTTGTGTGTGCTGGGATTGTTGGTGTGAATGTATATGGCTGTACGTGATTTTGTATCTATACCTGTGCGTGCACATCCTCAAAATCCCAGCCCAAAAGATTGTTTTGGCCCAGTCAGTATTTGTGGTGTGTGTGTGTGTGTGTGTGTGTGTGTGTTAAAGTCAGCAAGATGGTAGAAGGAGCATTATGAGGCAAGCTCAGTTCCTTTTGAATATACATTTTAAAGGGTGAGGCTTCAATAGTGATGCTGCATCAGCCAACTTGCCAATTTTGACCTCACTCTGTAGACAGCCTGACTTGATGTAACTTTATCATTTATTTATTTATTTATTTTATTTATTTTATTTATTAATCAAATTTATATAGCCACTCATCTCACCAGAAGTATATCAGTTTGCCTAAATCAGGCATGCTCCAAAGGTTTTGGACAGTAATCTCCGTTATCTCTGATCGCTGATTATGCTGCACAGGTGTTGTAGCTCAGAATATCTGGAAGATGCCAAATTGTGAGAAGGTGCTACACAAAATGGCACTGACATGCTGAGCTTTCAGGCAGATATACTTTTCAGTCTTACTTGGGATTTCTAAAAAGAGAACGGGGAAGGTCTCTTATGTAGAGTATCTAGAACATCAACCTACTTGATCCCCCTTTGGGCTCTAAGCCCCTCTCTGCACTCTTGCACTGTATACGAACACAGCCTTGCTAATTTAGCAAATGGCAATGCAATACATTTATTTTCTTCAAACAGAAGAGCTTACATCTTTCCAAAGAGAGTGTTACTGTTTACAAGGATGAGCAAACTGGAGAGTTTCTGACTATGCAGACTCTTAAAGATCTGACAGGAAACCAAACAAGAAGCATGTGACTACGTACTCAGATCTTACTTTAAAAAAGAGGCAGGATGTTACCTAGCCAGGTAACGAAATGTTTGCAAGAAAAGAACCAGGCTCAGAGAACCCCAAGGACTCCACAGTTCAGCCCTGAGCTACACATATTCACTTCTGTTAGAGACAGGATGGCTAGACTTGTTCAGAATTTCAAGAAACAAAGCGTGAGTTTGGCTGCAGAAGAAGAGATATTGCATTCAAACCATAGCACATTTCAGGCTTTCTGCTGAATGCCTGGAGGGATTTAAGATAGGCAGAGAACTGGATGCCCTTGCCGGTCCCACCTCTTTCTCTCTCCAAACCTCCAGCTGCGAGATCAAAGAGCTGTAGCTGCATTTGCTTGAATGTAAATATTACTGCCCATCAATGTGAGAACATCTCTCTTTCAGAACTCTGAGCTGATCAGGAACAGTAGGGGGCTGGACAGCGAATTTAGCTTGGTTCTGTGCCCATTTTGAAGCTCTTCACATGTTCAGGTAAATGCTTGAAGAGGGATTATGTTTTATGTGCGATGGAGGGAATCACTGGTGAGACTGCATGAAAACATGAATGCTTATATCTGACAACTGCTGCCCAAATTTGTTTCAAAATATTTTTAATCACTGTCACCAGAGAGGAAGGGAAATTAAAACTTATTTATCTGTGTTGACTATCATTGGGTTTATGTGGTTGAGCTTCTAAAATATATCCCCCTGTCCTTACAACTAGAATGGCTGGGTATCTTGTCTGGAAGAGGATAATCTTTGGAGAATTTGGAGAATTGGAGAACTTTGGAGGACTGTTCAGTCCAGATTCAGGGAGACTGCAGGGAGAGACTGCAGGGGCCTTGGAGTTGCCCACAAACATTTAGCTTCTCTGCAGCAGACTAAGGAGACACATAGGTCTCCTGGCAGATTTTGCCACTATTACTAAGTATGCATCTTCATTGTTAAGTTAGCATATGCCAGTTGTATACAAACCCATGACTTCTTTTGTCTTTTACTTTGAAGATGCGTTTTCTCTTCCTGATGAATGGTAAGTGACAACTCTACTTACCACTATGGCTGGGTGACAAACTCATTTAGCGTACATTTGAATGCAAACATATCTAACGGTGTATTTTTAAACACATACAAAAAAGAAAACCCAGTTATCATTTGTGTACATCTCTGAATTTTGCAATGCAATTCACCAATAATGTTTAAAAGTATGAGAAGGAGGTGATGCTCGTGAAAATAATGTATAAAAATGTGTTATATTAAGGATAATTTGCTGGAAGAAGTATCATACATTAGGCAAAATTTGGAAGGATATATGAAAAATATATACATAGTTGAGTTTGGATAGATCTGCTGAAAAAAGAAGGAAAACCATATTGCCAGATTTGCAAAATTATGAAAACAAGGGAAACTGAATTTCCCAATATTACCTAAATTAATTATGGTCCATCTAAATTTCATTGGAAAAAAATATTGCCTTTTTCTTCATTTTCCATGGAAATACTAAAAAAACAAAAAACAAAAACAAATTAAGGTCTTTCAGACATTTCATTTTTTTCAGATGATTCTGCTTTTTAAAAAAATCCTCTTATTAAAAAAAGTCTCATAAGTAAGCTACATCAGATGGCATGGAATCAGGGTCAATTCAGTGTTGGTAAGACAATTTAATTTTGTTCTTAGCACATGTCAGCCACTTGGCTTGAGTTTCTGTCACATAATAGAGAGACAGATGGTTAAGAGAAGCAAGGGCTACAGATTCATTCAGATTATCTGTCAGGTTGCATTTTGACATGCACAACCACAATATTAAGAGTGGAAAATACAGGTTTCCTGGAAGCAAGAAATGACAATGTGAAAATAGATATATTACCAATAAAAGGAGATCTGTTTGGGTGGAAAAATTGCAGTGTTTAAAATAAGACACAAATGAAACTAATAATATACTTGTAAATTCTGCTGGGAATTTGAAACTTATTAGGAAGTGCAATATGGCACAAAATTTGAAGCAGAAGGCAAAATGATTTGACTCAGATTTCAGAATCTGTTATAACAGATCAGGATGTCACTGCTATTTGTATCCATGGAATGAGAAATGTGGAACAGGAAATGTTGATGGATATAGTGCAGAGAGCTATGTGCAGTGAAGGCCTTTAGGATTTTTAACTTATTTTCTAGAACAGTAAAACAGTTTTTTATGGAACAGCAACAAACCTTTATTACCACAATTGTTTTTGAAATTATATTTCAGAATTAGAAGTCTACAACAGGTAGTGCCCTGCAGTTGGGCTGAAACCACATTTCCCAGATATTTTTAGCCATTTCCCAGCCCACCATATCTCCCAGTTCTTCAGAAGCTGTGGCCTTAACAGATATAGAAGACAAAAGGTTTTGGTGTCATCGTAAAGATACAGAATTCTCTGAAATTGGTCACAGGTGAATAATAGAGCCTTGGCACATAGAAGGTAAATCCTGGTGTCTCCAGTTCCATGGGTGGATTATGTAGGAAGTAATGGCAAAAGACTAGGACCTTGGAGAGCTGACACCAATCAGAGTAGACAACATGGGGCTAGACAGACAAACAGGATCACTTATATAAGAGAGTTTCTAAGGTTCTTATCAGGAACAAGAGACAAAATTACTTAAAAAAAAAAAAAGATTAGATCAGATTTCTGTAATGTAAAATCTTCCAGAAGTATGAGATATTATTCCTATTATATCTAGCCAGCATGACTATAGCCATGCCAGCTGGGATTGAGGTCCGATGCTTCGGAAGACCACAAATTAAGCAAGGCTAATCTAAATGGTGCATCTTTTTACTCCAAGAATGGAGAAGCAGTTATCCTTGCATTGACCAACTTTTCCTATATACCTCATTTTGCCATGATCAAAAAAAGATACTTTTACCAAAGTTCCCTCCATCCAATTGACTTCTCCATCCAACCTCCATCCAAGTGACTTCTCTTTTGCTTTGCTTTTGGTTAGTCTGTCATCTAAATGCTTCAGTCAAAATTTCAACATAAAACATATTCTAGGTGATGTGCAGAAAAAGTTGCACTAGATTACAGATTTTGAAACATCCAGTTTTGGGCTACTTGCTGTAGAAGCTGCTTTGTCATTTTGTTCTGACCACCAAACTTGATGAAGAGTCCATGTGTATATTTTCTTCCAACAAATGTTGACCTTAGCAATTAAATCAATTCAAGCTGCTAGTCATTATATCTGATTATGATCAGTTGGAATAAACATGGCTTTGTATATTAGCAGAAAGAAGGGGCAAAACAGAAAACAGAATAGCAGAAGCAAGGGAGAAAGCCAAGCACTTTTTCAAGGAGCTCCTTAGACACCCCCCAACAATCCTTCAGTTAATGCAGTAGTACAAAGCCTTGATATCTTGCTTCAGTTCCCTCACTCTGTTTTAAAACCCTTGAAGGCAGTAGAAAAATAAATTGCAGTAGAGAACAGAGTAGCTTGGCAGGAAATAATATTTACCTGAAAGGATTTGAATCCCCCTTAATAATATAAGAAAAATGCAGGCATGAAAGAAGCATAAAAGAAGGAAGTTTGTAATAGAAACTAGCATACTTTGCACCAAAGTTAGGGAACTATTATTGGGGAAGAGTGATTTTCTTAACAATGGGAGCCATTTTTAACCAGAGTCCACTGAAAGAATACAATAGATAACCACACTTAGTTTGCCCCACTTTAGTCTGGGACAGACAATCCTTTTGGATTTCCATTTGGGGACATATTTGGAATTTAAAGGGCACATGGTGGCACACTAAGAATAGTTGCCATGAGAGACTTGCCTGTTCACAAAATGGTTGCTGTGATGGGCAGAAACAGATACAAGACGCCCATAAGACTAACTTGGTCCATAGGATGTTCTGTACTATGTATTTCAATGGAAACTTTGTAAAACCCAAAGCATTACTGCAATTAAAAGGGAGGTCAGAATGGTGCTTTGCTTTGCAGTATGCTGACTTTCTATTTAAATATTTTATTCAAGGAAAAAAAAATCAAGCAGGGCAGGGACCTTTGGTACCTGATGGGTATCAAGGGGGTGTCTGGAAGCACAGTTGGGGCCCACAGGAAATACATTGTCTCTTTCAACCCATAATAAACTCAGCTGGGAATCCCAAGCCATTGTCCCAATTATCTTTTCTTTTAGCTGACCTTTAGAGAAAAATAATAAAAAGAAAGGTGCATTTGATTTTCTTTTCTCAAATGCAAAAAATTGCACTTAAGGGACCCCCGTCTCTCATGTGAATATCCAAATAGCTGTAGTACAACCATAGTGCAGTCTTGGCTGTGAAGAATGATAGAATTATAGAGTTGCAATAGAACATTAGGTCATCTTGTCTAAACTGCAAAAATTTAAATTAAACCATCCATTACAAATAGCTGTGTAGCTCCAGTTGAAGAGATCCAAGGAAGGGGAACCCATCATCACTAATTGGTTCTATTGTCAAACTGTTATTAGGACGTTTTGTTAACATTGTTGAAACATGACTTCCTGTAGCATAATTTCACAGGGATTGACAGTTCACAGGGATTTAACACCTACATGAAGCCCTTGGGAGTGATCATCCACTGGCATAAAGTTAGGTATCATCAGTATGCTAATGATAACCAGCCATATATTTTGATTCTAGCGAAACAAGAGATATGGTTGAAATTTTGTCCCAGATCTGGATAGGGGATAACAGACTCAGACTCAATCACAATGAGATGGAGTGGCTTTGGGTGAGAAGGCAATCTAATTCTGGATATATTCCAACTTTGACTCTGTACGGGGTTACATGTCATGCAGAATTGGTCCATAATCTGGGGGTCCTCCTAGATCTGAAGATGAGATCATTAAAACCTGGCTTTTCCAGTGGGCCTTTGGGGTCTGAAGAGTTGTTTGCCTTGTTTATTCCTGGTGGGTGAATGTGTGGGTTAGTCCTTAGAAGTGGGTATTGTTATGAGATTTCTGCGTATTTTAATCTTTCTACTAGTTGTGGTCTGTAAGCTGTTCAGAGTCAGTTATGATTAGAGTGACGTGTAAACCTAGTAAATACATAGAATAATAAAGTTGAAATTACTTCTGAATAAATACACATTAAATCAGGCTTCAAATTGCCTTGACAGTGGGAAAGGATTAAAGAATGGAATTTAAAAAATTTTCTCTGACGAGATCTTTGTTTTCCTCCCTTGTGATCTCAAACACTCCCATAATTCATTGACCATTGGAGTTTATGAGAGTTGTAGTTCAACAACATCTCAGGAATCCAAGATGGGCTTGATAAACATTCCTTAAAAAACTAGTAAAACAAAATTAGAGTCCTGTAATACCAAATTCTCAAGGGCTGTTCACATTTGGGCTTCCTTCCTACAGGTGCCTGTGATGATGGAGGAATGTCTGGGGATGCAGGGATAATGGTGTGCCCAATAAAAACCGGTAAAATCATTTTTGTAGACTCACTTCTAGGTTATTACTCAGAGCCCCTTTCACATGATTTTGACATGAGGAAGAAAATGATCTTGCTCAGGTGGGCAGCTGTTGCACACTCAACACTTGCCACATGCTAATAACCTCCACCAAGCTGATGATTGGACTTGGTTTTACTAACACAACTATATTTCACCCGTAATTATTGTTATAAAATAGGAAATGGATTTCACTGAATAAGTGAATTCAGGATTCAGTGCAAATGATACAAACTGCATATCTGTCTCCTATTCGGCAAAAAGCATGGAAGTTGGATACAGGACCTGCTTTGTGGGAGAAAAGAGAGAGGGGCCTTTATGAAACTTATCCAAACTCTGACACTGAAAGAAAACTCATCCCCTCACTGTAGCCACATGCAGACTGTGACCTGGCTTTCCAGTGGCTCTGTGATGATATCACTAAAAATGGTAAGTTTGCCATTCCTATTGCATAGCAGAGATGCCCCATTGAAATGGGGGGAAGGGTATTTTGGATGGTTATTGTTGTTGTTTTGGAAGGGTCTTTTTTATATACTTATTTTACAGAACAAATCCATAATAGTCAAGAATATAGATGTATCTAGGAATAATCATATCTTATGTTAAAAGTAGGTTGCTCCTGCAGTCTTAGCTTTCTAAATCATTGTTTATGAGTTTTCATACTTCACATGATATGGCAGAGATTAGGAAGCCTTCATGCGCATATCTTGTATGATTGAGTAGATAGTTTTTTTTGGTAGGAAAGCTTTTCTGTAGCTTTTCTGTATAGCAGTGGTGGGTAGTGGACAGAAATGAAACCTGTGGTGAACAAGAGCAGGGACAAAAGTGAATGCATCAGATCTTCTCTCTGCATCAGTCTGACACATC
Source organism: Python bivittatus (assembly GCF_059951505.1). Taxonomy (NCBI): domain Eukaryota; kingdom Metazoa; phylum Chordata; class Lepidosauria; order Squamata; family Pythonidae; genus Python; species Python bivittatus. The sequence continues at coordinate 85,597,378 of NW_028277098.1, forward strand.
ATTCTCACCCACCCCATCTCCACTCTTCTTCCTCATCCACCAGATTGCTGGGAAACGGATACATCCCTCTTCCCAAAGATCAGAACGGATTGTTCATAGAAAGCCTTTAAATGAAGGTCAGTTGCATGAAAATAGACTGAGGACAAAGATGCATTGAGACAAGTTTATTTAATTTTAATAAAATAATTTAGCATTGCTTTACAATCAAGTGGCTTTTAAGTCCCTGGGCGTATCCTTCTTCTAGCTAGTAGTTGGGTTCATCCATTGTACTAAGTACTGTTTTTACTGTAATCCAGTAAATAGCCAAAATGACTAATTTCACACATCTATACCATAAACCATAGTTTACAAGCTATGTTTACATAGTTTGTAGTTCACTATATAGTCTAAACCAAAATCAAAGAAACCACATGACTTAATTTGATGTCTAAACTCAATGCACTTAATTTGGTAACTGTATTAATCAATTTCCTGAATTTAATATATTAAACGAAAAACTAACCAAAAAGGCTGGATGCAAACAACATGTTATATCACCAGAAAGGAAAAAAAGCCTCCCACTAAAATCTTGGCAAACTTAATTCTAACAAAGTTTCCATACTTTACAAACGCAGCTTCTTGGTCTTTATCTGACCAAGTTAAGTGTGTTAAGTGAACACAGCCAGTGACTGCGTTCAGGAGATTTGGCTAAAATTAAAGGGAGCAATGCTGAGAGAGTGAAGGTTAATTAAGACAATTAATTTTAGACAAGATTCGAGGCATGTAGGTAACATTGCTGTAATTGCTCTGATAATAAAGGAAGAATTAGATATGCTCCTCACCTTGACCTTTGCATACACTCATTATTGTAGGACAGTTCTGCTAATACATCAGTTGTTGTTCAGAAATTATAAAACAAGGCAGTTGGCAAGCTGGGCACAGGCAGATACAGTTAATTAGATTTTCCTCCAAAAGAAATGGCTCAGTATAATAATGTACCCAAAGTGCCATGAGACATACAATTCTCCACTGCAAGGGAAAATGGGATAAAAAGAAAACAACTGGTGTTATACACCATTTAAATGATGAAAAAAGGCAATATTTGTTGTTTCTCCAGTGCAGCAGTAAAGGCTGTTTTTTAAAAAAAACATAAGGCATATTCTTTAGCAGGCTTCACATGTTTCTGGACTTCCAGAAATAGACACAGAGGTCAAATAGCTGATTAGACATCAGAACTGGAGAATCAATGATTGGTCCATCTTCAAAACAGGGCTTGCCTCTACATTGAATTTTGTATAATTTTCTGGTCTGCTTGAAGGCAGATAGTGGGGTAGTTAGTCCTTAAGTTCAGAGCGATCGGGATAGGAGCAAATTGGAAACTGAGGAATAGTGTTCTATACATTTTATAGCAGTGAAATTTAGGCTGCAAAAATCTGGAGACTGCCAGATTTGGGTGTGTCTTTCTCTTTCTCTGCCATTTAGTGATCCAGATTTTTATAGCCCAGATCTGGTAGCCCTAATACATTTTGCCAATTTGTAAAACCGTTTACAAGAAGCTGAACCCAAAAGACTTGACTTTGACAGCAGCAAACAAAATGCATGGAAAATAAATAGTCAAATCTCCCTGGAGCCAAGCTGCAAAACTCCTTTCTTTGACACCAAGAATGTTGAAATGCAGAGAGATGCTAGTCTTTCATTTGGTGCAAAGGGAATCACCTGCAGTTCTGAATTAAGCAACATTTCAACATTAATTCTTATCTAAAGAGAAATATTTCACATCACTGCATTTTCTTCTCATTCCTTTGAGACCAAAGTTTGTGGTTCAAGTTAGTATTTGAACTTAGAATGTTGAATTGCATCATGAACATGTATACCTCATTCACTTTATCTCAATAAATCAATAACTTTGTATCTCAGTGTTCAGTGGAGTTATTACCTTACTGATAAACAAAACAAACTGTCAAATGGAATATCACATAGCTAAGTCAAGCTAAAAAGTCACACACATATTTCCACCCACCTACACACCATGGTTCAGATGAGGTAACAGTTATCTACCCTTTCTATAAATCTCAGTGAAACCCTTTCCTATTCCTTCTCTGAATGACTTCTCTTATTAGAGAAATTATAAATTTGCTTCTTCTCAGAGTTAAAGACTTTTGGCCCAAGGATGAATTATGCCCTTGTAAAATATTCTTAATTGAATTTAATGGTGTTTATAATAGTTTGGCTTAAAAGTTTTAAAAATTTAGATTTAATGCAATTTTTTATGAGAGAGCAGTATGATTCTAGTGACCACTGTTGAATTATATCACAAAATAGAGGTTGAAATCATGGTTGAAATCACAGGTATTCAGGGAAATCCATCCTGATTTACACAGGCAGAATGTATTATCTGATCACACACAGTTGAGCTACTTCATTAAAAAATGATTGAGTTTGACTCTGAAATTCCCACAATGGAGGAACGGCTGGTGAAGTTGACAGAATTAACAGAGATGCCAAAATTGACTTGTCTGATTAGAGAAAGGACAATAATCATATTTATTAGTGACTGGAAATCCCTTATGGACTTTTTGCTGAGAAAAGAAAAAACGAATGTGTGATTTATGGGCTTGATGATTAGAAAGAGTAGATTATGGAAAGAAGGAAATTATGTGGTAACGTTAGAGAGGGAGGGTAAAATATACATGTACTTGTAACTGCTGTTAAGAAGATTGGAAGCTGCTTCTTTATAACTTTTCTTCTTTCTCTTTTCTCTTTCTTTCTTTGCACCTTTTTCACTTATTACTTTTGTTTACTTTCTTTACTCTTTTTTCAAAAGGTGTATCATTTTTATTCTCTCAAAAATAATAAAAAGTATATAAACAGTGATTGAGTTTGAGGTAAAAAATCAGTGTGGTGGAGAAATAAGATTAAGGCTGAAAGAGCTAGGATCAAATTTCCTTACAGCCATGCCGTTAAACCACTCACTGCCTCTCAATCTAATTCGCCTCAAGTAATTATTGTGAAGATAAAATGCATAAGGGGAGAATAGTACATGTTGTCTCCAACTATATAAAGGAAGTCATATAGCAGTAATAGTAACAACAACAACAATAATAATAATAATATCAAATTATGTTGCTGCTTCATTTATGGGTTTGGATCTCCAATGACTGTTCCACATTAAAAAGTCCTCACTTGACATGGAAATTACCAAATGACTACTATGTGTGATCTCATCCCAAAATGTGGAAACACATTCAGATGCAGGAGTAATTTGGTGTCATATTTATCTCATTAAAATGCCATTTCAAATGATTGGGGATTCTCTTTTTACAACTTGTCCTTGCTTCCTGTATCAGCAAGCATGCCTAAATTAAGTGACAGCTTCAAAACTAGTATGTCAAAACAGCACGATGAAGACAGCAAAATTCTGGAATGATCCTCTTTAATCAGTCACAAATGACTCATGTCTAACTTAACCATTAAGAGTTAACCATTAAGGCAGATTCTGAGTTTCTTCAATGGCTGACTAATCTGTTTTAACATCCTGTATTCTAATTTAAAACATTGGATAGAGTGGTAGAAAGGACATTTTGGCATGCTGTTTAAATTCCAGAGCATCAATGGTGGCAGGTTAATGCTTCTTGGATTGAGGTTCTCAATATTATGGTTATAAAACTAGGTAAATATTAAAGATAAGCCACAGGCATACTGCTTTTACATACATCAATATGGCCTTGAAAGTAGGATTGGGGAATCTCCAGGATATAGATTTTTTTTTTCTTGCCTCCAACTCCATATTGATTCCTGGCAACTGCCTGGACAAGTCCTGAAGTTTTCTTGGCAAGATTTCAGAAGTGGTTTGCCATTGCCTGCTTCCTAAGGCTGAAAGAAAGTCACCCAGCTTTGTACCTAAGGGGGGATTAGAACTCACAGTCTCCTGGTTTCTACCCTGGTGCTTTGACCACTACATCAACCTAGCTCTCAGGATATGGATTACCTTCCTAATAAATAATTGTAGGTTGATAGAAAATCCACGCCTGCATGCTACTTCATATCTTGTGTCCTGTAAAGGATAGAAACATACTTAACACAAACAAGAAACTCAAGCACTCCACTCAATTTGAGGTGGAGTTCATCTTCTTTAATGGTTGGGGGAGAAGTATCCAGAGTGATGAAGGATGATTAGACAACTAACTTCCTTAGAAATCACTTCATGTCCTCCCCATTATTATCCCTTTTACTGCCACCTATCTTCCTGGGATCTTAAAGAGATCAAATTATAAAAGCATAATATACATTTCTGCCTACTTTTTGCATGTAGCAATAAAAATAGTTTACTTTGCCAAGCCACATGCAGAACATGGCACTTGCTCACTACCCAGAGAGTTGGATTGGCCATAGTATTGCTGTTTTTGCTACAATCTCAGTTCATACATTTCATTTTTTATCTCAACTTGAACACTTATTAATGATCTTAAAGTAGAAACATCTATCAGCAGACATTTGCTGGTGACCAGGCATTAGGAGTTATACACTATAGCAGTGTTTCTCAACCTCAGCAACTTTAAGATGTGCGGATTTCAACTCCCAGAATTCCCCAGCTGGCTGGGGAATTCTGGGAGTTGAAGTCCGCACATCTTAAAGTTGCTGAGGTTGAGAAACACTGCACTATAGTATCAGACAGGTTAGCTATCATCTTGTGATCGCTCTCTTTTTATTGCAAAGGGGGTTAAATCACATATTAGAATTAAAAATATGAAGAGTCTACAGATGCATGATGGCTTAGTTAATAAACTGGTTTTCAAATTTCCCAGTAAGTTTTAAGTATACCAAATGCTCTTCTTTGGGGAAAATTACTTGATGTATAGCTAAGAAATACACATTCTAGTGGAACCCAGTCTGCTGAGGTTACTTCAGAATAAATAGAATTATTTATGGAGCCATAGGTGAGTGTGGCAGTGAGGGGTGTCTTTTTTTGGTCCTGCATCTCATACCAACTTTGCCTCTTCCTGGCTTCTATGATCCACTGATCCTCTGATGCTGATTCTCTCCCAGATTGTTGTAATGTACTTTATGGGATGTTGTTGAAGGAAACTGTAATGGTATGTGGAAATGACCTTGGGACACAGGAGGAAGAGCTGCAGACTACACAACAGTCAGATAAGAGGCAGCTTAGCTCACAGAAGCAATGGGGGCATGGCAAATGTCTCAGAATGGACCCTCCCTAGTTTCTTGGACTGTAAAGGTGAGGGGTGGAGATGTACTTTCAGATTTGCAGGATTGATGTTAGCCTTGTGAGGTATTCCAGACAAGAAGCACACCCAGATGTACTAACTTTATTGGAAGATTATATTAACTGAATCTTGCAAGTCTGAAAGTACATCTCTCCCTCCTTGCCTTTACACAAAATATAATCATAGTCAACAGGTAAATACCATCAATACATCCAGTTCGGTATAACCATTGGAAAGGCTCACTGCTACCACCAGATCCCCAAGCATGGTGGCCCAGCCATGTCTTCAGGGCCTTCTTAAAAGCCAGAAGGGTAGGGGGCAATCTAGGTCCTGGGGACATGATGTTCCAAAGGGCAGGTGCCACAGCAGAAAATGTTCTTCTCCTGGGTCCTGTCCAATGACATTCCTTACTAGATGGGACCTGTAACACACCTTTCTGCCAGATCTGATGGGATGGGTAGATGTAACTGGGGAGAAGCAGTCATATCAAATAAATGGCAGAAGAATGTTCCATACAACATTTTAGCACTGTTTAGCTAGCTTTGATTCATAGTAGGACTCAGCTACAGAGATAATTGTTGTTTGGAAGACCATTTAAAAGAGATTGCTTTGGCTTGGGGGTTTAGCAGCAATTTAGGCTCTTATGCCCAGACAGCATTATTCAGCTGGTGGTTTCCATTACCTATAAATGAGTTTATTCTCTCTCTACTGCATTTCTGTGGCATATCTTTTAGTCCAGAGGATGCATATCATACTGTCAGGCATTGTTAACCTTTTGTTCCAGGTGCTTTTCTTGGCAGTCATTCTATTTGCTGGAGCTACAGTTACGATGAGCAGAATGAGCAAGCGCTTAGAGAAATTCCATCCAGTTGCTTTATGTTGTAAAATTAACTTGAAAGGTTTGCCTTTCTGCAGTACAACTGTACAGGTAGTCCCCAGTTTAAGAATGAGTTCCGTTCCCAAGGTCTGTCCTCAAGTCTAATTTGTATGTAACCTGGAACGGTATTAATATATAATACTGTATAAGTAATATTGTGTAGTGTACTCGAACCATTGTGTATTTAACTCAAATCAGTGTATATTTAACTTGAATTTTGCTACAATAGACTCCATTCTTAACTATGGGTCGTCCTTAAACTGGGCATTCTTAACTCTGGGACTACCTGTACATGATTCCCTAGCCTAGAAGAACAAATGTGATGTTCATAGATGCTCTGAGAAGCCAATCCCTGTTGGAATCACTTTTAGTGATACATGCGTGTGATAATTAAGTGTATTTCCTTCCATTAAAAAAAAAAAAGAACCAATTAAGTGAAAATAGCCAGATATTGCAATTTCGGAGTACTGGCTAGTATTTATGATTTGTTGTTGCCACCAGTACCTTAAATCTGGTTTATAATAAATAGGTGTTAGTTCAGTTGCTTCAGCCCTGGTGTCATATGTGGCTACCTCACTCAGAAACCCGGCTGCCATTTGCATACTTCTGGAATTAGCACAAGGATGGCCTTATGTGAGCATATTGTAATCATTTAAAAGTAAAGTGATAACAAGTATAAGGCACCCATCAATTCAACACAAAAAATTCTATGCAATTATTCTAGTTAGCTCTCCAGTGGTAGAGAGGCTCTTAGCAAGTGTCTGCTACCCTGAGATTGATATATACAAGAGGTCTTGACTTGAGTGGTGCGTGTGGATTTTGCTTACATTGTTACAGGCTTCCTAACTTGCACCTTATTTGGCCAGATGCCTCTTCCCTTTGGGAGAGGCATCTGGCCAAAGTGAAGTCTAAACAAAGGAAACAGTCCTGCAGAGGAGCATAAATCAGAGGGGAGTAGTTATGGGAATATAAATGCTGGATTGCAGTAAATGAGGAAGAGAGTATTTTTTTACAGTGACACTTCACTTGTAGACTATCATCTTAAAAGCTTTCAATAAAACCTTTACATATCCAAACCATAAAACATGACATTTAAAAAAAATATTTTAATTCACCACCAGTGTTTCAATAAATTAAAGAGAACAAACTGTTTGAATTATGCCTCTCGCTATTGGCGTAGAGTAACTGGCCTTTAAAACTGGTACATTTCCTAGGCAAGCACATTGTATAGAGCTGCAGGGACAGTCTATGATCCTTCTGAACTACAACTTCCAGCACCCGTTCCTGAAGCAGGCCATCGTTCTTCTCCCGTCCTCCACCAAAGTAGGAGCCAGGTGGACCTGGATCAAAGCCAAAGCCAATGATGATGATTTTTATTTACTTGTAAGATTAGCCTACTTTTTAAATTATACAGAGGTTCAAGGCAGTGTACATAGTGATCCTGCCTCCTAATTTTCTTTACAAGAACCTTGTGAGGCTGGCTGGGTTGACAGAAAGGGACTGGCTCAAAGACATCTAGTAAGCTTCCATGCCTGAGCATGGCCTACAACCTGGATCTCCCTCGTGCAGTGGCAATCCAACACCTCATAACCATTATAGTGAAATCTCTCTCTCTCTCTTTCTGATACACTATGTTATACTGTACCACATCACACCACACCACATACCATACCATGCTTGTTCCCTTTCTCTGATATACTATGCTACAGAATTACAAAGTGTATGTATGTCAATGGATCATATCATAATTGAAAGGGACTGGAATCAAACCATTGATCACTTTCTAGAAAATATATTTTGCAGAATTATATATGTGCAAATTGAATTTAATGGATAGTTACATACATAAAACCGATACTGACTAACCAGTTGGGTAAATGTATCAGTCAGAGTGCTGCACATCTTACATCTTACATGACAAAATTTGGCCATGGAATCATCTGAATCAGAAAGTAAAAGTTTTAAGTAAATCTGGTCAGAGTGACCAGGATATTTAAGTAGGTGTGAGGTTAACATCTCAGAGCGAGTGTTAACATAAAATGGACAGTATAATAAAACATGTTTGATGGTTTCAATGACTTCTTTACCACATGGGCAAAATCTGGATTTAAATGGGATGCCTTTGTATCTCCCCTCTAAGACCACTGATGGAAGGGCATTGAGCTATGCCAAGGTTAAGGGCCTTAGTTTGGGAACAGTAATTTGGTTTGGATATCTGGCTGGTCTAAAAGGGGTACGAGGGCTACTTAAAAATACCTCTTTGAGGAGGGACATCAGGTCTGTTTGAATATCGATGACCAGGAGGCATTGCTTGATTACCTCTGCAGTGCATTCTTGCCTAGCATGCACACTTTAGTTAAGGAAAAACCCAGAAGTTCCATTTTTTTATGTAACATCTTGGCCTAAGAGGAAACAAATTTATCGGAAGGGAATTGGGAGTTAGACCTGCCAGGGAGAAAGCAGTTTAGTGCAATATATGAAAATGTGTATCCAGGCACTGGATTCAATCTTACTACTGCCAGCTCCACAATGTAGGATTGCATTTGAAACACTATCTGGGACTTGGAATAAAGTCTTGAGGAGCTTAGGTTGTGATATTTTTAAATTATTTGTTCTGGAGAGGTTCCTAGTAGAAAAAACTGAGGTTTCAATTCAAGCATTGTTTTAAAAATTGCCATGTATTTCTTTTCAGTACTTTTGAATTTTTTTACATGGCCACCACATATGATAAAATGTTCCTTTGTATTACAACATTTCCAACGTTTACTGTTATATTATTTATCTATTTTTGCAATTACATGTGGACTTATGTACCATCTGTAAAATATTTTGTACCAAATTTCTCTTAACTTACAGCTTGGGGCAAATTTTATTGATCTTTTCCAAAAAAAAGGAAAAAAAAGGAAAAAAGCCCCCAAATTTTGTTCTAAGCTTATTGACACTGATAAGCAGAAAAGATCAGATGTTTGCATTTATTATCAAGCTTGATACTGCAGGAAATAAAATATGAATATGGAAAAGTTCAGTGTTGCCTTTGTATTGCAGTGTCATTTTGGATCATTTCTCGATTCCATGGCAATTGCAAAGAGGGAAGAAAGGACATCCCTGCCCTGTCCCTCTCCTTAAGGCAATTGCTCTAGATTTCTGACTATTATTACTTTTGTCAAATGTGTGAGCTTATATAGAAACATTCTAAGACTGAAAAAAAATCTCCCACAAACCCATCACTAAAAATACTTATGAAAGACAGTGCTGTTCTAGGCTATCAAATGCTTTGAAAATATTTGAGAGATGCTAAAAGAAATTTTGCTGTATGATGCTAACAAACACAGCAAATGGACATTTAAATTGAATCTACCAACCCAGCACGAAGCCTGATTATCAATTGCTCAGTAATTAGTAATAAAATAATTGATCCTCCAAGCAAGAATAGATGTACAGATTCTAAAGTTCTAATGGGTGCTCCATTGGAAGTCCTGAAAGACCAGCTAAGCAGGGGCAGATCATCATGGAGGAAATCTATCTATGTGGTTGCTAAGAGTCAACACCAACTCAATGGCACACAATCAATCAGAATCAATTTAACAGTAATATTGATCTGTTCTGGTGACTGTAAATCACATTCTTCCAATAGAATACTAGCAGTTTAAAATAATTGGTTAATTCACTTTTTAAATATTTGTAAGATTAATCAGTAAAGCCATCAATGGCTGCAGACTTAAGATTTTGAATTAGTTTGGTAATTTCTTGCGTAGAAAAAGAGGCTGGGTTAATTTGATGAGAAATGTATCTGTCTTTCCAGAATCAGAAATAGTACAAGTGGGACTAAAAATATTTTGTTATTTCTAGCATATCTGCAAGATGGTGCTTCTTATATAGCTGTGAAAGCTGGACACTGACAAAGAAGATAGATGCTTCAAAAATTCTCAGGCACAAGGAGAGATGGATGATGCAAATGCAGACACAAAATTGGGCAGCCTGGGAAGGTATGTGCAAACACTGGTCATACAGGTGAAGCAAGAAATGTCTTCAGGATAGGATGGATAAACGTTGTACAGAATAAAGGAGCATATGGCTCAAGGACTCTACTGAGTTGTCCCACAAGGATATTACACTGATGTAGGGGGCAATTTTGCAATGCCCCAGTAGAACAGAAGAAGGCAATGCATACAGCCTGATCAGAGTGAAAGCCCAGCAGAATTTCAGGACTGTGATAGGATTGAACAGTGTTTCTCAACCTCAGCAATTTTCAGATGTATGGACTTCAGCTCCTGGAATATCCCAGCCAGCATGAATCCTGGGAGTTGAAGTCCACACGTCTGAAAATTGCTGAGGTCGAGAAACATAGGGATAGAGGATAGGTTTGAAGCTGGCACATACTCATTTGAAAAGACCCCATACGTCATAAGACTGGGGACCAGACTTAGACTGACATTCAAATCAATAACCAGTAGTTTCCAACAATAATTATTATACCAAAAAACTCCAACCCCATAACTTAAAAAAGAAAGAAAGAAAGAAAGAAAGAAAGAAAGAAAGAAAGAAAGAAAGAAAGAAAGAAAGAAAGAAAGAAAGAAAAGAAAGCTCAAAATAACAGCAGGATCTTCAAGCCTAGCATAAAACTGCAAGATTTATAAGAGTGGGATTCCCCGTGGAGCAACTTTTAACAAAATCCAGTTTTCTCTTCCTTTTAGACAGAATTATAACACCTATTATTAAAACACTATCCTAGTAAACAGCAGTAGAGTAGAATAGAATGTGAACAGCTGAGAAGCGAATAAAATATAAGGAGTTAAAAAGCTGAACAGAGATAAGTATAAAGGAGAAATCTTTATGCAGACAAGATGGCCACCAAGTTGTTATCTCATACAGGGGTGGAGGAGAGAAAGAATTATTCAGCCATATTCCATTGTGTTAGAAAAACAGCCATCATGAATAAACAAATCTTTTTTTAATTTTCTTTCACTGATATGCATTAGATGAATGACCTGAAACACAAGAATCCTTAGCTTTGCAGCATTAGTAACCTCTTTTCAGCTTATGCTCTGGCAGCATTTCCCCCCCCCCCAAAATACAAGACTTGAATGAAAAGCACCATTTACATGAGATCCTTGTCTTCCCTAAAGGCATAAAATAGAAAGGCTGCAGCCAAATGCCTCTTTATTCCAGCACTTTCATGGCAAAGGACACTATTATAATTGGTTCTTTGGGGTGGTGGGGGTAGTAAGTTATTTTAATAATAATTTCAGGCTGTCATAACTCTCCACTCTTGGGGAAAGTATTCCATGTGTAAGTCAGTGACTTTCAGAATAGAGGTAAATAGTGGGTCCCCTCCCTGCTTTTGGTGATTCTTGCTTTTGAATTTTGGGGGTTTTCCCCCTGCTTTTAATTCCCTTTACTTTTGTATTATTGTAAACCACTCTAGAGACTTTTTTTGGGAACTGAGCAGCATAACCATTGCATGAATAAATAAATGAACAAATAGATGAAATGAGCAAATATGATTTCCATTCTGGTATCCTGCAGCCTATAATAGCTGAACCACAATTCTGATTTTCCAAGTTTTCACACTTCAGTTGTGAAAAACTTGGATTTTCTCATTGCTTATAGATTCAGAAGATTTTTTTCTCATGAGAGAAAGATCCAATATGGAAGAGCTGGTCTCCTCCACTTCTGTAAATTTGTGGAGAAATTATCACACAAGCATCCCAAAGCTTGAATACTGATTTCCAGTCCTTGAAGTTCTTTTCAAAGCAGCTGGAAACAGTGGGAGGTGGGGGAGAGTGGTAAAAAAAGTCAAGATGGTGACTGTGATGATGTGATCAAAGCCTGGCCACTTTTAAACAAACTTCTTGCAGATGCATTTGCCATCTTGATTTTTTCAATCCCCCTGTTGACGCTCCTGGATGGAAAAGAGCCTTTATTTGGTCATCTAGTACACCACCACTCTTAGCTTCCCCTTCTCCTAAGACCTAAAAGGTAAAGAAAAGCCATAATTGAAAGATCAGCAGAGGCATTGGATGCAGAAGAAAAGAGACATATTTTGGTAAAAAAATATTATGAAAAATAAGCTGATTTGGGCTATCTTTCATAATTGTGTATTACAAAATTTTTGAGACATAAAATTGAGAAAATAGGCTTTGCTCTAATAGGAAAAAAATGTAGACAGAAGGGAGAATTCAAGGCTGGGTTGAATATTAGCCACACTCCTGCAGTTGCATTTCTACTGATGCAGCCTACCATTGCATTAGCCTTCTGGCAGCCATGTCACACTCCTGACTCACAGCCAGCTTGTGATCAACTATCATCATAAGATCCCTTTCAAAAGTGCTATGTCCAAACCAAATATCCTCCATCCCGTACCTTACACATTTGGTTTATTTTTCCTGAGTGAAGAATTTTGCATTGGCTTCTGTTAAATTTCATTCTGCTATTCTGAACCAACTTCTCTAACCGATCACGAACATTCTGACTTTTATTTCTTCTTAAGTCTAGATTTACAGTCTAGATTTGTGTAATCCGTAAAAGCATCCCTCTTAATCCAAGTCATTAATGAAAAATTATTTACTTATTTATTTGTACAGTTCTAGTCCACCTCAATCAGTTGATTTTTGGATGGGTACAATCAGTAATTTGTAATAAAATGTCAACTATGTGGTATAATCAATGAAAATAGATGGTTCAAAGTTAAAGTCACAAGATTAAAAGCAGTTCTAAAAAGAACAAACAAGCAAAAGTGACAAGAAATAAATAATTAGTTGGTTGTATTCAGACACCAAAAGCCTTCTTGAACAAATCTGTTTTTTAATAATCTCCTAAAATCTAATTAAATAGGAGTTACTAGAATTTCATGGAGCTGAGTGTTCCAAAATATAAGCATCCTGACAGAGAAACAACATCTTCAGTCTCCACCTGCCTCCTTACTTCATGAAAATGGGTGATTATTATTAACAGGTTCCTCTAAAAACTTGGTAACAAGTAGGTTGAAAGCAGGTGAAAGAGATATTCCTGGAGACGCCTTGTCATCAAACCATGAGCTTTAAAGGTCAAAATCAGCACTTTGATTTGCGTGCAGAAGTTAAATGTTGGAGAATACCAAGTTCAGGACTTAATGCTGTGGCATTCTTTCTCATACTTCACTCCAGTTTGTTGAATAACTATTGATGAGCATTCTTTGAGTATGTTTTGAATATAATTTTCAAACCAGCTATTGATCCACTTAATAGATGTTCCACCTGGTCTATATTTAATAGCTTTCTAACAAGCCTGCAAGTGACAACTTAGATTTGCCTTAACAAGGAGATTTACATCACAGGCATGACATAATTCTCTTTGTTCATCAAGGCAAATGAAATGAGTTGATTAAGCATCTTGAAACCCCCTGTTGTCTTTTATATGTCTTATTAGGGTCCTCTGTCACTTGTAAAGTTGGAGGAGGTCATGATCAGTAATATTCTCTATGTTTCTAGCTCAGACTAGAGTCCTGCCCCTTCAGCCTGCTCTTTACAACTAAGGGCAATGCAAATGTTCTTCTAAGAGAAGACTGTGTAAAGACACTAAGGCCTTCTCTGTCTCCCATTTGCCTTCTTCACTGAGTGTCTGGTATACTGTTTCTTTTCATTTTATTTTGAACTTATCTGAAGAAATCTTTGTAGTTCTTGCCAATCTCTGCTCATTCTGAGCTTTAGTACTCTTGACAACTTTTTTTTTTTTTTTTGAAAATGTATGCCAACCTACAAATCCAAGTTTTCCAAGGGCAGGTTACAAAAGACTAATTCTGAGTTATCTCTGTGTACTCTTTCTTGGTGACATGCCATCCTTCTACTTCCTATATGTGGCTCTTTTGATTTTCAGTTTCAGTAAAGTTTTTTGTAGAGGCACATTGGTTATTGCTGTTTTCACTGAAACACATTCTTCCTTACATTTTTATTATTTCTTTTTTTAAAGACTCCTCTTGGCTCCATTTCCCATTAGCTTCTCCTGTCACGGAATTCAACTTAACGTTGCTCTGAGAAATCTGCTTTCTTGAAATCTAAAATAATGCATTTGGCTACCCTCAAATATAGTTTCCCTTAAATTAAGAATTCCATCTAGAATGATTAGCGGCAGATTTCAATAGAAGGAACTACTTGTTGTCAAGAATTCCAGCATTACCATCTCACTCCTGTCACATCAACCCGTCTCACCCAGTCAGGCAGAGAGGGCATGTTGCGGATCCTGTCAGTGAGGAATGTCGGCTGGCGGGGCCCAGGAGGAGGGAATTCTCTGCTGTTGCCCCTGCCCTTTGGAACATTCTCCCCCCAGAGGTGCGGCAGGCCCCTACCCTCCCGGCCTTCTGGAAAGAATTAAAGACCTGGCTCTGCCAGCTTGCATGGGGTGATAACAACCTTACCCAATCCTGGGGATGGCTAGCACCTTGATGATGCTCCCTGAGTGACTGCCAATTATTCTTGGATCTATTTATTTTCTATTTATTATTGTAATTTTGTCATTTTAATTGATTTTAACTATTTTGTAAACCGCCCAGAGTCGTTCAACAAGATGGGTGGCGACAAATTTGATAGATAAATAAATAAATAAATAAATAAATAAATAAGTAAATAAATATTACATGGCCACTTTTCTCCAAAATTCTCATTATTTTAGTTTTGTCTACTAAGTTCTCTATTGATGAGGGCCAATCAAGGATAGTGTATCATGTTGCTCTTGTTGAATTTTTAACATGTTGGCAATGTCCTTGCCTCGTGCATGGAGGGGGGGCAGCACAGAGAGATGGAGGTTGCTGTGATTCCTGAAGGACCTTCTCCTCCCATGTGCAGCCTTCAGCATTCTGCTGTAGATAAACATGAAAACCCAGACCAATCACAAAATGGCTTAGTAGGTACACTTCTTGAGATTGTGCTGTTTTAATCTGAAAGTTCCACACGAGGGTAATGCTACTTGCCTTCTGATTTTTAGCATTCCCAATTTATTCCAAGGACTGAGTATAGGCAGGAAGTAACCTGGGTGGGGGTTTCTCAGAGACTGCTCAATCTAAAGAGGTTGTGTGTGCCTTTTTTGTGACTTCTGGCAACTACATGGACAGTGCTGTTTTCTTGGCAACATTTTCAGAAGTGACTTGCCAGTTCCTTCTTCCTAGGCTGAGAGAGAGTGACTGGCCCAAAGTCATCCAGCTGGCTTCATGCCAAAGGCAGGATTAGGACTCACAGTTTCCTGGTTTCTAGCCTGGTGCCTTTAACCACTACACCTAACTGGTTCTCAGTCTGAAGAGTATTATATGTATAATTCACATAAATATTAAAAAAAAGAGTTATTTTCAACCAAATCTCCTGGTGTAAATGAGATACAAGTATAGTGTAAATGAGTCAGATGGCAGTCCTCAGACAAGGAAGAAGGGAGACTTCACATGTTAATTGCAAATTTTATCAGGCTGCATCAGAGGGAGTTTAAATGGAAAGAGGCCTATCTCATTTGCTATGTAGGAAGGTCTGGTTCATCATATTCCTCCTTCACCTGAGACAGATGAACAAGATTTTAAAAAGTTATATTTAAGAATGGCTGCCTGGGCTTCTTTATGCATTGCATATTTTAGACCTTAAGCATTGCGTATTTTGTGAGCAGCTGAAGAGTTAGGTTAAAACAAACATGTACATAATGTCAGGTTCGGTCAGCACGGGGCTTCGGGGAAGCTTGCAGCCAGACCACGCGAACTCCACCGGCGGCAGCTAGCGAGGGAAAGAGGAACTGAAAGCGCCGCTAATTAATGGGCCACCTGCGCCCAGCCAAACCGGAAAACCGCAGCGGAAGTTTTAACTATACACTGATAACGGCGCGAGCCAACAATGAACAGGGCCGCAGGCAGCGAAACAAGATCGCCGCGCAACACAGAACCCTCGGGCTTGCACGTAACAGGGGGGGACCAACCCAAGCCGGAGGGGGACTGCCGATCAAGGACAATGGACCCTGACCGAACCTGCCATCATGGACAATCAAGAGGGATTATTGGGGGGCCGATAATCCGCAGCGGTAACGCGATCGCGGGGCGGAGAAAGCACGGGAAGGGGGGAATATAACGAGTGATGCAATTGTACCAAGCCAGTCCTGGCTTTGCTTGTGACTGCTACGTTACGCATGAGTAAACCTCTTTTGTGAACCACACGTGTCACGGGAGTTTCTCTGTCGAACGGGGCAAACCTTACACATAATACTGAAATCTTTAGTAACTATGAGATCTCTGGATTAGATCTGAAAGAGTCATATCTTCATGATATCCTACTAATGCTGGCAAAAGTTCAAATGTGTTTTCCCAACAGTAAGCTAGGAGCAAGAACAGTGCACAGACCTATGAAATGGAGATTAATTTCTCCATGTTAACTTTCTAGTTGACTGACAAACTGGAAAAAACAGCAGCAACAACAGCAACAACAACAACATACATCTCAGTGGCAGGTAAGTAGTTTTGGACTGCTGTAATTCTGAATTCATCTCTGGCTGGTGGTAGCCATCCTATTGGCATTGCTGACTAAAGGATGTATCATGTAATACAGGACAGATGGCAGGAGGAAGGAACTGTGGGAGGAGAACCTAATTAGAGGACTCCAACCACTCTGGCTTATGGTGTGAAGAGGTACATTACACCCAAGGTTACATTCAGGAAATGAGAAGACTTGACTTTAATACTTGAGGTGGGAACTAATAATATTACACCCTCTGTCAAGCATGGTGGCATCGTTAAGGCTTATTTTGATTTTTTTCTTTTAATGAGAGGAAGACACTAAAAATTGAATTAACTGTTAGCATAGTACAGAATCTTTCCTGATGCTGTCTTTTTTTTTTACTTTTCCTTCCTTGAAATTATTGAGATGGTTTATGCTTGAGAAGAGAGGTCAACAAAATGGTGTTATCTTGCTGTGTTGAGTGCACCATGACTTATCTGCTACATGGATCTGTCAGCATTCTTTAAATTCTTTCTTGCCAGAAAGATATATCTCATAGAATCAAAGATTTGGAAGGGCCCACTGAGTCACCAGATCTGATCTCTACTCAGTACAGAAATCCAAATTAAAGCATCCAGCACAGTGGTTGTCCAGCCCCTAAATGCATTAGCAAAAAAAGAACCCATTACCTTTTCAATAATAGGTTTCACTGCTAAATTCCTCTTACTCTTAAGAAGTGTTTTCCAGTGTTCAACCAGACTCTGATTTCTTGTAATATAAAATCGTTTTATTGCTTTCTGGGATAATAAAGAATTGATTTTGACCTTTTTGTATGTGACAAGACTTCATGAATTTGATATGATACCCATGTTCAGTCTTCTTTTCTCATGCTTTAAAGCTCATTTTAAACTTTTCTTGTCCATTCTTGCATATTCTATCCATTAAAATATTCATTCTAGAATTCATGCTGTGTTGGGACTCTTGCCATTATCCAAACTGGAACCTTTGCTGTGTTTAAATTCCATTAGACTTTAGTTTATTCCCCCATCACCCACTTTAAGGGATTGTATAATGGCATGTCATCTAGAGAAGGTAATGCCTATCTTGATGCACCGCCAAAGAGTTCCAGCAGGTCACATCTTAAGCAAATCACTTTCAGGATTCAAAAGGGAAAGCACTGTTTTAAGACTCCTCTTTCCAGACCATAACAACTAATATCTTAATGCCTCTAATTTATTGCAGTATTTGGCATTGTGGACCATGCCAGCAAAGAGGCCTCTAATGGAAGCCCAGATAATGGAAATTAGTTTTTATATAATATTGTCCATTTCTGCATTTAACTAGATTGGTCTGTGTCTTAACAGTTATTCTTAACTGTCATCTTTAGAAGGTTTGAAATAGAAATCTATCCTAACAACTGCCTTGTCTTGTCAGCCAACATCTGCATCTGTCCCATGGCCACAGTCACCTTTGACTTCATTTACAATCCCTGGGAACATTCCAGGAACACCTGAAACTATCTTTTCATTGCCCATATTGGAGCAGTTGCTGGAGAACCATTCCATTTTTTAATTTAAGTCATAACATCAACCATTGAAGAAATTAACAGAATATGTCATCTCAGTTCAACTAGGCATTTAAGAACACAATCTGGACCTGACAATTTCAGCTACGTCCACCAGTTATGCCAGTCCTGAGTCTTCCTCTTTACTTCCCCTCCCCCAGCCCATCTTGCCAAGCCATACTGGGCAGTTAGGTCCAGCTGCCAACGCAACATCACTTTGGAGCATTGCAACTGTAATACCTGCAATGGCCTAGAGCAATATTATACAGGGCCAATGAGGGAAGGTAAAATGTTAGACACAAACATTCACTGGTGTTTAGCATTCTGTGGTGACTTGGGGTTGTCCCATTAGAATGCATTCAGAAAAGCCCTTCCTGACCTTGCCCAAGAATAAGGCTAATAATGTATAGGTCCTATGCAATTCTCTGCAGTAATTAATTCAGCCAGAATGATTCCTTCTCTATAGGATCCAGAAATGCTTGATCCAACTGGGGGGGGGGGGGGAAGAACCATTGTCAAACGTCTCAGAATTTTGAGGGAGCAACAGTGGTGGCAACATTTTGTGGTCCAACACAATAGTCAGTAAAAAGAAGGATAGTGGTTCTTGCTGGGCTTCTTTGGGGCAGTTATGTTGGCACTACTTGCTGGTTTGCCATGACTGGGCATGGTGCTGCCAGTTACCAATATAGAGCAGCATGATTTTGTCACCATCAGACCCTCATGGATCACCAATCAAAGCAGAAGCCCCATCCTTGCTAATCGGCCAACTTCCACTTGTGTTCCCATCACTGCTCTTCACATTCTATCCCACTGGCTTCAACAGTTCACCTCACTGTCATCTCTTGAGAAGCAGGATGTCTCTGTGTAAAGAGCTCTGTAATACGTGGGCTATGACCCTAATCTCCTTCCCAGGAAAAGCTATGCTTGGTAAGCTAACTCTCACATTCAGAGGCCTGCCTACTAAGGAACTTTTAAAAGAATATGGAGTCTCCTGCCATATTGCTGCTTTGGGTGAGGTCTAAGTGCATAGGTGCAACATAATATTAAGACCATCAACAAATGACTTGGGGAGCATGGCTTTAAAAATCAAGAGGAACTATTGTGGTTAAGTATTTGGTAATTGGTAGTGCTTTCTTGACCTTTTAAAGATTTGGTATGAATTGTTTTTATATATGGTAGTACTGTCATCCCATTAAAAATATCTGAGTTGATTAAATGAATAAATTGAAGTAATTATTTATTATTTAGCTAAGTCTGCATTAGCATGTCTAAAATAAGTATATGAATAATTGGGAGCATCCTATAATTGCATACTTTTAAACTGCTTAATCTAGGTACCTGACTGATTAAAGAATGCAGTTTGGATTGCTGATGACTTTATTAAATTATTCTATCTCAAGGATTTGTTATTTATTAGATCCGGGGGCTGCTTGATTCCAGAACAAAGCTGGGTAGCTTATGGCTGAAAAACAGAAAAATTACAGAGAATCTGAAGCATCTGGACCACCATATCCCATATACACAAGACGCCCCCTCCCAAAAAACACCCCAAACCGCTGACAGGATCCAACAAGCCTTGGGAGAACAGCCTTGGGAGAACAGCCTAGTATTTAGGCTGCTTCTGCAACATAATTTAGGGTTAATTGCCAATTTTAGCCATCTGCAAAAAGTTTAAAATGGAGGGGAGGTAGTCTTTACCTTGGGGACCACTCTGCTTTTGAGGAAAACTTATGGATTCCGCCCCCACGATTTCAACCCGTCCCACCCGATCTCACAGAGAGGGCATGCTCTGGACCCCCTCGACAAAAGAATTCCGACTAGCGGGGTCCAGAAGGCGGGCCTTCTCTGCTGTAGCCCCCACCCTTTGGAATATCTTGTCCCCGGAGGTGAGACAGGCCCCCTCACTCTCAGCCTTTCGGAGGGATTTGAAGACCTGGCTCTGCCATCTGGCCTGGGGCGGGGAGGGAGGTCATCAGAAATGGGGTTGGCTAGCCCCCTAGAGGCCTGGTGTTGCTTCCATCGGCCTCTTGGATTTTTTCTCCTCCTTCCATTTTGGGTAAATGTGTTTTTCTCTTTTTATAAATTTTAATTATGTATTTATTTGTTTTAATTGTTGTAAACCACCCAGAGTCCCCCATTGGGGGGAGATGGGCAGGGACAAGTCTGCTAAATAAAATAAATAAATAAATAAAATGGATTCCTCAATCTTCTTTGAGCAAATCTGGTTAACCCTTTGCTCAGAAGTAGTGTGTGCACATCGGAAAAAAAAAATCCAATTGATTTTCAAGAAATTCAGTTTCATTGTTTTTTCTGAGATATCCTATCAAGACGAAAACCGCTTTTGTCCTGGAAGGCTAATTAGCACGAATCAAGAACTGAAAGCTGCTCAAAAGAGGTTTTTCGTGTATAAAATATGGGAAATATGGAGCCGATGCATGTCCCACTGATTGCTGATCTGCCCAAAGTGCCTTCGGCCCTGACCTGCCCATGTATGCAGCTGCCCACGACCGCACTGTTCCCACAGTGGGAAAGACAATTTCAGCTCCAATTATTATTACTCTGTTCTCTTGGAACTATCCCTTTAGGATTTAAGAAGCAGAGTGAGTGCCGGTGGTGGGGGGAGAAGTGCATAAACTAACACAATGTCCTCTTTTCTGAAAGTTCAAATATGTAATTGTAGCGCTGGAGGAATAAAAGGAGGCCACATGCTGGAATCTTCAATTGTTTCTATAGAGAAGACAGAATACTGTACATATATAAAAAATACAGTAAAGATATATAATAGTCCAAAGCCAACTCATTGCATAGAAATGAACAGTTGCTTAAATATCAGTGTCTAATTTTAGGATTTAGAGCCATCTGTCCTACTCTAAGCTTATTAGCCTTAAGGCTTAGTGTGGGAGTTTGGGAACTAAAAATATTTCCATCACTGCAGACAGGACTGAACTATACGGATCAATGGCCATTCTTATAATAAGGAATCTTTCCTGTGAAAGTCGCTTGTTTTTCTAGGGAGAAGTCTGTCTAAGAAAGACTAAAATTATTTCTCCACAATTAAATTACTGTTATGGAGTAAATGGGGGGTTTTCAGTGCTTTAGAAAGCTGAAATTTGCTTTCTGGTTGCTGGCTGAAATCAGAGAAGTAGTGATAGAAGCATCATTAGAGTGAGAACTCAACAACTTCAGGGAAGGCTAGGAAGTTGACGGCCCATTTCTCAAAAGGCAGGAGCAGAAACTCACCAAACTACTTAGAGATGATAGCAGAGGCAGGAAAATTCAACTGAAACCCATGTTTTATTGAATCAGAGCAGACTTGATATTGTATCACAGGGATGAGGAAGGAAGGGTCCTCCGGATATGCTACAAAATAACTCCCAGCAGTTTTAACCAGCATGGCTAACATGAGGTGAGGGAATTGTAATCCAGCAACATCTGGAAGATCACAGGTTTTCCATCTCTGTTTTAGCAGCTTAAAGTTTTCTGTTTGCCACCTTGGATTATACTCTCAACCCATGTTACCAACAAGTTGATGGACTGTTTGGAGGGTAAGAATGAGGCTGTTGAATTACCACTTAAACTGCTGCTTAGCTGTGGGAAGCATGGTTGAATATGGGAAACCTGTGGAGAAAGATATTGTTCTTTTTATTTAGCTGGGTTAGATATATAACCTGGACAAATGACTCCTAGTGCTAATAAATCAGTGATACAACAATTGCAGCTGATTTTCCACATCATCAGTGGATACTGTAGTTATTGTGATATATCTCCCATCACATTCTCTTCACACAATGCCCTTATGCTGCTTTACTGTGATGGAATGGAATTATGAAGGCCAAGCTCAGGGAGATAAACATTTTCTTAGCTCGCCAGAACCGCGTGAGAGGAACAAGAGGATGAAACTGGCACCTCCCTGAGGAATTCACACTGTTGTGGCTGGCTGACTTTGGGAGCTGGGGTTTCAGTCTGGGAAGATTCTTGCTAGAGTTGTAGCTAATAAACATAGCTGGACTGAATTTGCATTGTCTCTTGGAGTTCCTTGGGCTAGGCCTGACATCAATCTTCCCAGACTCATACTACCTTCAAGACGAAGGAGTTTGAATCATGGCAATGGATCCCCAGGGAGCTAATTTGACACCACAGTTATTGGCAGCAGCCCTGCTACAGCATCAACAGCAAGTGGATGCACAAATTAATAACCTACAAGCAGCTATGGGGCAATTAATACAGCAGCTCGGACCAGGAGCCCAGCCACCACCTCCCCCACTGCTGGTGTTGCTACGTTCACCTGGTAGCATGCCAGAGAAGTACGGAGGTGAGGTGGAGCAGATGAGAACCTTCCTGGCACAATGTGAGTTGTTCATGGACGGCAGACCGGGAAAGTTTCCTACAGATCAAACAAGAGTGGCTTTTGTGATGAGTTTATTAAAGGGTGCTGCAGCCAAGTGGGCTACCCCCCTTATAGAGACAGGGGATCCAATGCTCAACAACTACCAGAATTTTGTCACAGCATTCAGGGGGCATTTTGGAGATCCAGTGGGAAGATTGATGTCAGGCCTAGCCCAAGGAACTCCAAGAGACAATGCAAATTCAGTCCAGCTATGCTTATTAGCTACAACCTTTAGCAAGAATCTTCCCAGACTGAAACCCCAGCTCCCAAGGTCAGCCAGCTACAACAGTGTGAATTCCTCAGGGAGGTGCCAGTCTCATCCTCTTGTTCCTCTCACGCAGTTCTGGCGAGCTAAGAAAATGTTTATCTCCCTGAGCCTGGCCTTCATAATTCCATTCCATCACATTTACCATCTCTTTCAACTGGAAGGGTTTTGTTGTGAGTAGTGACTTTTTAGCAAATTAAAACTGTCATAGAACAGCATATATTTACCAGTGGGTATTAGTTTTATTATTTATTATTTTTCTTTTAATGTACATTTCAAATAGTACTCAAATACTTTTCTGGCTATCCTAACAATTATGAAACTAATAGCAAAATTTCACCTATTACCATATTTATTTGATAGGATAATAAAAGTTTTCCCCCAAATAACTACCTGTGAATTGGACAAGGATCATTCTGCATTTGCAGAGAATAGAAGAAGCTGTTAAAAACAAAGGCATAAGAAGTGCAAATGGCAACAAAGCATGAAAGGATTGAAGATTAACCTGAAGATTTTGGTGGGGTTGCTTGCCTGGTGAATTTAACCCTTTTAATAATGCCTCTACAGGGTTTCTTGTTTTTTATCTCCTCCTCTGTCCAGTTCCCTGTTTTTCTTACCTCATCTCCATCCAGTTTGGTTTCCCCTTTTCTCTTTACACCACTTCACATTACAGCTTCCCCGTCCCCTTCCCTTAATCCCATCCCCTAACCTTAACCCCACTTCCTTCTGCTGTTTGCCTATGTGTATTCTTGTTTCTCTCCATGAAAGTAGTTTGACTGTATGAGAGAGAATGGTTGTTATATGCAGAAGGGGACCACTTCATTTTATGTATGGGATTTATTATTTCACAGGTACATAATTTTAGGTAAACAAATATAAAATTATATTTTCCTGGTCCTGTACTTATTTTGGAGTGTGGATTCTGGTTAGTATATACTCATACATATAAATGTATCATAATGCACACATTTATCGGGTAATATCAGTGGTTGGGAGTCTCCAGGATTAATTTCAGCAGCAAACTTAAATTCACATGGTGGGGACAATGGGCATCACATTCAATTTTGTCTTTTTGGAATTTTTAAATCTCTATTTATCACTAGCATCTCTCTCTTTCTCTCTCTCTTGCACTCTCTCTCTCTCTCTCTAGATATAGATATAGATACATAAATGTGTGTGTGTATGTATGTGTATGTGTGTGTGTGTATATATGGTGGAATTAATTCCACATATATATATGGTGGAATTAATTTAGGGTCATGTTCCTTTTGGAGAAATACAGAATTATATATTGTATTATACCATTATACAGAATATTCATTGAAATTAAAGGCAGTACATTGTTATACTCACTGCCATTTTAGCAAAATGATTAATGGCAATGACCAGGTCCTCCCCCCTTTTAAAAAAGTATTATAGAATTACAGTTCTTATAATGCAATAATATTTTTTCTTTAAAGCATCATCATAGCCTAAAAGGGATATAGAGCTACAGTGCTATGATTTTAGGCCAATCACTTCTCAGCCCAACAGAGATCTTGTTGTGTGGAAAACTGGAGGAAGAAGAGCTACGTATGCCTCCATGAGATCTTGGAAGAAAAGCAGGATATAAATCCAACAAATAAACATTAACAAGGGGTTAATGTTACCATCTTAACACCTTGCAAGCCAAGTCCTATTTCTGATGCATACAAGTCATTCCAATGTAAGCCGTCTTATATGAGTGAAGCGTTTTCAGTATAAGAATCATGATCAGTCACATTGCCTTAGGAAGCAGGCTGGTGAACACATGGGATTAGCTTCACCTCCTTAACAAATATGGTACACAGATATTTATCAGGTGGGTAGAACTCTTCCTCTGGGTTCCCATTTAACTTTTACATTTAAACTAAAGGCTGCAAAATGCTTTGCTAATTTGATCACTTTATGCATCTTAAAATATTGTCAGAAGTGGTTTGCACTTGACGAGAAAGTGTCAATATGTTGTGTTTACTTCATATACTGAAATATTTTCTTAAGAAGTTTCAGAGATAAATGATATTGAAATTATTCAGATTAGAAATAATGCAAGGTGAATAAGGCTCCTTTAGTTTGTTTTAAACATGAGCTGGGTGAAAGCTCATAAAAGCTATACAAGCATGCAATTTTAATTTAGAATTGTAATGATTGCTTTGTAAATATTATAAGAATTGTTCTCTTGTGTGGATATGCCACTCTTTGCCTGCAGAGAAAAGAAAGTTATTCGACAAGGAAGACTGAAAGCTTCTAGAGAAACAAAATGAAGAAAGGTGTCATTACAGGTGCTGTTAACTTGTGCCACTCTAGATGTTGAAGAGTTACAAGTCCCAGCATCCTCAACACTGATCTTGCTTCCTTCTGCTAGGAATTGAAGCTCAGCAGCTTCTGGAATGCCATTTGCTGCTCAGCTGTGATCTGTCAACTATACTAAGAAGTTATGAGTAATCTCACGTACTGATTACCCCACTCTATCAACCCCCATTTATAAACTGATAAATTGAAATTAGATGTTAATAAGAAATTGTATATGATATTATATAGCACTATAAAACCTATCAAATGCATGTTGCTATGAGTTTGAACTTGTCTTTATATAACCAGAAGGGCGTTCTAGCACTATTGAATGGGTAGACCCCAAACACCCCCCTGAAATTTCATATAAACCTATAGCCATTATGTGGACAATGCCTATGAATCAAAGCTACATTGAATTGTGTATCTTATTAGGTTACTATCCTGCTTCTCACAGTAGCCAATCATGTACCTCTGGAGAAGCCCACAGAGGACAACCCTCTACTCTTGATGCCCTTCACACTTATGCACACTTTGAACATAGGGGGCCGCATTCTTCCTACATTGTGAAAACTGCCCAGTGAACTGCTTAAGAAGATTACATTTCTTGCATAGTATTTCTCTATCCAAGCTATCAATGTGCTTATTTAATGATGTGATGGAAATAAAATTGTGGGTTCATTTGGGAAAGGATAGAAAGCACTAGGGATATTTTTTAGTTTTTAAATGATCGTCTACATTCATATTCATATACTTGTTTATAATTTTAAATATTTGGCATACAAAATCATTGTTTTTGTAACTCTTGTTATAGGTTTTGAGCCACTGGGACAGGGCAAGTTGCTTTTGGAATAATTAAATGTATGTGGAAATAAATATGCATAGGAAATAAATATGACATGAACCCCATACTCACTTTTAATAATCATATTTTTTATTTCTGTCATCTGAAGGGAGGGTCCATTGCTTTAAAATCTGTAGACATTTTAGACATATTTTACAAGACAATACAATTTTTGAATGTCACATAATGATCACAGTTTCATAGCACTACATGCATATAAAGACAATCTTTAAAAGTTTCGTTCTTTCTTTTTACAGAAACGACAGGAGAGGTCAATAAACTTCATCAAGTAAAGTTTAAATTAAAGTTACCAAAAATAAATATTTAAAAAGTAATACTCTAAGTGCACTAGTATATGGCTAATGATATCCTATTTCCTCCCAAACATATGGGAACTGTTAATGCTCAAAGGTTTAAAACCCTTTTGATGCATTGCCATTTGAGAGGATGGGCTACAACTATAAAGGATCTGTATACAATTTAGCAGACTGGTTTGTACAACTCCAGCCACAGAATTTCCTTCCTCCCTTTTTGCAATTTGTTGAAAATGTACCAATATGCACTTCCGTTTCTGCTTTCCCCTTACAATTTGTAACTACGCTTGGGGCCCATTTTTTAAAATTGTCTGTTCATTGGACAATGATGCTAAACATCCTATTAACTTAATGAAGTCTGACAGAATCACATTTGCATTCTGTAAAAGAAGATGAAAGTTGCAAAACAGTATAAGCCATTCAACTACTAGCATTTCTGGTCCTGCTTTAGTATGAGAGGAAGGTTGAGGAGGCCTAGCAGACTGTCCTGTAGTCCTGGAAGCAAGAATACTACACCATCATGGAAGGACCTGTAATAATACTAATCCAGCTTCTTTGTACTTGTGCAAATAATACAACCTGCCTGTCCTTGAAATTGCCTCATGCCTGAGCCAACTTGTGACTGAGACGCAATAAAGCTGTGCAAAGGTGCAGATGTTCCAAGGGGCCATTCTAGATTCATGTTGCTCAGCCAATCACCCTCTTTTGTGATCAGGGGCTTGTCCATATGTGCCCATGGATCATTGCCATTCCCAGGTCAAAACTTCAGCCAGTTCAGATAACAGAAGATTGTGCTTTCAAGGCAAGGCATATTACAATATCTGCCCCGGCACTGTACCATTCTGAATGGGCCAGAGATTTGGGTGCATCCAGTCAAACTCACTGCATTAGGAGAGGTGGGCATCCCTATGATCATAGAAAGATGCCACGTACCAAACAGGAATGTTGCAGTCCCCACCACCTCCCAATTGACTTTGGGAGAAAAGATCCCATTGGAGAAAATGGGTTTTCATAATAGAAATTGCAGCTGTGTCCAAGCTGTGGATGGGAGAAGAGTTTGTCCATTCATACCCTCAACACAACCCTTAAATATGGCTCTGAACCACATATTTATGTTTTAAAAATCCTGCATTCTAGAACTAGCTATATGATTGGCAACACGTGTGTTCATTAGTCATAGCTCTCTGGGATAAGTTCTTCTGATGTTCTTTTAATAATGTGCCTACCTTGCCATAGCCATGGATTCAAATTATAAACCCAAAGTATAATAGTTTAAAAGTTCATAATAATAATGCCTTAACAACTTGGTATATATGCACAAAAAGATAATTGAAAAAACCCTATCACAAGGTTCCTGGTTCAAGACAATTAAAAGAAAACTCAGGGGTGAGCCACATTATATTGCAACATGTATTTTTAAAGCAGGGAAATGAAGATAAGGAGAGTAATGAAAAAGCATGCAAGAAAGCTAATTCAATTTGAAATTCTATCATGAAATGATAGGAGAGATGTCATAAAAGGGGCTTAATTTTACACTGAGAACAAGAATTAGAGGAGAGCTGTTCACACACATGTACACATCATGTGTGGTCATTTGGCAATGGGCTTGCACCTGAAAGCATTGAAGGTGATGGAAATCAATATATAGAAAGTTAATTTTGAGGGTTCAGTTCATAGATGAATACAATTCTTGGAAACTGATCAAATAATGGCTATTTCCTATGGGAACTGAGTCAGATCAGGCTGTCATTTCTGGAAAGTGAATTTCTGTTTGGACCTTCTTATGGCTGGGGAAAGAAAACCATCTTATTTTGTAATTCTCAGTAGTGATTCTAACTAAAAAAATTGTCCTATTTATTTACCAACCTCAACATTTTTAAATGGAGAAAAAGGTGGTGGGGTGGGAGAAGACCAAGTGGATAGTTGTGAAACATCAAATAAGACAGGAGGCTGGACTAATCACTTAGCTAATCATTAATAATCAACTGGTGATCCTGATTAAAATACATATGTTTTGCAAATCCAAACTCAACAGCTAATTGGTTTAACAAAATAAAGTTTCCCACTTGCTCTGATGTTTTTTTGCCAGACCAACTTGGGGCTCTTTTATTTCTGAAAGCCATGGGTATAAGAGTAAAGTGATGTACATTGGCACAAAACCCCAGAACGTCACCTATAAATTAATAGCATCTGAGCTGGCAGTGACTGAGTAGCTAAGGGATTTTGGAGTCACAGTAGAAAGCTCAGTAAGAATGTCAGCCTAGGTTGTTATAAAAAAGACAAATTCCATGCTTGGAATAATTAGGAAGGGAAATGAAAATGGAAATGTTAATAATAACAAACTCATGGCCTTATACAAATCTATGATAAGATTTCCCTTGTATATTATAGAGCTAGAGAAACTGCAAAAAAGAGTAATCAAAATAATTAGGGGGCTGGAACCTCTCCCCTACAAGGAAAAACTACAGCCAATGGGGCTTTTTAGAGTGGAATGAAGAAGGGAAAGGGGGGGATATGACAGACGTATATAAAAGCATGGCATAGATAACATGGAAAGAGAACTGTCAGTGGAGGACATCCATGAAAATAAATGCAGGGAGATTTGGAACACAACGCCTATTTAAAATGATGTTGTAGTAGTGGCAGCCAGTTGTAGCAATGGCAGCCAATTCTGGATGGTTTTAAAAGGGGACTAGATACATTCATGGAGGATCAGGCTATCAGCAGCTACTAATACTGAGAGCTGGGAGCACCTTTTCCGACTAACAAATTTTTATTAAAAGTGTATGCCTCTTGATTTTTTGCCACTATAGTCTAACCCAGCCCTCTTCCTACATTGATGGTTGTTCACCCTCTCCTGAATCCTAAGCAGCATGTCTTAAATACCAGCAACTGGGAAGCAACAAGACTATTAAGCTTGTAAATGCACCAGTTCATCTCTTCTCACATTATCATTCTGCATTTATCATCTTTGTCTCCAGTTTTCCTCCAAGAAGCAGAGAAATAGGAGTGTATCAGATAAGTGGGATAATCTTCTGTAAGCCCTATGTCTTACTGTATAGAGTTTGGAAAGAAGTTCTCAGGATAGTTGTAATGGATTTACTGAAGAAACAAGTAAAGCATATGTGACAAGGTTAAAGAGCATTAATTCTTATTACAATTTCCATCCACTTTTCAGGGAGTTTCCCAAAGACCATCACAAGTGTTATGCATTCTCTTGGATGATCGTGCAGTGTAGCATGACCATTTGTGATGATCTTATCTTAAATTCTACATGTACAAATTAAGGTTCCCATAGCACCAAAGAATGATTACATCATGTTTTCTTTGCTTTTATACTAGCAGTAAAAGACTGCAAACAGCCAGTTGAAAACTATTTAAAACTGTCTTTGTATTATTCTAAGGATGGTTAATTCTGCATTTCTAATGCAATCTGGTGTGTTCAGAAAGCCAAGTTCCAAAAGGAACTTAAAAAAAACATATAGGAAAAAGGTTAGCAACAAAATGATACGATTTTAGACTGGAAAGCAGCGTGCACAGCTATGTCCCATTCAGTCTATAGAAGACAGAGAACTCTGTCCAGTTTCTGTATTCTCCTGATCCACTGAGGTTGCAGCTTGCAGAATTTCATGTAATCCCAAAATATCTAGAGGCACTATATTGAGGAAAACTGCCTTAATTTATATTAGACTCATCCATGTCAGATTTCTTAGTAATTTGACAGAAATCATTAAATTTCTCAAGCATAAATTGATAAGCATGGTGCCCATGTCAATTTACTGGGTAGCACACTTCTGATTTTTATGATTCTTAAAATGATTCTATGCCATTGAAAAAAGATCATTGCTACTCACAGTGTTAAATTTTGATTCAGTTATTCTGACCACTCTTGCCAAGCTCTTAGAATTACTGGTCTGTTCTTTCTTTCCCCACAGCCTCCATCCAATATTGCATAAGATGTAAGTTAGGCCAAAGTTGATATAACGTTATCTGCAGTTTTGCATTTACTATGCGGATTTTTAAAAAAAATGCAAAGAGGATCATCTGGGGAATAATTAATGGGGTCAAAGTAGAAATAGAGTAGAAATTTAATTGCTTCATCCCCTGATGACCCTGAGATATTTAAGACTTCTCTGAAAGTGCTATCTGCTTTGGGGAAAAAATTTTCCAGTGATGCTGGGTGGGTGAATTCCTCCAAAATAAAATATCTGTTAGAGCTATGCAAAGCATTCAAAAGGGTATTTTGTATGTTGGTATGAGCAAACCATTCCTTACAATGTAAAGCAGATGCTTTTTCTGGAAGGTTCAGCATGGCTGCTTTGACCTTCTCTGATTACCCATGTGTGCATGTACACACAGATGTTTCTGCTGGGAGCACCAGTGAAGTAACACAGCTATGTATGCTCATACTGTATATCCACAGACAATCAGAGAAAGTCTTTGAAGCAGCTACAACTCTTGTGAATGACAGGACTGCTTTAATGCTTCAAGGAAGGGTGGTTTTCTCACGTCCACATACTTGGCAAAGGGACCCTTCTGAATATTTGGCACAACCCTAACACCACCTTCAGAAGAGAGAACAGAAGTTAAACTCTTTCTCCATGCAACTGTAGTTTCTACAATTAACATTAAAAAGTCACCCTGGATGTATGCAATTATACATTGAAGAACACACGTCATTACTTTCTTGCTTTTAGGGGAACATAAATCACTTTTCCTTGGGATACCACTACAGGGGGGCAATCCACCAAGCATCCCAATGAATGGACTTATCTCCAATGGTTCTAACTCCCAAATGGGTCAATATATGTCTAACTGTAGAGGGAGACTCTTCCTTCAGCTCACACACCTTAGTAAACCTATTTTACTAAGTAAAGTAGTTAAAAGTAGTAGTAGTTAAAGTTTAAAGTTTAAAGTTAAAGTTTAAAGTAGTTAAAAGTAGTAGTAAAGTAGTAAAGTAGTACTTTACTACTACTTGTTTTAGGCTCTCACTCAGCCAATATTACTAAAACATAATTATCTTTTGCTGTTTCTTTTCCATTTTTATCCTTTAACTGCTAGATATCTGATACTACCTGTTCTCATTATACTATGAGTATATAGAACGTCTAATAGTTCAAATTGAATGACACCTCAGCTTTGCTTTCTAGAACTGGATGTCCATATGGGAAAATTCCATGCTGAGGAGTTCTGTGAATGTTATGAATGGGATGGACTTTTCATTAAGAAAAAGGGAAAATCAGCAATATGCCTATAACATCCTCTTAATTAAAAATCCCAGTACGTCTAACTAATGGTAAATACTACTTGGGACAAAGTAGATATGTATGCATTGCATTGGTTATACTCAGAAACATTCTTGGAGTGACTGTAGGGTGTATTCACGGGTTAGGATAACCAATTGCAAACAGAAAAAGATTTTTTGCTTGTTGCAAGTTCACACTTGAAAAATGGGAAATTTCAAGTCAGAGAAACAAAAACATGGAAGTAATTAAATCCTCTCTGTTTGTTTCTGCAACATCCACTCTCTAAACTGGAGTTCTAGGCATGTATGTTTAACACTGAGACCAATGTCCTCTGTTTCCACTTAAGGATGCTCAATTTTAACAGCTACCTTAATTAATAACCAAGAGATGGTGACTTGTGTGTAGGACTGTAGGAGGGGGTGTCATGGTGACATAATGAGAAAGAACGTTATCTAGCTAAACTTCCAGGCTTACCAAACCTTAACAGCTAATCACAGCCCCCAAATCCTTGCTCTTAACTCAAAATGGACAACCCTCACGTGACTTTTATACTGGAAGCCAGCAGGCTGGTTTAGGCCTCTTGTAATAAAGAACTGCCTCAAATTTACAGAGCCCTTCTCAGGCTGTGAAATGCAAGATTTTATTCTCAGAGACCTGAGAATCTGTCAAAATTTTGGACACTTGAGAAATTAAAAAACAAAAACTAAGTGACCGAGTTGTTTGTATGCATGCATTACTTCTGCAAAAAGATTTTTGAATTTTCAGTCTGCTACATTCTGGCCAACTCTCATTTTTTTACTCCTGTTTCTTAAACCTGCCCCTTTGCTTTTTAAAAACAGAAATGGAGTAATTTTTCATCCAGTAATAATGTCCAGTGTTCTGAATCTGGGGCTACATGCCTCGATGAGATGGAAATATTATTTGAGTTTTATGTTGCTTTTGAGACTCAGGTAAATGGAGGGTTTCTGGAGATATGTGGATAACCTTTCCTAACCTTCTGCAGCACCGACCTCTCTAAAGTCAAGGAGCAGGATTTCCAAACTGTCTGGATTCTTGGTAGACATCTCCTTGTACGTGAAATATGGGATTCATATTATCCATGTACTCATATTGTTTACTACTTAAGTACAGTACTCTCAAGGAAGAACCTCATGGAGGTCAAAGGATAAAGTTAATAGATTAAGTTACTGTGTTCCGCTTTTATCAGTGTCTGAATCTTTGTCACTCACACATTTCTCCACCAGGAAGTGGGGTTGGGAGGGAGGGGAAAGGGGGATGAAAAAATACGTTAACTTTCATTTGGAATAAAACATGACATATAAGGAGAACTATTAAAAAATGGCAACAGCAGGCTCTGTGATCTTTTGCAGACAGAATTCAATGAGAGAGATTGCAACATTCTTTTGGACAGACACACAGGCACATACACACATTGCAGTTGGTCAAATGTTCAGTTATGAAAACGTTTGACCATAAAGATTTCAATACAGGGAATCTCCAGATGTGCTAAAATTCCCATAGTCAAGAGCACTGTAATCCACTACATCTGGGGGATACAACCAAATTGGGGAATGCTGTTCTAATATTTTATTCTGTAATACAAAAGAAGACTTTTTAAAATTCAATTGTCCTACTATAAATTTGCTAAAAATACAGATATACATTTATGCATGTGTCTGTGTTTATGTGTGTGTGTGTGTGTGTATATATATATATTCTTTCTTTTTATCTGAACAGAAAAATAGAGTACTCTGGAATGTATGAAAGTTGCGTAACTTTTACCTACAACAGAGATGGGTGATATTTTTCAGCCTGGAGGCCCCAAATTTCCTCCCCAACTGAAACCAGTTAGTGGGTTGGGATAGAACTTTTGGTTCTGCAATGACACCACTGGAAAAGGTGAGGCTGAAAATTTGGGGCTCATTTCTGGGGAATTTTGGGATGGAGAGTTGAGTGTGGAAATGCAAATATCAGATCTCCCAGAGGGCTTGTGCTCCTTTTTCCACTCTTTGTTTTTAGTTGAAAAGTAGCACCACTGAATTTTGACCATTTTGCTGCCAAATTTAGATGGTATGATTTGAGCCCATTTTTCCAGGGCCTTGGGTGTTTTAAGATTTGCAATCCCTTTCCCATTCTCATTTCCCCACTTTTTAGCCAAAAAAGGCTACCAATATTTGGCCCTTTTGTTGCTGAAGCATAGCCACAGAGGGCATCAAGGGCTACACATTTGGTATGGGGGGCTGTAGCCAATCATTTTAGAGCCAGCACAAGGTCAACCTGTCTTTAGATTCGTGTCTCACTGAGCGTGGATTCTGACCACCACATTTTCTTTTAAAATGGGATGATTAAAAATACCATTTAATAGGGTATTTATTTTTGAAAAAATTATTCCAAGGACTTTTTTCATGGGCTAACACGCTAAGTAATTTTGATAGTTATATATAAAATTTGGAACAGCTAGATTTTATATATACATATCAACTGACTGAGACACTGTTGGACTTGTAATAGGAGGAGGTGCTCCACAGCTGCAACTTCTCCCCATCAGTTTCTTCCAGAAAGGCCCAATAGCTAAATTTCATCTCCTTTTCCACCTGGATGCATTACAGGAGCCTTGAAGTCAGCAGCTGTGGAAGCAAATGTAACGTCCTAAATTATGTAAGCCTTAGCAATGGAGAAAAGCCAAAATACAGCCAGCCCGTTGGGTAATAACAAGTTTGTGAATTCACCCTCTGCCATATACAGTGCATATACAGTAGCCATGTCCCAGAATGGACATTATGATTGTTGCTTTATTTGGCAACTTATTGTTAACAATATGGTATGGGTGCTTTGGAAGATAGTCCCACGGACCAAATATCCCATCAAGCGTATCAGGTGGAAAGGTGTGACTTTAGTGCCAGCCACATGAGCCTGAATACCCTGCTATAAATCATACGTTAATACCAATTATTGTTCTGCCAAGACATAAATACACAATAATCGGTACAAATAGTATCAATTCCTTACATTTGAAAAAACAAAACAAAACAGAATACTGTTTTGCTTAGAAATATTGAACCTTGTTAGCTGGATACGGAAGAAAGTGCTTCCATTTTTAGCAATAGCAGCTAAGGAAACAAGTCACACTGGATTACATGCAACGTGTTAGATGCAGGAAAAATGCATTTTCTTTGGGCCTTCTGCCACATAGTCTCTTTGGAGAGGAAACCTGTACTCTGTGGGGGTCATCTTTTACTCTTCCTGCAGTAACTGATTCTTCAGCCTTTCAAAAATGTAGATATTCACCAAATTGGCTATGTTACTCTTCGTTTTCCTGAAATGTGCTTAGAAAAGGCACTGAGAAATCTACCACACTCACAAATACAGTTGCTTTTTCTCATAGCACAGAAAAGCAAAAGCAAAAAGCTAGAACTTCGCCTCCCTGTAACTGCGAAGTCTGCAGCCATTTCTTCAGTCCATATAACTAAGACATTGATTTCAGCTCTGTAAAAAGCAATAAAAAGCTGGACTGGCAAGAGGCATGAGGCCATACTGTTGAAGAAACAGTAATTCATTTTCTGGTTTATTTGATACAGGATGCATAATTAAATATATAGTTGATCAAACTTCAAGAGATTACTTAATGCTCCCCTCTCCCTGCTATTCAAATCTATTGGATTAAGGAAAGCCTATCAACTTCTTGCCATACCAACTAATGGTCCATTTCCAAGAAAAGTATTCCACTTTCATGCCACTTTTTCCAGCTCTTAAGCTGGATTCTCTTTTTCCTACCCATGCCTTCAGCTTTCTAGCTAAGAGATGCGAAGTTCCAATGGCATATATCTTGGCTGCATCATTTCCAGAGCTATCATTAACATCCAGCAATCACTGGAACTCCAACAACTTAATACATTCTATCACTGATGCCTGTTTTGGACTCTGTTTTAATCCCCACCTCTAATAGTCCAATAAACTCCTGGGGGCTGGATTTAGCTGCCATTTTAGTTTTCCCACAATGCCACTACTTTGAGACACTGTGGTAAATTCAAAATGTAGTTTACGGAGGGCTGCCACCTTAGTTTCTAAGAATTCCCAAGAATGACACTGTGTCAGGGCACAATGAAAAATTTAAATGGCAGGTATGTTCAGCCATACTTTGCTGAGGTAGGTCCACCAGGATCAACTGAGGGAGGAGAAGGCTCAGCAGAGAGCTGTTTGCCAAGTTCCCACTGAATCCTAGAGCTGACTGCAATCATTTCAGAGAAATGAACATTTGAATGGCCATCTACATACAGTTCTGTAACAAATCAATTAGCATAGCATGGGGGGAGTTAAATTAGAATCTTAAACTTGTGTTTCACCTTTTTCCCCAATGTGTTCAAGCTGGTGTACATGGTTCTCCTCCATTTTATTGTCACAACAATTTTACTGTCAGCCAGGTTAGTTTGAGAGAAAGAGTGATTGGCCTCAAATTACTGAATGACTAGAGGACTGGAACTTGGGTTTTTGAACTTGGGATCTACCCAATTCTAATTAAAAGCTCTGAGCCTATCAATGATAGGTTGAGATGGTACAATTTTGCAAGTGATATGCCATATGAGACTTCTGCTTGCTTTTTTTTTTTTTTAGCGCTGAGCTTGAAAACCACAGTAAGAGCTCTACCGCAATGAATTTTTGTTCCTTTTACCTCTTCTCTCCTCCTGCTGATGGAAATCAACCTGGGCAGTATTAGCAATAGAGTTGACTATGCACCTACTAATGGTAGAGAGTTATCATTTAAAAGCCTATGAAAGTTGTGCTGCAGTTTTTCAAAGTCCTGTTTTTTTAATCATGAATACAGACTTCTTTGCAATTCCACTTTTGATCTCAAACGCTTTTCAATGCAGAATACATTTCCCAGTGTTCACATGTCTACGCTCATGTTGTATATACAATTAACTGTCAGTTAAAGTTAGACACAGGACCATAATTCACCGAGTTTCCAGCGCAAGTTCCACTGAAATGAATGGCCAGTCTGTACAAGACCATCACTGTGATTTGTGCCATTCCCAGTCATGTCAGTGGGGCTTGCCTTGGACACACACGCTTCACCATTGGAAACAAAACAGGAATAAGATTACCCTTTCACAAACACAAAAGAAATGCAGAGTTTTTGGAGCATATTGTAGGTTTGGTTTTAATTAATCCCTATCAGAAAACCATAGGACTTTGTCCATGCACGCTCGAAGAGACACATTTTGTGATACTTTTGAACCAAACTGTCAAAAGTGACCCAATAAATGGTTAAATATATGAAAGATTGTGTCTTGTTTGCCAATGCAAGGCAAAAAAGAGGCTTTTGGGTACAAGGAGAGTTGCACCAGTTGATTTTCTAGGTTGTTTTTAAATACTGTTACTGATTGTCCTTCAAGCTTCAAATGTTTAGTTTTGAACTGCTAGATAATTTCTCTAAATGGTTATGTTTACATGCATTTGCTTTCTTGATATGAAAAATGTAATTTCATTGAAAGGTTTTTACACAAAAGAATCAGTTTTAAAATATATCACACAGAACTTCCTATTAATTTATTCTTTGAAATCAAAAATATTTCCCTGATTTTTCAAATTTATTTAATTTTTTGTGTTTTGTTTACCATTTGTGCTGACAATGGACATGACAAACTTGTAACATAAACTAGTGTGGGGATTTGGGGTATACATAACCAACTTGCTTCTTTTTACTCTAATTGGTGTGAAATTTAAGCACACATGCAAAGAAAAGACAAGCTGGGAATCCCAAGTTACAAAAAGGAAATAACTATGGAACAAACATGAAGAGGACTATTAAGATTTTGATATTTATTAAAAGAAACCAAAAAGCTCCACATATCATGCTTCCTCAGAGCAATTTTCTATAATCTGCCACCCATTCTGGCTAGGAATCTTGGAAGTTGTAGCTTTAAACATCTGGAGGCAAACAGTTGGGGAAGGTGATCTAATAATATATCTTACACAAAATCATATATGTATGAACATATCTTATTTTTTTAATCTTATGACTGCCTATTTCCTCTTTAAAGCAGATGCTTTATGGTTGGTTTCTTTGCCTGTTTTATTTCAACACATGTCAGCCTTCCCCAACCTGGCGCATTTCAGACATGTTGGGATCAGAAGGCCCAGAATTCCCAGATAGCGGCCAGTGGAGCTTTAATCCCAGCAGATCAGCAGGCCATTATGTTGAGGGAGGTTACATCTAGACTGGTTTTCTGCATCAAGCCCCACCATTTGGCTAATTATTAACCTGAATGTTAATGAAATTTAAAGTATCCTTTAGTTTCACATTACTTTTGCCAATGTAATTTCTTTTTGCCCTTAAAATAATAACCTGTAGAATCTAGTCTCAAACACATTTATCAACCAGTAAGATCTGTGAGTTATTGGAACACAGTAATTGTATCAAAGACTATCTCTGCAATATTGCATGCAAAGTTTATTTGCTGCATTATTGTTGTTACTGACAATTCAGGTCTCCCAAATACTTTTATATTAGTTACAGGATCTTGAATTCACCCTACAGATAGCTGATAACTATCCATGACTTTCCAGAATGCTGCTTTCTTGGTATTTTTGTAAGCAGGTGTCCCTTTCTGTTTACTTTGCTTGCATGGAATGAACTTAAACCACTTCTACTGGCTAAAACTGTTCAGTTTACTTTACTGGCAACTTGAAGTGAATGGATACAGTAATATTGGAAGGGCTTCCTAGGTAACTGGATAATTGAGCAAATGTGAAAAATGTCCACACTTATGTAGAATCGTGTGCAAAGGATTGTTACAACCCATAACAGTTTCTAAGATAAACATGTGCTTATTGCTTTTATCTGTGCATGGTGTGTGCATTAGAAGTGGAAGGACAGTACAGCTTGAACTGACAAGAATTACACTCAAGACCAACAGCTATTTGACACCAGAAAAATACTGATTTGACAAAAGAGTTATATCAAAGTGATGGGTAGCTGTTTTCATGGATGCAGTGCACTATTTACAGAGATCCATTTCAGTTTGCCAAGTCCAGTTATTTGTATGTAATTGCTCATGACAGGTCAGTGCAGTGCACTCTACTTATAATGTCCCCAAACAGTGAAAATCTGGTACAAAAACTTTTTTCCCAGGGCCTTTCTTCCTTTTTAACAATAGCTTATGTTAAAAAGCTTTTACTGACATAGGCACGTTGAATGCATCTTCGTAAGCCTTTTCTTAGGGAATGAAATAGAAGAATAAAACGATGATCTCCTGTCCCTCGATACTTCTTTGAACTAGGCTGTTCTGAGCTTTCGATCACGTTGACTTTGAGCTACCCTTTCCTATGTGCTCGTTGGTCAGTGCTGAAGGGCCATGAATTAAGGCGTCCACTGTTTAGACTGGCTAGAGTCCACATCACTTTGTCCCCTGTATATTCTACAAAAAAGAAGTCAAGCTTTCAAAGATTTTATAGGTGTGCATGTATCTTAGTGTTATAATATATTACAGTAACAAAGGACAAACATTATGTGTTATCATCACAGTTATCGTGCAGCTTGTTACCAGGTGGGTAACAAATCACAGATGTGACGAGGCACAAATCAGGAGAGTGTTTTAAAGTGCTAGTGTTTTAAAAATACATTCTCTGTTCTTGATTCCATCTTTGTCAAAATCAGTCATGACATTAACATAAAGTGCTTTTTAATACCAGCAAAATAAAAGGAAATAGGAGGAATAAATCCAAGCTGGTGTAGCTGTTCATGTTTTAGTCAGAAATGGCCCATTTCAAAATAAAGTGGCTGAAATGTGTTAAGATCATGGCCTTGATTCTCTTGACATTTACACCCTCCTTCCCACTGTGAAATTCCAGAAGTGCCTATCCTGATCTATACCATCCAGATGGCAGGAGGATCATTGCTTGGAAATAACTTTTTTTTGCATATTTATGTATTTATAACTTGCATATTTTTGCATTCTACACTATTTAAGTGCAAAATGTGGTAGAAATAAACTTGTTGCTTAGTGAACAGGTTGGGTGTAACTCACTTCCCCTCCCCTCTCAATGATGTGCAAATAATTCAGGGAGAAGAAATGGAATATCTTTCCAATATTACTTTAATTTCTTTTGTGCTGGAATTGTTGTCAAAGCTAATACAGACTCTTGGTTTCAGGCTGCCATTTCTGGCTTGATTTTTTCCCCCCGCTGTTCCTCAGTTTCCCAACTATTGAGGTTTGGGTAATACCTTCCAAGGATACCCTTCTCCAACACACAAAAGATTAGATCCACCTGATTTATTTATTTTCAAGAATACATAAAAACATCCATTCATAAAAAAGTATGAAAATCTCTTTTAAACATCTTACCATATTTAAGTTTGAAAACTATCTTCCTAATCCCAAGTTAAAAACTGCATCCCTGATCTCAGATTTTGTATGACTTTTAGCAAAGTCACTTTTTTTTTTTTTTACATATAACTTTGAAGGGATATTTTGGATTTAGTACAAGTGGTGCAACTCACCCTGCTGATTTTTTTAAAA
This sequence comes from Python bivittatus, assembly GCF_059951505.1. Taxonomy (NCBI): domain Eukaryota; kingdom Metazoa; phylum Chordata; class Lepidosauria; order Squamata; family Pythonidae; genus Python; species Python bivittatus. The sequence goes on from NW_028277098.1 coordinate 85,637,344, forward strand.
TAAAAAAATAGATTTCAATGCATTTAGAAATACACAGAGAAATGTTTAAAAGTTTATTTCTCAATTCACTGCATTTGTGATTTAATCATAAGCCTACCCGAGCCCTGTTGTCTTCAGACCTTGTATCCATCAGAGAAAAAGGCATGGATGGGGATGTTTGGAATAGTTACCTTTAAGCATAAAGGGTTGCATTTCTGATCACATCTACAATTTGTTCCAGTATTTGACTATGGATGTCTAGATCGCTTTAAGATGATAATGCAGGTCAGATACTGGTATTGCCATAAAAGAGGTCTATGTTAAAGGAGTAAATGAGTGGAAGAATTGGTCACACTGGCTTCTATAAAGGAAGTTGAAAGGAGATCAATTTATGATCAAGATGTGCACAAACTTCATTTTACTTCATGACTGTAGAGTGGTTGGAGTAAGAATTTTGAGTAGATCCAGAGGAGGTATTATCCTTAACCCCATTTCAAGACATCCTTCTGATTTTTACAAAACAGGTGGCTTGTTCAGTCAAAGGTTCATGCCATGCAGAATCTCTTCTTTGTGTGTTGAGTGTAAAGGCATTCCTGTCAGTTGTTAACCAACATTCTGCAGCACTGATCAGATATTTTGATCATGTGTGTTACCGTGTCCTCCTCCTCCTCCTCCACCTGGTAATATGTGAACCTCAGGTGAAATATGATTATCTAATTTGATAGTTTCTTGGTTACCATGGGTTCTTCCAGTGATACTTTCCATGGAATAAAGGCAATTTTGCCCTAAAAGCTTGGGTGAGGAGGACAAAGCAGCAGTTGCTAAGTGGTCCTTCTCTGTTCTACAAACATTATCTCGTTGCCTTAAATAGCCTCCATGAGAAGTGCTGTATTTGGGGCTTGTGTGTCCTGAAGAGGTTTTTGGTGGGCTTGAGTCATAGAGCAACTGACCTTCATCATCTGTATCAGCATCAATAAATTTATGAATGCCAGCATCATGGAAGTTAAGAACAATTGGTGTCTGCTTCTCAGGTGACTTTGTAGGGGTTCTAGCACTTGCAGTAGTATAAACAGAAGTTTCTGGACTCATTAGAGACCGATCAGAATGTCCAGAACTATCTGTAGCAGCACCTGTAGCTCCCCTATTCTTGATGGTGTCTGGGTATATTCTTAGGACATTTGAAGCCGTTGACCCTACAGCATCCTCTTCCATAAAATTAACCTTTAGAGATCTGAGTTTTAGAGGATTAATGAGTTTTATTGAACTTTTGGGGCTCTCTATGAAAAAGGTAGAGCAATGGCCACTTTCCACATTTGGTTTTATTTCCATGAATTTGGCCCCACTTCCTTCCAGTCTATAGGGATCCTGAAGTGGATATTTCCCACCTTTGCCTGTCAGTGTAGTTAGTGGACTATGGGAATATCTCCCAGCTTCAGGAAATTCCGTCACACAGCTTATGTAACTGTCAATGCTTGACATGCTTCTCATGTCAATTATTCCATCGGCCCGAGTAGTCAGCAAAGGGACCATTGGGCCAGGAATGGCCTCCATTTCTAGTTCTTCTTTTTGGTTGCTGGGTTGACTTGTCTCCTTTAAATTGAGGTTTGGCTGTGACTGAGCTTTTGCCATTTTATTGTACATGTCTTCCAGCTGTTGAACATTCAGATGCTGAGGACTGGAAGAAGACCTAGCTTTTTCCGGTGACCCTTGTTCCTTTGTCTCCAAAGATTTGTTGGAGCTAGTTTCAGACAGTGATCTTTTGGCCCATTTCCATTTGCTGGGGGATAAATGATTGTCCTGAACTTTATCCTTTTTGCCTGCATTTTCTCCCTTCTTCTCAACAACTATGTCCATTAGTTCTATACTACGTGCAAAAGCATCCTTCATATTCATGGACACAATGCTCCCATTCCTTTTTGCTCTTTCAAGGGCTTCCCTACGCTTAATGGCTTTTTCCTGCCTCTTCTGTTCTTTGTAGAACTCTGAAAAGTTATTTACAATGATTGGGATTGGAAGGGCAATCACTAAGACCCCAGCAATACAGCATAACCCACCAACAATCTTACCTAAGAGGGTCTTAGGGTAGATGTCTCCATAGCCAACAGTTGTCATAGTTATTGTTGCCCACCAGAAAGATGCTGGGATGCTCTTGAATTTTGTATCATCTTCATCTTTTTCTGCAAAAAACACTAAGCTTGAAAAGATCATAATGCCCATGGCCAAAAACAAAATAAGTAATCCAAGCTCATTGTAGCTTCTCCTCAACGTAAATCCCAGAGACTGCAAACCAGTTGAATGCCTGGCCAGCTTTAGAATACGGAGTATCCTCATGATACGAAATATCTGGACTACCCTCCGCACATTTTGGAACTGAAGTACACTTTTGTTGGATTCTGTGAGGAAGATGGTGACATAATAGGGCAAGATTGCTAACAAGTCAATGGCATTCAGCGGTCCTTTGAAAAATTTCCATTTCTTAGGAGAAGAGAGGAACCGCAAGAGATATTCCATTGTAAACCATGCAATGCACACTGCCTCCACATGGGCTAACTGAGGGTTATCTGTAGAATGTCCATACTCATCTGTGCCCTGAAGCTCAGGAAGAGTGTTTAGAGACAAGGCAATTGTAGAAAGCACAATGAACATGATGGAAATAATGGCCAAAATCTGCAAAACAAACAAGAAAAGTAGTCAGTGCCACAAAGAAATTAAATACTTAGCATCTTAAGTTTCTTATATTTTCTCAATAACATTGGCTTCATGTAAATATATAAAATAAGGATATGTCCATGAAATGTGGTAAGAAGACTGTGAAGACCTGGCATTTCACCCAGTATTAGGGCCAGGATGTTAGTGGAACTCAATATGTGTGTTCTTGTGTTGTAAGTTAGTTATGTAGTCCCTTGGTCATTGCATAATGATCTTTTTAAATTGGTTTTTTGTTTTGCTTATAGCAGCTTTATATTGTTTTCTCTTGTCTATTGGTTGTTAGCCATCCAGAGTTACTTATTTAAGAAGGGCAGCGATATACATTTTCTAAATAAATAAGTAAATACATAAATAAATAATCCTAAACTGAGCAGGGGTTGTACTGACTTCTTTCATCCCTACAGTTCTTGATGCCCAGACTTCTTCCCATCTAAATACCAACCATGCCTGATCCTACTTAGCTTTTGAGATGAGATAAGGTTAGCTGCATGCTGATCAAGCAGCTATATCCCTACTTTCTTTCCTTGGGGATGGCTCTAGTTCCTCAGTTTTCATCGCAAGGCAGCCTCGTAAGAATATTTTCACAACATTAAGGTCTAAAAAAGTACTTTTTCTTATAACAAGGCCAAGTTTGCTTCAAAATTGAATGGTATGTTCAATACCAATTCCTTACTGTACAGTTACTGTGTACGTCTCTCTCCAGGGATTTATGTTCCACTCAAATGGCTTACGTCTTTCAAAAATATTGGAAGCAGATAATAAAACAGTGTGATGTAAAGTATCAGTCATCTAATAAAACATCAATACAAAATAATATACAAAACACAATAAAAGCCCAACGCTAAGGCCCAGCACATCATACATCAACTGCCTAGTCAGATAAAAGCTGGCTGGAACAGTTTTCACTAAGCAGTGGAATTAGGCAAGAGGGAGACAATTTATTTCATAATTTGGGCGTGGCTACTAAGAACGCCCTTTCCCTTGTCAGGATAAGAATGTATCTCCACTACCACATAAGGGTAAATAAGGCTCTTGTCTTTCCTTCTTAGATTTTTCCTTTCTCCAAATAATTACTGGTGAATTGGGGTGGGTTGTCTTATAATTTCTAGTTATAAGATAGGGCTGGAAAACAGTCAATAGTCAGGAGTTGAAAACGGCTGCCGAAATCTCCTCGGGAAGAGTGATTCTCATCGCTGTTACTTGTCTAGTAAATGTTTACTTTTTTAAACTCCTAAAGAGAATTTATTTCTTTTCTTTCCTTCTCAGCCCAGTTTTCTTCCCTCTTCCCCTTGCCTCATCTCCATCTAGTTTTGTTCCTCTTTCTCTTCTCTTCTCTTCCCTTCATCTTTTTTTTTCTTTTTTGCTGCTCCTGTTGGATAATGAGAATGGGAATGTGTGTATATATCTGTACTTGTGAGTTTCAGTGTGTGAAAAAAGTCTGTGTGTGTGAGAGAGATCAAACATAAGCAGATGGGAGAAATGGGCTCATTATTTATTTAAATGTATTATAGCTGCCCACTCCAGTAGAATCTGGGTGGCTTACAAGAAATGGGCTTTCTTATCTTAGGGACAATTTAAATTAATAATTCTGAATGCAATTAATATTAATATTTTGGCATTGCCCTGCCCTCTCTTTGGAGTGCAATTGCATCTATACTGGTAGAGCATCTATACTAGTGTTTCTCAACCTTGGCAAGTTTAAGATGGGTGGACTTCAACTCCCAGAATTCCCCATTCTGGGGAATTCTGGGAGTTGAAATCCACTGTCTTAAACTTGCCAAGGTTAAGAAACACTGATCTATACCCTTGGATATGTAAGTGTGTTTCACATACATATTTATTAGTGGTAGGACTGGTTTCAGTTTGAAAGTCTAGGTTGACAAGATGAGATGCTTGGGTATTGCACAGGATTTCTCTTTACCATTTTTTTTTTCCTGTCTACTCTCACTTCTTAGAGGGAAATCATTTTAAATTCAGCCTCTCTGCTGTAGAATAAATATAGTTAAGTATCAACAGAAGCCTCTTAAATGATCAGACACTGAAGACATCAAACCCATGATAATATTCTATGATAACTAGAATAAATATAGTTAAGTATCAACAGAAGCCTCTTAAATGATCAGACACTGAAGACACCAAACCCATGATAATATTAAAGAGGATGATTTAAAGCACCCCAGGTTTTTGCCTTTATACTGGTTCAGTAGTGTTGTTGATATTGTTTAAGTAACACTGTTTGTATTGTCAAGATCAATCTTATTAAGTGTGTGATGCAGCGCTCAGCATGTTTTCCCATTATGCGGTTGGTCAGCAGAAGGTCATTATGGTTCATCTGTCCAAATGTAGCATGGATTTTGTAGTTTAACCTCAGATAGTTTTCTAGTTCATTGCCAAAAATATTAGCCCTTATCCAGTCCCCAAGAACTTATCAGAGACAGTATGCTGTGAAGAAGATTCAACTGCTGTGAAGGTGACTGTTGCTTTTGTAATCATAACACCAAAAAATAGCACTTCTAAAGGCCTGCTTTAGTACTGTAGGTAAAATATCTCCTCATCTCTTTCCTTACAAAATGTTAAGTACTGAATGTGGTGTTTGGTGCCTTTCAGATAGTTTGGTTCAATCAGCCACATGCCAAGACAGCATGAATTCAGCTAAAAGTAATTAAGCAAAAAATTATTAGTCTGATGACCAAAGAAGCCTTTCTTTCTTGAATGTGCAGGGAAGTAATTGATATTTTTCCCCAAGGAGAATGGGAAAAACTTAACTTTATTGTCACATTTTGTCTTATGGAGTTTTCCTTCTTCAAAAATGAAGGAGAGAAGCATTTCAGCTTCAAGTTATAATTATTTTTGCTGCTAGCAGAAATGCAGTGGCTGATCTGAGGTTGATAAAGTTTCTACAGCAGGGTTCCTCAACCTTGGCAACTTTAAGACGGGTGCTGGGGAATTCTGGGAGTTGAAGACCACCCATCTTAAAGTTGCCAAGGCTGAGGAACCCTGTTCTACAGGATTTCAGAGTTCAAATGTTACTAGATCTGTTTATCTAGAATCACAAGAAGGTACTTAGGTCTTTCTTGTTCATCATTTGGTAGTTTATCATCATCCTAGCACTGGCTAGATGGTTGGTATATGGTTGGGCTACCATATCTGGGCTGCAAAATTCTGGATGCCCATTATATAGCAGCAAACTCTACAGGCCATCCAAATTTTTGCAGTCCAGCTATGACAGCCATAGCATATTGCAGCTTTGTAAATCTTACACATAAACATTTTAGGAATAGTTAGTGGCCTGGTTCTACTCTTGACAATAGATAACATCTTGGGAGGGTTGACTTCTAGGTCTGAGGGGGCCATAGGCAAATGGACTTTTAATGAGCCTTAGGATTATCTGGCAATTTAAAGAATTTGGTAACCATTATCATAATTTTCACTGACCTTGAGCCAGACATCCTAGAGAGTGAAGTCAAGTGGGCCTTAGGAAGCATTGCTAATACAGATGACAGTATTCCAGCTGAGTTATTTAAAATACTAAAAGATGATGGTGTTAAAGTGCTGCACTCAATATGCCAGCAAGTTTGGAAAATGCAACAGTGGCCACGGGATTGGAAAAGGTCAGTTTATGTTCCAATTCCAAAGAAGGGCAATGCCAAAGAATGCTCAAACTATCACACAATTGCACTCATTTCACATGCTAGCAAGGTTATGCTCAAAATCCTACAAGCTAGGCTTCAGCAATACATGAACCGAGAACTACCGGATGTACAAGCTGGGTTTCGAAGAGGCAGAGGAACTAGAGATCAAATCGCCAACATTCGCTGGATCATGGAGAAAGCACGAGAGTTCCAGAAAAATATCTACTTCTGCTTCATTGACTATGCAAAAGCCTTTGATTGTGTGGATCACAACAAACTGTGGCAAATTCTTAAAGAGATGGGAGTACCAGACCACCTTACCTGTCTCCTGAGAAATTTGTATGTGGGCCAAGAAGCAACAGTTAGAACCGGTCATGGAGCAACCGATTGGTTCAAAATAGGGAAAGGAGTACGACAAGGCTGTATACTGTCACCCTGCTTATTTAACCTATATGCAGAGTACATCATGAGAAATGCCAGGCTGGAAGAATCACAAGCCGGAATTAAGATTGCAGGGAGAATCATCAACAACCTCAGACATGCGGACGATACCACCCTAATGGCAGAAAGTGAAGAAGAACTAAAGAGCCTCTTGATGAGGGTGAAAGAGGAGAGTGCAAAAGCTGGCTTGAAACTCAACATTAAAAAAACTAAGATCATGGCATCTGGACCCATCAATTCCTGGCAAATAGAAGGGGTAGAAATGGAAGCAGTAACAGACTTCATTTATTTGGGCTCCAAGATCACCGCAGATGGAGACTGCAGCCATGAAATTAAAAGACGCTTGCTCCTTGGGAGGAAAGCTATGGCAAGCCTAGATAGCATATTAAAAAGCAGAGATGTCACCTTGCCGACAAAGATCCGCATAGTCAAAGCTATGGTTTTTCCAGTAGTAATGTATGGCTGTGAGAGCTGGACCATAAAGAAGGCTGAGCGCCGAAGAATTGATGCCTTTGAACTGTGGTGCTGGAGAAGACTCTTGAGAGTCCCCTGGACTGCTAGGAGGTCAAACCAGTCAAACTTAAAGGAAATCAACCCTGATTGCTCATTGGAAGGATTGATAATGAAGCTCAAGCTCAGATACTTTGGTCACCTAATGCGAAGAGAGATCTCTTTGGAGAAGACCCTGATGCTGGGAAAGATTGAAGGCAAAAGGAGAAGAGGACGGCAGAGGATGAGATGGTTAGATAGCATCACTGAAGCAATGAGCATGAAATTGAGCAAACTCAGGGAGGCAGTGAAGGACAGGAAGGCCTGGCGCAATATGGTTCATGGGGTCACGAAGAGTCGGACACGACTTAACGACTAAACAACAATAATCATAATTTTATACAATGCTTTGGATTAATATAGGTATATTAATCCAAGGCACTGTGAGAAATTAAAGCGGCTGCTTGCAGATTTAGCTGGCTGGCATCTAGGGCAGGTCAAAGCATCTTTCTTGGACAACCAACAATTTATTATTATATGTGGAAATGGTTATATGTGGAAAGCTATAAATATTATAATTATTATAACAGTAACAGAGTTACATTATATAAAGTATGTCCAAGTGAACTATAAACATCTTCAATCTGTTGTGCAGGTGTCCAGTTAATTCCTTACTCTTTTTAAGCCAGTCATGGACAGGACAGTCCGCCAAATGGAAGAAGCCTTAAAATAGCAGTTTCATTTGATAGCTCTACAAATTGGGGACACTTTTAAAGAGAAGATTGTCCTCTGTAAAATACAACACTGACCTCCCTATTACTACCTTTTTTCAACATGGAAAATACTGATCCTTCAGAACTACCTTCAACCCATTAGTTCAACTTTTGACCCTACTTTCAGACAGTAGTTGAGTAAAACCCTGATGTTTATAGCTACTTTTTGCACATTTGGAAACTGTTATCTTGTCCACAGTTCATCCATCACGGATTATTTTTCAGAAGCCTTGTGTTTGAAATCCTTGTAATCTTTATTGCATTTTCCAATACCTTTTCCCTGTTTATACATACTTTTTCCAAGAACACTCACAATTCCAAGCCCAGAACTCAAAAGGATGTTGAACTAAGATCTATGCTTTAGATAAAATATTTCTATCCCTTATATCACTCCAAAATGGTTCCAGGAGGTTTCAATCAGAGAAGAATTCTACATGTGCATTCATTCAGAAGTAAATCTTAATGCATTTCTTTGGGCTTACTCTCAAGTACACGTACATAAGATTTTAAGCTTGTCCTTGTAACAACATAAAACACCATCACCCTATGGCATATGCCTATGCTTGTCTGCTGAAAAATGAATCCCACTGACTTCAGTAGAAGATACTCTAGATTATGGTATTTCTTCTGGATTATGGAACTGCAGCCTCAGTGTTTGGGGTATGTTTAGCAAAAGTTAAGCTCTCCAAGTGACATGGATTTTAGTAAAAGAATTAAGTACATGTTTAACATTGTGTCCTTGACATCAGTTGGGAGAGCTACTTAATTTTAGCTAACTCATTAGGTTTGTCACATTTTGAAGAGTAGTATACTTTCAATCACTCAACAAGGAAAGGAAAAGAGGTACAGACTAATTTGAAGGGAATACTGAATGAAGCTTGCTAGGTGGCATGTGTACAGGGCAGGGACCTTGGAATACTATATATCAGGGTTCCTCAACCTTAGCAACTTTAAGATGGATGGACTTCAACTCCCAGAAGTCCACCCATCTTAAAGTTGCTGAGGTTGAGGAACCCTGCTATATATGCCACCTTGAGCTCCTGGAGAAAAGATGGCATTTAAAGTTACTGTATACATAATATAGTAGAATAAATACAGGATAAATATCAGCATCTGTCAACACATTTAGAAGTGAGGGGCTAAGTGGCTTTTGGTGGGAAATCTCTAATATCATTGCATGATAGGGTGGGTTTATCAGCAGTGATAGAAGTATTGTGATCTGTGGCAATCACCCTGGTAGTATTGTTCCAGGACTTTATGGGACATATAAATTGGCAGCTACTTGATATTGGTAAAACTATGCCCTTGGGAGAAAATATATGGAAAGGCCAAAGGAAGGCATCGCCACTGATGGGCAATGCTGTAGTACTGGGCCCCACCTGGCAACTCCCCAAGCATGCTTGGTACTGATGATACTCAGATAATATAAAGTTAAATATAATATGCATTATCTTAGTTCCTTCCTTGCTGCAGGAACTGACTTAATCTATTATATTTCACTGTTGTCCAAATTTTATGCTGGTTGATTAGGATTGTTCATAATTATACTATCTTTTCTTTATATGGATTAATTCAGTTCTAATCAGTAAACCAGTTTGGTGTAGCGGTTAAGGCGCTAGGCTATAATCCAGGAAGCTGTGAGTTCTAGTCCCACCTTAGGCACAAAGTTGGCTGGGTGACCCTGGGCCACTCACTCTCTCTCAGCCCTCGGAAGCAGACAATGGCAAACCACTTCCGAAATCTTGCCAAGAAAACTTCAGGGACTTATCCAGGCAGTCGCCAGGAGTCAAGACTGACTCAAAGGTGTGTGCGCATGTGCGCACACACACACAAAGAATCATTAAACGAAGAAGGGATTTCTACTTCATCTAATGTTGCATCCAAATTTGGAAGAAATGTCTAAATTATGACATATCCTAATCATTATTAAAGTAGTGTGGAATCTTCACTTTTAAAAATCCAATGAAGGACTGAAGTTAGTGAACATTGGTATATGATAAAACCAACTAAAAATGCCAAATACATAGTCTCATATAAGAACAATGTAATCAAATTGGCTTCCTGCTATCCTAATTTATTCACTAGCAAATTCAGAATGCATTTCAGATCTTACAATTTCTCATTCTCTCTTTTTCTCTGGTGTATGTGCGCATGATCTTAGCTTGCATAGAATAAAATGAACGTTCTTGGAGTAACAGGCAAAATTAAGCTTTAGTTGCACTTGTGAAATATTGGCCAAAGACAAGTATTGTCCTTACCATTAATAGGGAATGCTACATGTTGCACAAGCACCACCATAGGCAATTGTTCCTAACCATGGTGATGCAAACATGATGAAACATGTGTCATGTTGTTACAACAGAAGCTCTGCCAATTTGTACTTGGATCACAACATCACAAACAAGCGTAGAAGAACACAATTTGCACTGCTGCCCTTCCTTTCCTCCTTTGCTCCCCTGCAAGTAGGGGCTTGAATGCAAATAAATGAAATTATTTTTTCAGACGCATTAGGAACCTGGCAGGCACTAAGGAAGATGCCCAAGGGGACATTTGTTAGGAACTCCTCACTATCTGTGGTATGAGCTTCCTGAGTCCTAATTTCAAATTATTAACCATGTTGCTTCTCTCTAAAAATGTTAGTTTATAGTAATTGCTTTATTGGAGGATCAAGTGGTGATACAACCTAAAGCGATAAATAAAATTGCGGCTATGACTGTTCTGTTGTCATGACAACCTTCCAAACTCATCCAACCTTTATCACATTTAGTGCTTTTTCATCACAGATTAATTCTACTGGTTCCAAAATCACAATCAGGAAATAATTCTGAAATGGTTGTATGCATCTGGTTTAAAAAGTGCTCTGACTTTGTGAGATAATAAACACCGAGCTAGCCTTTTTTCTTCAGACAGCAATATAGGAGGGGACACAAAGGTTTTCAACTCTTGCTCCACTCCCAAATAATCCCCCACTGTAATGTAATATTTTGCTCCACTGCATGTTGATGCTGAATGGCAATTATCAGTGAAAGATGCAAGATGGATGAATAAGCAGAGAAGCGACATGGTAAACAAACTCTCTTGCAGCCAATAGTAATCCAGACAAGAGGGGAATCTTAAAAGCTGTCAGTTTTTGTTGGGCTTTCCATTTCTCTCCTTCTATGCCAAGTTGCTGAATCTTCTTAATGAGCACAACAACATGCCAGCAGGGGTCTCTTTGTGACTGAGCGGCAGCAAAACCTATGCTTTACTGCACTGCAGTCAACATCATTATAACTGCCATTCACTCACAAAAGGACAGAACGTGCACACTCTCTCGTTCTTCCATTATTGTTAAAGGCAACCCCCTTTCAGATATCAACAGGATTATAATCCAAGGGCTAACTGCAACAGGAAAGATTCTAGAAAGTCTAAACATTAAACCAGATGTCGCAGTTAGGAGGTCGGTAGCTTTTCAGTCTGGTAACATGCACACTGTGTTTCGACTTTCCTGCTGCTTCTTCCCCATCCTTGATTTTGCTAGCATCCTGCCTGATGATGAATTTGGAGAAGTCAAAAGTTTTGCCATCCTGCTTTAGATCATTCTGATCGATTCTAGTGAAGATATTATCCAATTTTGGATTTTGTAAACTTACAAAGAAATCTTACATGTGTAAAACAAAATTGTAAGAGGGGCAGCTTCACAAATCCCATCAATCAATCAATCAATCAATCAATCAATCAATCAATCAATCATAGAATTGAAAGGTACCTAAGAGGTCATCAAGTCAACCCCCCTGCACACTGCAGGATTCACTACACCATCCCCAATAGACAGATGACTATCCATTCTGTTTGAAAACCTCCAGTGAAGGGGAAGAAACCACTCCATGCAGTAACCTGTTCCACTGATTTACAGCTCTTATTGTCAAGAAGTTCTTCCTCATGCCTAATCTGTATCTACATCCTTGAAGTTTCATTCCATTAGTTCTAGTCTTCCCTTGTGGAGCAAGTCAGAGTAAATGTGAACCCTCTACCATGTGACTGCCCTTCAGATATCTGAAGACAGCTATCGTGTCCCCTCTCAACCTTTTCTTCTGCAAGCTAAACATACTTAGGTCTTTTAACTGTTCCTCGTAGGACTTGGTTTCCAGTTCTTTCACCATCCTGATAGCTCTTCTCTGGATTTGCTCCAGTTTATCAATGTCTTTTTTAAATTGGAGTATGCAGAACTGTATGCGGTACTCCCAGTGAGACCTGACCAAGGCAGAGTAGAGCAGGATAATTACTTCCAGAGATCTGGACTCTCTGCTCCTCTTGATGCTCCTAAAAATGTAATTGGCCTTCTTTGCCTTCTATCCTTATTGCAATTGGTATTACAGGTATTGCAAATTGAATGAAGAAAGCTCTTTATGGGGGGAAGCACGAATCTCCTCTTTTGGGGACAATTTACAAGAGGCCACTCTAAAAGCAAGGGGCTCTGGTTTTCTATTCAACACTCAAAGGAATACAAGAATTCTGTAGAGACAGGTATATAGAATATTAATGTTTTAATATTTCAAATAAACAATAAATAAGCGTAATGACCATTCACTGGCAATAGCAGTAATTACTGATAACAGAAACTTTTTTTGCAAAACCTTGCTAATTATGCTTGGAGTAGAATTTCAGCTGAGTTCCTCCATCAACCTTTCCCAACTCCCATGATTTTCAAATAGGCTGCTAAAGGATTATCTAAGTGATATCCTTCTATATCAATGTTTCTCAACCTTGGCAACTTTAAGATGTCTGGACTTCAACTCCCAGAATTCCCCAGCCAGCCATTTGGGGGGAATTCTGGGAGTTGAAGTTCAGACATCTTAGAGTTGCCAAGGTTGAGAAACACTGTTCTGTACAAAAGAAAACTTTTCATTCATCACTTACACGTAGAGTGATCATAAATATAGGAAAGGAACTATGCTGCTAACACCACCCTTCCCCTCATCTGTGATGTCATGGTGGGATGCTTGAGAATTTCATTCAGAAGCATTTTTCAGCTAACTGATTCATATCCCATGGACGAATATAGCTGCCTTTTAATTTTTCACTTATCTCCAAATTTGCTATATACTCCTCCAATCAGATTTGTGCAGATAGGTTGCAAACAGGTTCCAAGTTAGACTGAAATGCATGCACAATTATTACTTTATGGAAAAAAATAGAATTCAGAGTAAAACAAATTGACACAGTAAAAAAAGAAAAAAGGATGAAGTGGATTTATAAATAGAAGGTGATGTTGGGCAGATCTACTGGGGTGTTACCTTCCATCAGTGTGATGACTGCTTCTAGCATTGAATACATGCCTCACACTCCAACCCTGATGCTGTTTTTTAATTAGTGATACTATCAAGTTAGCTGCTAGGGAAAAGTACACACTACTTATACAAGCTGGGATTAATAAAGTTTTGGGGGCCTTCCACTGATGTTATGACATTCCATAATTACAAAATTGATTAGATTGTGTTCTCTACTAAGATCAGATCATAGAAAACAAGCATAAGGACCAATGAGATGATGAGAAATAGAGGGTCACATCTGATTTCTGCTTCCTCCAAGTGATTACTGGTGGTAATAGGGTAACTTTTATTTCAAAAACACACTTTAAAAATGCAAGAATGAAGAAACGATGGTTGAAAGCCATGCATGCTTACGGGCAGAAAATAGGACTAACAAAACAAATCAGCCAATTGGCATGCAAATGAAGTGGTATTGGTTGCTAAGAACGCATATTCTTTTTACAGCTATTACAAAGCTCATGATATTCCTAGCCTACCTCCTGCTTATGCAGCATTAATGAAATACTGTACATATTTCATGTCCCACTCTAAGTATAATAGATGTTCCATTGCCTTTCACGTGCATATAACAGATATTCCATTGCCTTTCATGGACGTATTCATGTGCCTCACACATGAAAGAGAATTCAATGTAGATCATGACATGGACCAATACATTCATAATGTGATATTCCATTTGTTATACAAGAATTCAGCAGAAACATCTATAAACAGCAACTATCAGTTGCTTGGGGATAGACATTTCTTTGAGACAAACATTAGTGAAAGGGTAGGGCCAGTGATACAGCCCTGTTCATATTTATGTCTATGAGTGCACGAGAGAAACACATACACATATACAATGTATGTCTTGAGCTATCTTTAAGTTTCCATTCAATTCATGCATAAAATACTTTTTGATAATCAACTAGTCATCCTTATCCCAAAGTTTGTAACTATAGTATGGGAAAGGTGAACCTATTGCGTTACCATATTAAAAAACTATGAGGTTCTTTAATGCAGAAAAACGAACTTCAGGAGAAGCCAACATTAGATGAATTCTAGTAGCCACTATGAGCCAGTGCTTGGCAGTTCAAAAATAATTAGTAATCAGACACATTAGTGGTTATGGTCTTTGTTACAATGAAGATATAGAGAATCCTTCCCCAATGTATTGTTGAAGGCTTTCACGGCCAGAATATGATGGCTGGTGTGGGTCTTCTGGGCTGTGTGGCCGTGTTCTGGAAGTTTTGTTTCCTAACGTTTCGCCAGCATCTGTGACCGGCATCTTCAGAGGGCAGGAGCACAGACAGGAGCAGTTGGGCACAGAGAGAACTGCTCCTGTCTGTGCTCCTGCCCTCTGAAGATGCCGGTCACAGATGCTGGCGAAACGTTAGGAAACAAAACTTCCAGAACATGGCCACACAACCCGGAAGACCCACACCAGCCAATCCTTCCCCAGTTCAGCATCCTCCAGATATGATGGACTACAATTGCAAGAAACACTAGCCATCATAGCTTTTTACCTGCTACATTCATTGATTCACTAGATTTATACCATTAAAAACTTCTAAAACAATAAATAGGACATACAGTCAGGTCCAGAAATATTGGGACATCAACACAATTCTAACATCTTTGGCTCTATACACCACCACAATGGATTTGGAATGAAACAAACACAATGTGCGTTAACTGCAGACTGTCAGCTTTAATTTGAGGGTATGTACATCGAACTCAGGTGAACGGTGTAGGAATTACAACAGTTTGCATATGTGCCTCCCACTTGTTAAGGGACCAAAAGTAATGGGATAGAATAATAATCATACATCAAACTTTCCCTTTTTAATACTTGGTTGCAAATCCATTGCAGTCAATCACAGCCTGAAGTCTGGAACGCATAGACATCACCAGACGCTGGGTTTCATCCCTGGTGATGCTCTGCCAGGCCTCTACTGCAACTGTCTTCAGTTCCTGCTTGTTCTTGGGGCATTTTCCCTTCAGTTTTGTCTTCAGCAAGTGAAATGCATGTTCAATGGGATTCAGGTCAGGTGATTGACTTGGCCATTGCATAACATTCCACTTCTGTCCCTTCAAACACTCTTTGGTTGCTTTTGCAGTATGCTTTGGGTCATTGTCCATCTGTACTGTGAAGCGCCGTCCAATGAGTTCTGCAGCTTTTGGCTGAATGTGAGCAGATAATATTGCCCGAAACACTGCAGAATTCATCCTGCTGCTTTTGTCAGCAGTCACATCATCAATAAATACAAGACAATCAGTTCCATTGACAGCCATACATGCCCACGCCATGACACTACCACCACCATGCTTCACTGATGAGGTGGTATGCTTAGGATCATGAGCAGTTCCTTTCCTTCTCCATACTCTTCTCTTCCCATCACTCTGGTACAAGTTGATCTTGGTCTCATCTGTCCATAGGATGTTGTTCCAGAACTGTGAAGGCTTTTTTAGATGTCGTTTGGCAAACTCTAATCTGGCCTTCCTGTTTTTGAGGCTCACCAATGGTTTACATCTTGTGATGAACCCTCTGTATTCACTCTGGTGAAGTCTTCTTTTGATTGTTGACTTTGACACACATACACCTACCTCCTGGAGAGTGTTCTTGATCTGGCCAACTGTTGTGAAGGGTGTTTTCTTCACCAGGGAAAGGATTCTTCGGTCATCCACCACAGTTGTTTTCCGTTGTCTCCCGGGTCTTTTGGTGTTGCTGAGCTCACCGGTGCGTTCCTTCTTTTTGAGAATGTTCCAAACAGTTGTTTTGGGCACGCCTAATGTTCTTGCTATCTCTCTGATGGGTTTGTTTTGTTTCTTCAGCCTAATGATGGCTTGCTTCACTGATAGTGACAGCTCTTTGGATCTCATCTTGAGAGTTGACAGCAACAGATTCCAAATGCAAATAGCATACTTGAAATGAACTCTGGGCCTTTTATCTGCACATTGTAATTGGGGTACTGAGGGAATATCACACACCTGGCCATGGAACAGCTGAGAAGCCAACTGTCCCATTACTTTTGGTCCCTTAACAAGTGGGAGGCACATATACAAACTGTTGTAATTCCTACACCGTTCACCTGAGTTGGATGTACATACCCTCAAATTAAAGCTGACAGTCTGCAGTTAACGCACATTGTGTTTGTTTCATTCCAAATCCATTGTGGTGGTGTATAGAGCCAAGGATATTAGAATTGTGTCGATGTCCCAATATTTCTGGACCTGACTGTAATTATTAAAACATATTGTACCAGAAAGAGTTAAAAGAATAACTGACCCAGTACTGGGAATTGCTCAAGCTCCACATGCTTATTGAAAGGACAGAGTCTTCATGGTTTTTCTAAACATAAATAACAGTGGGGATCACCTGATCCCTGGAGGGAAATTCTTCCATAGGGGTACGGCAGCTATACAGAACCCGTTTCTGGGCTCCTACCTTCCCAATTTCTTTAAGAGATGTGATCCACAACATTCCTTCCTGGATTCTACGTGGAGAAGACAGTCCCTAAGATAACCCAGACCCAAGCCATATAAGGCTTTATATAGCACTGCCAGTACCCTGAACTGTTGGCAACCAATGCAGGGCCTGCAATATCAGCATTACACAGCTAAAGTGCCTCTCTGGGCCATGCTGCATATGGTGGTAAAATAGTCCATCATATCTGGAAAACCACCATATTGGGGAATGCTGCAACAGAGTACATTTTGTCGATAACTGTTAACGCATGAATTTTTAATTATTACTCCCAGTGCTTTTTTTTTTAATGCTGCAGCAAACAGGATCTATAAAGTCCCATGAAATACCCATTTGCAAATAAAGTACTAGTCAAACTGGAGTTATGGTATGATCAAGGCTGACACTTCTTAGATGCACCCCTGTGCTGGACATGGTTTGCCATCACTGTCTTCTGGGATGTTTTTTTCAACTTTGCAGTCAAATCTAGAACTGCAAGACTTTTGGTGGTCTCCAATCCAGGTATGACCTATTAGCTATGGAGTCTAGAAAAGCCAACCCCAGTTTAGCTTAGTGTGATGTGGGAACTCAACCTGTATAACTAATTTACAGTGCACTGTGTGATGTGAAGCCAGCATCCTGGGTTAATTAATTAATTAATAGCATCCTGGGTTAAATTAGTTAACCATAAGTACATGTGTGGTGGGAATAAAGCCCCTCTCTCACATAAGTGATGCTATGAATTATGGATTCTTACTAAGAACTGTGTGGTAAATATCCAAAACTGCATGCTTTCTTTAGCTGTGTATCAAGTAACAGCTTGATATGGGAATTGGGCTATGAGCTGTTTCCTACATACCTCAGCATCACTTGGTCTGTCTTAATTTGATAACTCTGTTTTAATAACTTGCTCTCTAAAGCGTGCCCTGAAAATAATGCCATTGGAGGTGATAAAGCTTTGGGTGTTTGTTCATTCATTCGTGCATCAAGTGTGATGCAAAAAAATGAGCAAACATGGCCCCTAAAGACTGGGCAAATCGACTATCCATGTGAATTTTACAAGTCGTTTGGATGTTCAAAAGGGTGATCTTAATCATTGTGCTGTTCTCCTTCCTCCCTGCTGCTGCTGCTGTAGTAAGAGTTTCAAGTTATCTAAATCTAAAGAAGAAATCTAAAGATGGGGGCACATGCTGCCAGAACTAGCATTTTTGGTTAAATTATATACCCTTGAAAATCATAGTGTGCAAAAAGGAAATACTGAAAACTGACGGGTCCTAATTACAGCATTGCCAGTGGGCGATACAGTAATAGTACTGTAGGGTGTTCAAAAGTCTGAATTTTAAGGTCAGCATTAGATCATGCACACTTTGAACACATCCTTCTGAAATGTTCCTCTGTTTGCTTAGGTTTATTTTGGGCATTTGGAAATACGTGGAACCCAATTTTGATACCCCTCCACCTCATACAAAAAATTGGGAATCTTCCATGACTTGTGCAAACATACTGTATTCTATTTGCTTGCTCTTCTTTCATTCTGAATACACTTCAGACCCTGGTAGCTTGGTCCTAAGCCCACAGAAATTAAATAAATACTTATTTTTCACCACCATCTCTGGAGGGTGTGCAGATTGCTAGCAACTGGTATACAGGTAGTCCCTGGGTTAAGAACGCCTGGTTTACGGACACCCATAGTAAAGAACAGAGCCTACTGTAGCAAAATCCGAGTTGAATATACAATGGTTTGAGTTAAATACACAATCGTTTGAGTTTACTACACAATACTACTTATACAGTATTATACTTATGCAGTATTATACAGTATTGTATACAGTATTATACAATATACTGTTTCAGCTTATGTACAAATTCAACTTAAGGACAGACCTTGGCAATGGAACTCATTCTTAAACTGGGGACTCGCTGTAGCAGTTATGTGGTGACTAACACACCATCCATAATGCCTTGAGTTTTAGCAGGTACACTATAGTAGAGACAGTTGTCACATGAATGGAAAGGGATGTAAATATAGAGAAAGAATAGACTTTGATCCTACTGGAGGAAGGAAACTGTGATGAAGCAGCAGTAAATTAAAATGGACTGGGATATTATTAAAAAAAAGTCTGTGTCTGCATTACAAATTGGTGCAGGTTTTATACTGGCATAACTGTCATGGCTTCCCCAAAGAATCCTAGGTTGTACATTTATTTATAGTAGCCTTCCCCAGCCCTCCAGATCCCTTGGGACTGCAACTTTCCAAATTCCTCGAACATTCATAGAGTCGCTTTTCAACGAGATGGGCAGTGACAAATTTGATATATAAATAAATATAAAAATAAATAAAATTGCAGTTCAAACACACTGGGGCGGGGTACAAGATTGGGGGAGGCTAAATTAGGGCCAGCTTCATGACATACAGTTCTTGGGGTTCCCTGAGAGAGGAGCAGCTCATTTAACAGCAGTTTTTCTAGTTTACTTCTAGGATTCTTAATGTTATTTTTTATTAACTTCATTATATTAGAGTGTAATTATATTATATTGTATAGTATATTGAATTTATTACATTGAAATGTGTATCTAAATTACCTTGAATAAAACTTTGGAGAGAAAAAGGATCAGAAAACAATGCACAGCTGGTTTTCACTTTATTGCTTCTAATTACCCTGAGATCTGGGACAATGATAATGTAAATATGAATTCTAGGATTTATTTCTTTTATATGTCTGACTTAATCTCAAGAGCCACAAAAGGATAACCTGGTAAAAAGAAAGGATAGCTTGCAATGTAAATATTTTCCAGATGTGATGCTTGGGGCACGGAGGGAACAATTAAGTAAAATTGGAAGGTGGGGGTATGTGTATAGTAACAGATTATAACCCCAGAAACACTGTCTTCCCCTGGGCCCATAATTTCTCTCCTGGGGCCTTCAAATTGGCTATTCAAATCCTTCAGTATGAGAGAAGACTATTCTCCAGCTGACTGCTGCTGTTTCTAACAGACTTATTTGGAGTCCCATGTTGCTATAGTATCTGACCTTGAGATGAAAAAGAGGGAAAAAGCAGAAATCTGTAGTGTTTTCAAAAGATTCCATTTCAAACTTCTTCAGTTTGATAACCCTCCATCATGATTAGGCATGTGGAGACATGCAGTCCCAACACCTGGAGGGTTCCAGATTGGGGAAGGCTGAGTCATTGCTTTATAAATAGTATCAATAAGAGACAACAGTATAGAGCAGTATTTGCTAGCTCAGAAGCTTGATTGAGTTTAAGTGTGCAGCTCTAAAATAATCTGTACATGGGCAAAATTGAACCTCTTGGAACAAGCTTTAGTGCAATCAGAAAAACAGCACTTGAGTTACTCTTCCAGCTATTCTAGTTTCTTGGTATTATTGGTAACACTGTGAGATATATGATATTTGGATGGCACACAACTGGCTCAAAAGCCAACATCCAGACAAATATACATGAACACAGCACAACAACAACAATAATCCACATGCTTCCTCTCTGGGGTCAATAAAGAGGTCTGTGATATAATTGGAACCCTCGTGAGCTAATGGAAGATGCTCATTATACTGGCTGGCAAGACAATCTGAAAAGTGAATGATTCATAGCTTCCTCACACTGGGATTGCTTTGCTCAACCCTTTCAGGAGCAAGATTAGTGGGTGCAAAAGTCACTCACACTAAAGGATGATTGAGAAGGTAATTCCACCAGATGCTGTATTCACTTACTCCAAAGAGACTCAAAATCACATGTTGGCTGAAATCTGCATAATTTTAATTTTTTTTTTTTTTTTGCAAGGCAGCTGGCAACTCCAGAGTTGGTTGGAGTCAGGCATCAGCAAAATCATCATCATCATCATCATCATCATCATCATCATCATCATCATCATCATCATCAAAATGCATTTGCACAAATGAATATGTGTCATAAAATAGATGCAAAAATGTACGTATTCCAGAAAGATACACAAGGAAAAAATATTATGTAATATTACTTGAGAAAACACTTTTATTAGGAAATGTTCATCCATAAATCCATACTTTTGGGGGGAAATGCCTCATTTTTTGGTGAACTGTCATGTGCCCTTTTGTGGAATTTTTTGAAAGTGAAGAAAACCAAGAAAATAAATTAAACCATTTTGGTTTAACACACAGCTTTGCTTCTCTTTTTAAAGTTGACTTACTTGGCTGGCAGTGAATAGTATTAATAAACCAGATTATGAGAGCTGGGGATAAATCTGTAAGGAAAGGAAATAAATAACTTCTTATGCAAATGAACACTCAAAGGAGACTGTAGTTCCATGCTGTATTTGAATTCAAAAAGATCAATGTGGGCAAAGTATGTCTGATTACTACTGGTGCAAAATTCCTTTTTGAGTCTTTCTCACAATATCATACAGTATTATCACATTAGCCACAGCTGTGTTGGCATGATAGCATTGTACATACAATAAAATTAAAAACTGTATATATAAAGAGAGAATATGGTAGCATTGTTCAAAGATAATAACTCATGGCTCAAGGAAGAAGGTTAAAACCTCTCTCTCATCTTAAGAGTAAAGGATTGAGAATAATGGATCAAAGTTACAGGAAGGCAGATTCCAATGGATCATTAGAAAAAAACTCCTAACCTAAGCTCCGAATGTTAGTTATCGCATTCTGAATTCTGTTCAGAATGAGATAACTATTTAAGAGAAGCTTGAAGTGAAAATACTGATTATTTCTGATGGGGAGCTGCACATTAGATTATGGGCTTTTAGCATGCTGAATAAGATACACAGAATTAATAAATATGCATGGCTAAATTATAGGTTGTTGGAGAATCAACTTCTATATATTTGGCACTGTTTTTAAATCTTCATTGTTACTGTAGACCTTCAAGCTGCACCTTGCAATTTCAAGCTGCAAATCCTAATTTACCAGTTGTCATCATCTTGTTACAGATTGTGTGTAAGATTGGTTCTTTACTATGTATCAAGATAAAGTTTGTATGAAGCATATGACTGACCATCAAGTTGAAAGGCAAACCATTGGACAAAAAAGGACTTTTAGTTTGAACTCATTGAGTTAATTTAGATTATACATGGTTAATTTCAGGTTTGATATGTTTGTAAATTCTGTGGTTGGGGCTAACATGATTTTTTTTTTTTAATTAACATCATGCAAGTTTCATTCCAATCTACAGTTCTGTAAAAAAGTATTCCTCCTTGCAAATGTTCTGATTTTTTGTATATCTTTGCCTTTGAATGTTATCAGAGATTCAGAGGGGCCCTACTGGTATATAAAGAGTATCTGAGTGAATGAGTAACACCAGAGTTTGGTGATTATTTCATTAAAAAGTTGCCCAATGTGTGATGTGCCAATGTGAAAAAATAATAGTCCATCCCTCAGTTCAACCAAATCAATTCAATTACAGGGTAGCCACCTGTGATCTCTGTGGGGTGTAGCAACTCATTTGACTGGCCCACCTAATGAATCCAACTAGTTTTCAGAAGGCACTTTCTGGATTTCCCAGTTTTCTGGCAGGCAGTTCTGTTCAGGGCAGAGAGGTGCTGTGTTTGACAATGAAAGCAATTACGCAGAGATAATTGACTCCCCTTCAGTAGATGTGCTCAGGCAGAGGCTAGACATCCATCTGCTTGGAATGCTTTAATTTGGAATCTTGCATTGAGCAGAGGTTTGGACTCAGTGGCCTAAATGGCCCATCTGAACTCAATAATTCCATGATTCTCACTGGGTAATTGCTGGTTTATTTGTTAATGGTTTACTAGGAAGCAAAGTCTGAAATGCTCTTTTGTAGGATTCTATAAATTTGACAATATGATAATATACATTCCTAAGTTTCATGTTTGGGAATTTCATTTTCCAATGAATGAATGAATGAATGAATAGTAGGAACATTTCTAAGTAGCATTAAGATAGGGGTGATCTCTTCCCAGAGTCTGATAGCAGGCACTGCTGTATATGTTAGATAAAACAGTCTTTGAAAATACTTTCCTACTGTGTAAAAGCCCATTAAGAAGACTTCCGGCTTACCAATCTGTATATAGAAATAGTAATCTTATTAGGCTTATCCTAAAAATGCCCTTTGTGTAGCAGTAAAATGAACTTTGCAAAGGACAGTCACAGCTTAATTAAGCCTTTGAGCTTGTTTCTCTTTTTGCAACTGCACCTTCACAAAGCATGGAAACATAACACAGAGGAACTAAAAAAGGATTAATCTTCCATTTTTGGTTTCTTTAAATTTTTCATTTTTTCCAAATCCAGTTTTAGTTCGTTTACTTTCAGAGAAATCTGAAATACATGAAAATCTATAAACTATTTTGACATATTCTCCAAATATATGCATTTTTGCAGACCACTGTGCCTAATACATGTATTTTGCAAAAGGGTTTTCCTAACAGAATACATTTTTATGTATACTTTTCACTACGATAGGCATTTGTCCCCGATACAAACATATCCATGCATTTTTTTAAAAAAAATCCAACCTGAAGAACTATACTGCAGCATTTGGAGATGTTCAAATTATGAAAGATAATTGTGTGGATAGAAACTGTTGGGATTCAGTTACATTTGCACTAAAATGTGAACCAAACATTTTCCCCATCCCTCAGCACTAACCTCATGCATTAGTCCTAAGTTAGATCCCATGTACTTACAGTGAAATAACTAAAATTCACAAACCAGAGCAGGATGACATGGAATTTGAGCATCATTACTTTTAACTGTCATGCTAATCAGGACAGAGAATGGGTAGCAAAAATGAAGAGTAGGAGAGAGAGAATGAGAGAGAGATTTTAAAGGAAGAGGAATGAGAAACAAGAGAAGAGGAAAGATGGACCTTTAATTCCTTCCTTTTTCTACCTCTTAGTCTGCCCATGAAAGTTCTTGGGCCTCTGTGTAGTGTGATATGACTCATCTGTGCCTGTGTGGGTGTGTAAGAGAGAGATGGAGGGAGGGAAGAGTGTTGGCATTTTGGAATAAACCAGGATGAAATGAGAGAAACATCAAAAATAGAGTTTTTGTAGCATGTGTTATTCCTCTATGGATATTTCCTGCCTTGAAAAAGTGGCTGTCTGTATTCACTCATGCTTTTTGTAAATAAAAAGACCTATTACAACAGTAGTATAAGTCTCCTCTGCTTCCCTAATTAAAGGCAGGATGTAAAGAATGCAGCCTGGAGCTGCATGCAGTCTGCTAGTAATTATTCTGTGCCCCTCCCACCTTGAGACTGAATGGGTTCAAAGGGTGACCATTTTTGCATTTGGGCAACTGAGTTGTTTTAAGGAGCCAAACAGATGCTTTAAGCCTGGGAGAGGCTTAAGGCACTCACTGTGCCCCTTGCAACCTCAAACCAACCTCAAGCCCTGGTTCACTTTTGGATTGTGGTCCACAGTCTCCTATACAAAGTCTGATATGGTTCTTGACCCAACAGAAGATGTGCATCTTTTCCCAATGGAAGCTAACTCTACTAGCATTTCCCATGGAAAATTCTTCACCACTTAAAGAATAGGAGATTGGGGCTTAGACCCTAAATTAAGAGAAAGAGCATTCCCACACCCTTCTGCAACGGATTCCATCTGCCACCAATATAAGCCCCTCTTGAAGCTTTAGAAACCTTGCTATTTGGGACAGAGTACAGAGAGCTGTACAGTAGGATGTTTGATTTTTGCAAATTTCTCTTTCTCTTGCAAGTCCTGCAGCCTAATCTACATTTTTGGTGGGAGGGGGAGGACCCCTCCCCTTCCCAAAGAGCGGATTGGTCAGGTTGCAGCTGCAGGTGGTGTAAAAGTTTTTTCTATTCACTGATTGGAGCATAATATTAAACTTTTATTGAGGACCTTCACATGCTGGCAGTCCCCTGAACCTATATTACTGATTGCTTTTATTTCTACTTTGCCAAAGGCTACAGGCAGATCCATATGTCCAGGCTTTTAATTTTGAGTATGTTTAGAAAAGCAGACACACATTTCTTGTGACATTTTTATGAGAAAAAATAAACATATGCCATATAAATTCCCAGGAGATCATGTGGAAACAAGCTATGTGCATTGCTATGCATTATTTAAATTTCCAAAGGATGAAGGCTGCAATTATCAGAGATACTAATCAAAGTACTGCTTGACTTTGTACTTTGAGTGAGATAGGCGGTGACTAAATTTGAAACATAAATAAATAAAAATACATAAACATTTGCAAGAGGTATGTGGCATCATTATTATACTCATGAAGACAATGTATACTTTTGTCCATCCATATTTGGGAATAACAGTATACTAAGAAACACCTGGAAAGGTTGAAGGACAGGTGACCACCTTTTCCAGCCCTGTAACTACCAGATGTACTGGACTTCAGCTCTCATAATTCCAGGACAATGTGGCTAAAGATCTACAGTGGGAGTACAACTTCTATCTGTTCAAGGGGCTACACCAGACTTGATGAGACACATTTCAAAACTGGATTCTGTTGGGGTCTATTCTGGGGAGAGTTCAGGAATTTTAGAGTACATTAAGAATCTGTTGTTGTTCTCCTAGTTAATGTGTCTGGTACGACTGAAAAAATTTATAAGCTGTATCTCCTAAGAGATTATTAGAATTATGGCCTGCCATATCTATCAAATAAGGGTCCAAATTAGACTGTTGATTCTGTAGTTTAAGTCAAAATGAGTGTATATCACAACAACGTATCAATGAATGGAAAGCTCTGTAACCTCCCAGCACTCCAAAATGTATGACGACGGCGACGATACAGCCAAACATTTGGGGTCTGGTATCATCAATATGCAAATACCCAAATATACATCTTGACCCTGGACTGCTCAGGTGATGCTGTCAATGTCCTGACCCAGTCTCTTTGGGTCCCAATGGGGAGGAACAGACTTAGATTCAATCCTGCCAAGGCCAAGTGGCTGAGTCCTCCTGGATCTGGGAATTTTTCACTTTTGGTCTTGGATGTGGTGGCACTTCCTCATTCAAGATTCATGTGCAGATTGGGGGTTCTTCTGGACTCACAGATACTGCTCAAAGAGCAGGTGGCAGATGTGACCAGAACAGTTTTTGCACAGGTTCATTTTGTGTACCAGTTCCACCCATTCTTGGAATGGGAGATCCTTCACTGTTATTCATGACCTAGTCACTTCACAGCTGGAAGACCACTCAGAAGCTACTGCTGGTCCAAAATGCAGTGGTGTGGGCAGTAATGGGTGTACCTCGATATGCCCATGTGTCATCACTGCGAGCTGCATTGGTTGCCAGTCAGCTTTCAGGGGCAATTCAAAGTGCTGGTTGTTACCTATAAAGCCTTTCACGGCATAGGGCCTGGTTATCTGAGAGATTGCCTGTCTCCAGTGATTTCTACCCATTCTGGGCCCAGCGGGGTTGCTCTGGACCCCCTCCATTAACAGTGTCACCTAGTGGAACCTTGGAAGTGTGCCTTCTCTGTCATGGCACCTGCCTTCTGGAACAGCATTCCCTCATAGGTTTGTACAGCTCCCACCCTGCAAGGGTTTTGCAGTCTTTAAAAACAAGGCCATACCAGGGAGTAGGCTGTTTGTAAGTCCCTGGTGGTTTTTATATGGTATTTTAGGTATTGGGTGATTTTAAAAAATGTTCTAAAAATGTTTTATTGTTTTTTTCCCCCTTTTCCTTAGATAAGCCACCCAGAGTAATTTTGGAATTGGTTGACTTTCTAAATCTAATAAAGAAATAAACAATCAGGAGGCCAAAAAAAGGGGATGCTGAATGAGCTGCACACATTCTTGGCTGGATACATTGGGTTTCAACAGGAGTTATGGGACTTGAGTATCAGGAGGGCAACAGATCAATCTTAGGTGGTTCAGTAAAGAATGAAGGAAGAAGGCAGAGATCTTAGCATCAGAAAAAGATGGTAAATCAAGAATATAGATGAAGGAATGGTTCACACAACCATTGTAAGGTACAAAAAATAAACCAAGGTTAAAACAAACCAAGTTTGTATTTTCTTCAGATGTAGTTACTAGGTCTTTAACTGACATGGTTAGGTGTGTTGCATGAAACCAGGCTATATGTGGGCAAATGGATGTATGTATGTGTTTGTGCTATACTTACATCTGTTATTACATCTACAGATGCACCCCCCCCAATGCCCACATATATAGAATTAATTTACACAAACTTCAGGTTGATATAATAAAACAGAAGCATGCAAAGTATTTTTTGCTCTCGCCTTGACCAGCCAGTAACCCAGATATTATTAGCAGTACACAACTGGATCATAAGCTTTTGTGCTAGAATTTGCATTATTTGCTTTATTTATATCACTGTAACTGTCAAAAGAGGTAAGTTGATTTAAAATGGGTGCTGTTCTTAATAATGACCAGCAGCAACAACAGCTTCCTTTGTGTCTATAAAATCACTTCTACCCTAGTGAAATTCACTCCAACTGAGTAACCAAAATGGTCTGTTTGCCATAAAAAATAATGGAAAAAAACCACCACTTTTTCAGTTTTCAGTTTGCTGTGACTAATAAAGGAACTTGATTTTCAGCTCATCCACTCATCTGAACTGTACAGTGTGAATAAGGAGATTAAGTAAATCCTTATTCTCCATGCCAACCATTTACACAGTCTTTGGCATACGTACATTCTGAGTGTTCAACAACCTTGGTCATTCATTATTCATCTGAAGTTAATTTGGTACAGGATGGCTTCACTATCAAAGAACATACACCAGTTTATTTCTGTGACTCGAACCCTGCCTCTGGTTTGAAGCAAAGTCTTAAATGCAGGCAAGCACAACTGAAACTTACAAACCATGTAAAAATCAACCAGCTTTGTGAATTCTGAGGTCATGCTTAATGGTGATGTTCATCTTTCCCTGACCAATTAGGCTTGCAGCCCTCAGATCTTCTCTCATCTGCCAATGCGCATGCAACAGCAGAATGCTATCAGGATCAGATGCATCCTATGTTGTAAGAAGGCTGTTTTATATTCACCCCCTGATTGCTTGTTGAGCCTTAAAAATCTGAGACTGGAGTTCAGAACCATGCAATGCATGGACAGCTTATCTCTGGGTAACAGCCCGTAATCTGTAGCTGGTACTCAATGTAGCAGTGGCTTTCTGGCTCCAATATTGCAAGCTACTAAGAACTCTTTTGCTCCTGGGGTTAGGCACCATGCCAAGTGCTGGCTTTGACTATAAAAATTGGCACAGCTCTAGAAGAGATAGCTTAGGGACACCTGTTCTTCCTTTTATCAAGTCCCCAGCTTTGATATTGGCTGAGAAATTATTTTTTCAGGAGGGGAAATGAATGGGCAAACTCAGGGAAGGAAGGAGAGTAGCAACAGCATGCTTTTTCACTGCTGTTTGGAAACTTCCATTTTCCCTCTTACCTTATCAGGCTATAGCCATACTGTAGTGGGTTGCTAAGCAGTTTCTGGCTGGTTTTTATCTTCAGTGACTGCTGCCTAGCTGGGGTTAGCACTGCCTATATTTGTGCCAAAGTCCTACCCACTTAGTCAATATGAATCATTGTAAGAAAACAGATATTACAAAATGGCACAAATCACAAATAATCTCCTTGCATAAGCAAGTATGGGCACAGGGCTTCCTATCAATGTAGGAAACAAGCATGAAACAAATTATCTGCATCCAATTTTTCCCCAATGGATACCTCTTGTGCAGTAACTAAAAATCTCCAGTACACTATGATAATTATCCATAAATTATGCCATGTCTGTTTTTCTCCTAGGAGCTATCACACAACAATAGTAAGGACAACACTGTTGATAATGAAATGTAAAATAGAAATCAGTCAGAAGCAAATAGACTGTTTCAAGTCTATCCTGTCAAAACATTATTTCTGTTCTTGAAGAATTATCCTGAGAGGTAAGAGGAACAGAGAAACCTAATTCAGTGTCAGTAAAGAATATATTACACAGACTAGAACTATGGTTGACAGAGGCTGCAAACTTGTATTTTAGTTGATTAATAGGACTACTTTTTAATTTTTTCCAGGCCTGAACAAAGTAGTGATTACGAATAAGGCAGTACTGTTTAAAATATAGTCAGCAGAACTTACAAAGGATTTATATGCCCTCATGACTCAATGTTGGTTTCTAAAATATATCTCAGACATCAAACTAACAATTGATTCAAGGGTTTATTAGATAGTATATTCATGTTCCTAACATAGGTAATTTGGATGTCTTCAGAAAGGGACATATATCCATGGAGAAGAAGAGCATTTAAACATTGAGAAATTTGTGATTAAAATTTCTGCTTTAAAGTACAGTGCATTTGCAAAGAGAAGAATTTAGGTGGAACATGATGTATAGATGCTTAGGAAAAAAAAGAACAAAACCAAAATCTTTTCTCTATGTTACACTTTCAATTTGTCCTGCTGGGGAAAATAGCTTGATAATTTAGAATTACCTATAAGTCTTTTCCTACAGGAGAAACAGAAGCTTGAGGAAAGAGCCAATTTCTAGGAAGAATTGGGCATTGATGATACAATGAATCTTCCCGCATCCCACACCTCCTAATACAATAAGGGAGAATTAGGCAGATCCTGGTCATGTTGACCCTCAGCCATGAACCCTTTTCTGGTACCTTTGGCTTGATCATTCTCTCTGAGCCAACCCTTCTCATAGTGTTGTTGTTATGGTGATAAAATGAAACAAGAGCTCCACATGAGCTGTTTCGAACTCCTGGAGGAAAAGCAGGATAGAAATCAATCAATCAATCAATCAATCAATCAAATAAATATAAAAACAACCATGAGCCAAAAGTTCCCTTTTTTCTGTACTTACCATTTATACTTTGCCATAATATATCAGAGAATATGTGTAGCTCTTGAGGAGTGGTTGCATTTTGTCATGCAAGGTGTGGTGCATACCTTGATGGGATACACGTAACCTGCCTTTGGGCCAGAGCAGGTTTTTTTTAAACTTGGCAACTTTAAGATGTGTGGATGTCAACTCCCAGAATTCCCCAGTCCATACATCTTAAAGTTGCCAAGTTTGAAAAACAGTGGGTTAGAGGATAGAGATGACACAAGAACAAACCAGGAATAAACCAGGGAATCCAAAATGCATGTCTTCGTTTACACATTATGTTAAACTACTTTTCAAAATATAGTTTACTGGCCTAAAACAAACTATGCTTTATTCATGACCTTGTTCACATATTCCATTGAGACAAAAAACAGAGAAAATATTATTGTTCGGTTTGGTGTGAACATCTAGCCATAGCCTCAATGATTCTTAAAAAAAACCCCAACCCAATTAAAAAGATGTCTTCAACTTCTTAACTAAATAAAGGTAAGAGCTACTATATCAGGGCTGAAAAATTCTGCACGATC
Source organism: Python bivittatus (assembly GCF_059951505.1). NCBI lineage: Eukaryota > Metazoa > Chordata > Lepidosauria > Squamata > Pythonidae > Python > Python bivittatus. Next base: position 85,667,466 of record NW_028277098.1, read on the forward strand.
ACCATATGGCAGCAAAGAGATGTAGAAAATTCCAACTCTTTGCTGCTATCTAGCAATCATCTGCATTTTGACATCCAGATAAGGTAGCCCATGAATATTTCACCCAAATCTCTTCTCTTCTCATAGTGGAGGAGAGAAAAAGAAAGTACCCTATTCTTCCTATAGGAAGCAGAAAATGGGGAGAGACCCAGATCCATCTTCCAATCACAGAAAAGCACATAAATAAAGACTGAGTCAGCTGCTGGCTATCCATTGTATATTCCATTGATATAGACTACTGTGGAAAAGGCCTTTCCCTTCTGAAAGTCAGGACATTGGCATTATGATACAAGCCCCACCCCTTTTGAACATCTGTAATACTGACAGATTTATTTGATTTATATGCCCCCTTTTTTATACAGGAACTCAAGGTGGCATACATGGTGCTCCCTCCTCCTATTTTTCCCCACCACACCCCGTGAAGTGGGTTGGGCTGATGGACAGTGACTGACCCAAAGTCACCCAGTGAATTTTCATGGTGGAGGGTGGATTATAATCTGGATCTCCCCATTCCTAGTCCAGTACCTTCACCAGTACACCACACTGGCTGCCTATATACTGTACTTACAAAGGGCTTGCATTGTGATGCTGCATCTGCCATCTTTCCAAATTTAACCTATCTCACTGGACACCACTGGCCAGGCTGATAATGTTGCCTCAAACTTTGGGTTCAAACGTAAGATGAGCCTGGAGGTTGAATGAGTTGGCTATCTGCTATCAACATTCGGTATTTAAGCAGCTCACCCGATGAATTCATGAAGCTCACAAGCCTGGACATGGAAGTGACTTTCCTTTTCCACTGCTGCTCCTTAGCAGCTGGTATTTAAGATAACCGACTATGATTCTGGAGGTCACAAATAGCCATCAAGACTAGCAGCCATTGACAGCCAATCCTTCATAAATTTCTCTTTTCTAAATTGGTGCCTACCACAACTGATGGCAGCACATCCCACAGTTGATTTATGCATGATGTAAAAAACTATTTTGTTTTATTGGTACTGAATGTTCCCATCACTAGTCTCAACATTGCAGGAAAGGGAGAAAAATGTGTCATATAGTCATTTTTCAAAACAGAAGACTATTGTGAAGTTTGGAGATTACTCAACCACATACATCCACAGCAAAGTCTACCCAATATACCTAATCTCCTATTAAGGTGTTCCCCTTTCTCATTTATAAACATCAATTTCTAAGTCACTCTACGGTCACGATAATATTGCTTGGAGAAAATATCGACAAATCATATGACTAAACAGCCAACAGGATTTTCTCAGTGAGACTGTGATACTGGCAGACACCCAAGTTATTTTTGGCCACCAGGCAAGGTACAGAAACAGCTGGGTGGTGTCTTCCTCTATGCACAAAGATGATGAACTGCACGCAGCTGCCTTTATTAAATAGATGTAAAAAATTGGCCCAAACAAGGTATTCCCTTATGAAATCAATTGTGCACAGGCAGACATTCTGCCTCTAGCTAGGTAGCAGGATTCTAAAGGCAGAAGAACTGAAACTGGAATTAATGTACATTATCTTATCTGCTGCTGTTGCATTTCTTTGAGTTGTCCTTAAATAGCTTTTAGCCTGAAATTACTGGCATTTTGATTTACCAACTAATAATTCAGTAGTTGCAGAGTTTGCCTGCATGATCTGATTGTAGAAAGATCAGGAAACTTGAGCTTTGTTGCTAGCCAGGAATTCAGAGTGTTGTGTTGTGGAAGCTGCTGTGACAATTGTTGTTGTTGTTGTTGTTGTTGGTTGGATAATCAGCCAGATATTTAGACTGGATTTGGCAATTTTATCCACCTATTTAGTCCTTCCCAAGGACCTGGGATAGGCAGATGTTGTTGTTTGATGGTGTTAAAGGTATCGTCGCAGGATGTAAGCTGTTCCAGGTAAAGCTGCCTTTTGCAATTCACTGGTGGTGATTTTGTCAATGCCGATGGTCTTCAAGTGGTGCTCCAGATGTTTTGGGATTGCACCCAAGGCGCCTATTACTATTGGTACTATTTTTGCTTTCTTTTGTCACAGTCATTCTACTTCCATTTGCAAGTCTTTGTATTTTCTCCAGTTCTTTCTCTTCTATTCTGCTGTCTCCAGCTATTGCAATGTCCACGATCCAGACTTTTTTTTTCTTTCTTATCAACAATTGTTAAGTCTGGAGTGCTATGTGGCCGATGCTTGTCTGTTTGAATTCTGAAGTCCCAGAGCACTTTAGCTTCTTCATTTTCTACTACTTTGTCTGTTTTGTGGTCCCACCAGTTCTTGCATGCAGGCAAATGATATTTCTTGCAGATATTCTAATGCACCGTTGTTGCTACATTGTCATGCTGTTGTTTGTAGTCAGTTTGTGCAATCTTCTTGCAGCAGCTGACTAGGCGGTCCACTGTTTCTTCAGCTTCTTTGCAGAGATGGCATTTGCTGTCTGTTGCTGTTTTCTTGATTCTGGCTTCATATGCATTTATACCTAAGGCTTGGTCTTATGCAGTCAGAATTAGCTCCTCTGTCTCTTTCTTAAACTTTCCTTCTCTTAGCCATTGCCAGAACTTATCTGCTTTGCCTGCTAGTTTTTTTGTGTACTGGCCATGTAATAATTTGCCTTGCCATGTCTCTTTTCTATTCTTCATTTGGTCTTTCCTATAGGCCAGTTTGGTTTTTTCAGTATTCAGTAAGTCTTCATGGTATACTAGCTTCAGTGCCTCTTCTTCAGTGTCCTTCAGATATTCTTCTAATGCCCTTTTTTCTCCTTCAACTGTCTGGTGTACTTGCAACATTCCATGCTCACCTATGCTCCTTAATAAATAGAGTCTGTCAACATCGCTGCATGGATGAACAGCATGATTCATTGTCATTATTTTTCTGGTCTTCCTATATTACTATTATTATTATTTTGATAAAAATTATATTGATCGATTGACTGATAGGTAGATAAAAACATACTTTGATGTTGTCTTCATTTGCTGTTGTGAGTTATCTATCTTATTTGTTAGTCAAATTTCTAGGCTGCCCAAATTCAAATCAATTCTGGCAGCTTCACAAGATTAAAAAGGCAACAAAACTGTATATAAAGTATACATATACATGTATGTATAAAATGTTACATAAAAGCACAGCAATCAACTGAGGGAATAACATAAATTATTTCAACTTCATCATCTAACTAAAAAGGCCTACCAAAACGTCTTAACTGAAGACCTCAGGAAAAACCCAGATTTTTAGAGATGGCTTGAATGTGGACAAAGTAAGTTATTATTTATTATACTCAAAAAGTGAGGGATGGATAAAAAATAATGGTCTTAAGTTACAGGAAATCAGATTCCAGATGTATATTAAGAACAACTTCCTAATGAGAAGTTCAACAGCAGAATCTAGTGCCAAGATGAATTCCTCTTCACTGGATATATTCAAGCAGATGCTGGATAGCTATTTACCAGAAATGCTTTGCTTTGGATTTCTGTACCAATTTGGGGTGGGTCGGTTGGACCCAATGGTCTAAATGCAATTCTATGATTGTTACCCTGGAAAAAGTAGAAACTGAAAGATGATGACAATCATGTAGGACAGGAGAGAGTCAAACCTTTTCAATTGGTGGGCAGGTTTGGAATTTGGAAAGTATGAAATAAACTCTCTCACAAAGTAGCTGTCAAGGGGGATTTACTTATTTGGAAAATGACAGCCATGGTCATCCTGGGCAGCCACAAAACAACGTGCTGGAAGGGAGATTCTTGTGCATTCACCATTACCTAAAGTCATAACTTAAATGGTCGAGGATGCTTCCCAATACCCTCTCTAGCTCATAAAGCACCATAGTTTATATTTGTCTTTTTTTTCCTGGGTAGCTGGGTACTTACCAAGCAAAGCACTGAACTGCTGCCACCCAACACTTCTTCTTTCATGCCTGTTAGACACCAGTGGCTCCCACAAGGCACCATACTGCACACCAGCCCAACCAGCCCCATAGCTTGTCCAAAACCTGAGGTGGGGGGGGAAGGAAATACCCAAATAATTGGGGCTGGGGCTGATCCTTTAAGGCAGCCCAGACCATATCATTTAACCAAAAATGTTCAGGGGCGGGTGAGAGGCATTTAAGGAATGGCAGCCCATCCTAACCTCGCCAGCTATGGACCTGAATCCAACATAAATTATAACAGAAAGTCCAATTTGCCCCTGGCCTTAATGAACCAGAACTACAAAAAGTCAAAATCCATGATACGCATTAAGACACATTTGCAGGCTTTTAAGGACACAGCCACTGGAAGATGGTGCTGATTTTCATATTAAAGATGTGAGATAAGTTGGGCAAATAAGTAAATTAGAAGCGTTCAGTGCTCATGTTTCCAGTTTTCACACAGCTCTCTTAAGTGTTTCAGCTCCCTGATGTGTTCTTTGATGACTCTCCATTCTTTCGTTTATCATGGAAAAGCATTCATGTGCACTTACAGTCCTGTGAAAAAGGGCTTGTTTAATTTATTTCATAAATATTTATCTTACATGCAACATGCCAGTATAAAAATTAATGACCTCCTCTTTCAATTCATTCAATCATAAGGATAACTAGAGCTAGTTTTGTAATTACTCCATTAAGCAAGCAGAAGTGATTTGGGCCAACCCTGCCCTATATTAATCTAATAAATTTTGGCTGTGTTCATCACTGTGAAGTTCCATCACACATATTTTAGAGGCACATCATGCCTCAATTTCTGAGGATCTTTATTAAAAAAGACATTGGTGCATGCTCATCTGAAAAAAGTTAGGAAAGCATTTTTACAGTTCTGGGGCTTCACCAATCCAGAGTCAAAGACATAGTCTTGATGGGAGAAGATTAAGGGCAACTCTTCTTCTAAAGAGTGGCCATCCTGTCAAAATCACTCCAAGAGTGCAATGTAAAATCTTCCAGGAATATCATCACAAAGAAACCTGGAACACCCTCCAGGACTCTGCAGGCCGCTCTTGCCTTGGCTAAAATCAGCATTCATGATTCTCTGATCAGAAAAATACTAGGTAAAAAGGGAATTCATGGGAGAGTAAAAAAATAGAAACATTGTTCATTAAAGGAACATTGATCTAATCTCATGTTTGTCAAAAAGTATCTGGATTACTCTCCAAGCTTCTGGAAGAAATTTCCATAGACAAATTAGTCACAATTGGAACTTTTAGGCTACATGGGGGTCATTACGTTTGGCAGAAACAAAATACAAAACTCTACAATTAGGACCCCTTCATGGATCACTGCCTTGTCGTGGCGAAGGGGCTTGCGTAACTCAGTGAAGCCATGAGCTATACCGTGCAGGGCCACCCAAGACGGACAGGTCATGACAGAGAGTTCTGACAAAATGTGGTCCACTGGAGAAGGAAATGGCAACCCACTCCAGTATCCTTGCCAAGAAAACCCCATGGACAATGTTAAAAGGCTAAAAGATATGACACCGGAAGATGAGCCCCTCAGGTCAGAAGGTGTCCAATATGCTACTGGGGAAGAGCGGAGGGCAATTCCAAGTAGCTCCAGAAAGAGTGAAGTGGCTGGGCCAAAGCCGAAAGGACATTCACCTGTGGATGTATCTGGAAGCGAAAAGAAGGTCCGATGCTGTAAAGAACAATATTGTATAGGTACCTGGAATGTAAGATCTATGAACCAAGGCAAGCTGGATGTGGTCAAACATGAGATGACAAGATTGAACATCGACATCTTGGGAATCAGCGAACTGAAATGGACGGGAATGGGTGAATTTAATTCGGGTCACCATTATTATCTACTACTCTGGGCAAGAAACCCTTAGAAGAAATGGAGTTGCACTCATAGTCAATAAGAGAGTGGGAAAGGCAGTAATGGGGTACAACCTCAAAAACGACAGAATGATCTCAGTGCGTATCCAAGGCAAACCATTCAATATCACAGTCATCCAAGTCTATGCCCCAACCACTGATGCTGAAGAAGCTGAAGTTGACCGCTTCTATGAAGACCTACAACACCTTCTAGAACTACCACCAAAAAAAGATGTCCTTTTCATCATAGGGGATTGGAATGCTAAAGTAGGAAGTCAAAGAGTAATCGGAATAACAGGCAAGTTTGGCCTTGGAGTACAAAATGAAGCAGGGCAAAGGCTAATAGAGTTCTGTCAAGAGAACAAGCTAGTCATAGCAAACACTCTTTTCCAACAACACAAGAGACGACTCTACACATGGACATCACCAGATGGTCAATACCGAAACCAGATTGATTACATACTTTGCAGCCAAAGATGGAGAAGCTCTATACAGACAGCAAAAACAAGACCAGGAGCTGACTGTGGCTCAGATCATGAGCTTCTTACTGCAAAATTTAGGCTTAAACTGAAGAATGTAGGGAAAACCACTAGACCACTCAGGTATGACTTACATCATATTCCTTATGAGTACACAGTGAAGGTGATGAATAGATTTAGAGGATTAGATTTGGTAGACAGAGTGCCTGAAGAACTATGGATGGAGGTCCGTAACATTGTACAGGAGGCAGCAACTAAAACCATCCCAAAGAAAAAGAAATGCAAGAAAGCAAAATGGCTGTCTGATTAGGCTTTACAAATAGCTGTGGAAAGAAGGAATGCGAAAAGCAAGGGTGAAAGGGAAAGATATAAGCAACTGAATGCAGATTTCCAGAGAATAGCAAGGAGAGATAAGAAGGCCTTCTTAAATGAACAATGCAAAGAAATTGAGGAAAACAATAGAATGGGGAAGACTAGAGATCTCTACAAGAAAATTGGAGATATGAAAGGAACGTTTAGTGCAAAGATGGGCATGATAAAGGACAAAAAAGGCAGGGACCTAACAGAAGCAGAAGAGATTAAGAAGAGGTGGCAAGAATACACAGAAGAACTATACAAGAAAGATCTTAATGTCCCTGATGTCCACGCTGGTGTGATCACTGACCTTGAGCCAGACATCCTAGAGAGTGAAGTCAAGTGGGCCTTAGGAAGCATTGCTAACAACAAAGCTAGTGGAGATGACAGTATTCCAGCTGAGTTATTTAAAATACTAAAAGACGATGGTGTTAAAGTGCTGCACTCAATATGCCAGCAAGTTTGGAAAACGCAACAGTGGCCACGGGATTGGAAAAGGTCAGTTTACGTTCCAATTCCAAAGAAGGGCAATGCCAAAGAATGCTCAAACTATCGCACAATTGCACTCATTTCACATGCTAGCAAGGTTATGCTCAAAATCCTACAAGCTAGGCTTCAGCAATACATGAACCGAGAACTACCGGATGTACAAGCTGGGTTTCGAAGAGGCAGAGGAACTAGAGACCAAATTGCCAACATTCACTGGATCATGGAGAAAGCACGAGAGTTCCAGAAAAATATCTACTTCTGCTTCATTGACTATGCAAAAGCCTTTGATTGTGTGGATCACAACAAACTGTGGCAAATTCTTAAAGAGATGGGAGTACCAGACCACCTTACTTGTCTCCTGAGAAATCTGTATGCGGGCCAAGAAGCAACAGTTAGAACCGGTCATGGAACAACCGATTGGTTCAAAATAGGAAAGGTGTACGACAAGGCTGTATACTATCACCTTGCTTATTTAACCTATATGCAGAGTACATCATGAGAAATGCCAGACTGGAAGAATCACAAGCCGGAATTAAGATTGCAGGGAGAATCATCAACAACCTCAGATATGCGGACGATACCACCCTAATGGCAGAAAGTGAAGAAGAACTAAAGAGCCTCTTGATGAGGGTGAAAGAGGAGAGTGCAAAAGCTGGCTTGAAACTCAACATTAAAAAAACTAAGATCATGGCATCTGGACCCATCAATTCCTGGCAAATAGAAGGGGTAGAAATGGAAGCAGTAACAGACTTCATTTATCTGGGCTCCAAGATCACCGCAGACGGAGACTGCAGCTATGAAATTAAAAGACCCTTGCTCCTTGGGAGGAAAGCTATGGCAAGCCTAGATAGCATATTAAAAAGCAGAGACGTCACCTTGCCGACAAAGATCCGCATAGTCAAAGCTATGGTTTTTCCAGTAGTAATGTATGGCTGTGAGAGCTGGACCATGAAGAAGGCTGAGCGCCAAAGAATTGATGCCTTTGAACTGTGGTGCTGGAGAAGACTCTTGAGAGTCCCCTGGACTGCTAGGAGGTCAAACCAGTCAATCTTAAAGGAAATCAACCCTGATTGCTCATTGGAAGGATCGATAATGAAGCTCAAGCTCAGATACTTTGGTCACCTAATGCGAAGAGAGATCTCTTTGGAGAAGACTCTGATGCTGGGAAAGATTGAAGGCCAAAGGAGAAGAGGACAGCAGAGGGTGAGATGGTTAGATAGCATCACTGAAGCAATGAGCATGAAACTGAGCAAACTCAGGGAGGCAGTGAAGGACAGGAAGGCCTGGCGCAATATGGTTCATGGGGTCATGAAGAGTTGGACACGACTTAACGACTAAACAACAACAACCATTAGGACCTCATGACAACTCTCAAAAATGGAAACTGTATTGTCATGGTTTGTTGGATGTTTTGCTGCCTTGGGGCCTGGAGGACTTGCCATAATTGAAGGAAACATGAATTCTGCTTTGATTCATATCAGGCTATATGTCCGTCAATTGAAGTTGAACCTCAAATAGGTTCTGCAGCAAGACAATGATCTCAAATATACAACGAAATCTCCAAGAAAACGAAGAAAAACAAATTTAATGTTTTGGAATAGCCCAATCATCATTCATTCCTAAATCCCATAGCAACGAAACAAGCCATTTATGCTAGAAAATTCTCAAGTATTACTGAGTTAAGTCATTTGCAATGGGGGAATGAGCCAAACTTTCTACACAGCAGTGTGAGAGACTGGTTATCAATCATAAGAACCAGGACAACAATTACATTTTTCACACTGACACCTGGCATGTTAGATAGCTTTGTTTATGAAATAAATCAAACAAGTATGAAACTTTCTTTATATATCAGTAGAACTCACATTCAATTCTGAGAACATTCAATAGCAAAGATAGGCAAAAATTTGGAACACCTGGGGGACAAACAGAACTGCATGCCTGCCACACCTTGACCTCTTAGTTTGGTTTACATAATTTTATCTAGTTCTTTCTCTTCTATTTTGAATTAACTTTTTGTGTCTAGAGCTGTCTTAATAATGTTGGACTAACAGGCTGGGTTGGTAACAGGCAAAATATTTACATGATCTGAAGAGAACCAGAGTATATTATATTCTTTATCCACTAAGTTTCTATCTTCTTTTTTCTTTTATTTAGTTATTTATTGTGTTTCTTTAAATGTTTTAACAAATAAATTATCAATTTTGCAAAAAAAAAAAATGTTTGCAAGTATTCTAATAAAAATAAATTCCAAGTTTAAAAAAGGCTGAGTTGGATCAACAAACTTTTGGAAGATGCCTTATCATACTTGGTTTGGTCCCTTCTTCAGAACATTCTACCAGTTGTCCCTACAATTATTTTTCATTAGTTTCTTCTTGTTATTCAATACAGGTAGTCCTCGACTTATGATCACAATAGGGACCAGAAAATTCATCATTAAGTTGTACAGTTGTTAAGTGAGGCATCACGTGACCACACCCAATTTTGCAGCGGTCATCAAGTGAATCACCACAGTCATTAAATGAATCACACAGTTCCCATTGATTTTGCTTGTCGGAAGCTGGCTGGGAAGGTTGCAAATGGTGATCATGTGACACCGGGATGCTGCAACCATCATAAATGCATGCTGGTTGCCAAGCGCCCAAAATTTGATCACGTGACTGCGGGGACACTATGACAGTTGTAAGTGCAAGGACCGGTCGTATGTCACTTTTTCAGCGCCATAGTAATTTTGAACAGTCGGTAAGGAATGGTTGTAAGTCAAGGACTACCTGTAGACCATGGATGGTCTCTGGATGTGGCTGACCACAACACCTATAATTCTGTGCCAATATGGCAATTGTTAGGGAGATGGCAGCTGAAGTCTGATAAAATCCATTACCACACAGATTCCCCAACCTTGTTTTATATATTATTTTTTAAATACAGGTAGTCCTGCTTAACAACCATTTGTTTAATGACGGTTTAAAGTTATGATGGAAAAAGTGCTTTATGACCTGTATTTGTACTTACGACTGCCACAAACAGTTGCACCTATTTGTGACCTTTTTTATGATGGTCATTAAGCAAATTTTGACAGTCGTTAAGTGAATCACATGGTTGTTCAGTGAATCATGTGGTTGTTAAACAAATTCTGGCAAAAAAATCTATTGGGGAAGCTGGATTCGCTTAATGATTATGTGATTTGCTTAACAACCATCATAAAAATGATCGTAAAATTGGGTCCAGTCACATGGTGACTCACTTAACGACTGCCCCACTTAACCAATTTTCCGGTCCCTATTGTGGTCGTTAAGCGAGGACTACTTGTAGTGCACTACAGGGTTTCCCAAACAGTGAGGTGTATCTCCCTTGGAGAGGTGCAGGCAGAATCTAGAGGTGCGAAGAACCTTTTAGATGTACATTGTTACAATTAATCCACCTTTCCCAAAGCTTCGCAGTATTGTTTTCATTGTTCATTTGTGTTCATTTTGATGTTTTAATTTTTAGGAAAGTATGTACATTAAGGTCATGCTAAAGGGAGGTGTGATGGCAAAGAGTTTAGGAACCCCTGGTGTACTATAAATCTCAAGGTTTCTCTTTCCATTTTGCATGCTATTTTCTGTTTCTTCCAGAAATTACTTCTTTCAAAATGTTGTTCCCCTTATTTTGCTTCCCTATCTATACATCTGTTGTCATGATTACTCTTTTTAAAAATTCCATTTTTAGAAACATAGTTCTGAAAAATACAATTTACTGCATTCTAAATTCTTTCACATTTACCATTATTATATTATCAAGATAATGCATGTTCGTTCACAATTTCTTACAGGTTCCTCATTTAAGTCCGTAAAAGCTCTATAATGACTACAAACATTCCTTTCAATTGTTCTCTTCAATCCTAACAAATCCATACATGCATTCTTTCATCTAGATGTTTGAGTTTTCAGAAGTTCCCCATCTGAAGGGCTGTTGGAAAACAGTCCTCTCTCCACACTTTGGGATCTGTATTTTTTAAAGGTTGAAAAGCAGCTGCATTTTTAGATAAATAGAAAGACAGGCAGGTAGGTATATAGATATTTGAATGCCTCCAGACCAAGGGCACTATCAACTGAAAGAATCAGGAGTACAGCAGAGTTCTTCATCAGAGGCTGATGATTAATGTTTTTCAGCATCTCGACAGTAGGTACCCAGGCCCCTGTTTCTAAACATAAATTACTGGTATATATATATATTTTAAATATAAATACTGCTGTTTGTATACAACTTCAGTAATGTACCTTCCTTTTAAACATTTTCTTTTGTGGACTTTCGATTGAAGAAAATTGAATGTCAGCCAGACTTCCTTTGATTTTAGCATTTGTGCCAATGTGAACCAGTGGGAACAGAACATCCGCATTTCTTCCCAGTGGAATCCTTGGTGAAATTTTTTTTTACCCTCACCATTTATTTGCCTATTTTGTCTGGGGGCTGCTTAATGTGGACCATATTTTTAAAATCTTGGCAAGAATAGTTGAAGACCCCATGGGACTCTTCCCTCCACACAGCATATACATATGATTAGATAAAAATCAGAATGCTATTATATGAGTTATACATGAACTCTGTATATCCTCAAGTACTACATGCATCGCCTTTAAAATGTTAACTCTAAATCACCCCATATATTAACTTGGAATAAAGGTGCATTCTGTAGTCAGATAAACAGGAGCCACATCAACATGGGACTCTCTCCTGATGCTATTACAGTACTTGGTGATAGGCACCCCAGCTTTCTGACAGTGCATGATGTGGGGAGTGAAGAAACATGTTCTCTGGTAGATTCAAGACATTTGTGAGAAAACAGCAGCAGCAAGATTAGCCTGTAACAGCCACCTGTGCTGCTTGTGGTCTGGTCAGAAATGCTTATTAAATGAATATTAGGGACAGTCCCCCCTTTTTTAGGGGGTATGTGCTTTGAATCAGTCTTGACTCCTGGAGACTACATGGACAAGCCCACACAATTTTCTTGGGAACGTTTTTCAGAAGTGGTTTTCCATTGGCTTCTTCCTAAGGCTGAGAGAGAGTGATTGGCCAAAGACACCCAGCTGGCTTTGTGCCTAAGGTGGGACTTGAACTCACAATCTTCTGGTTTCTAGCCTGGTGCCTTTAACCATTATATCAAACTGATTCTCAAAGGATAGCCCTACCATTAGGTAAAATTAAATATCAACACAAGCAATGGAGCTGGAGGAGAATGGGCATAACTAAGGGATAAACTATCAGTCAAAATCATTATTATGGACATTGACCAGGATAAGATGATGTGAAAGATAAACAATCTAACCTAAAAGTTATGGAAAAGTAGCTAGATTAGAATTACTGACAAGGCTATGAATTCACTATCATATAATCTGTAGAAAAACTACAAAATAGCATATAAATTATATTAAGCATATGATATGGTATAATATTACTCTTAATATATAAAAGTGCCTATAGATTTAAAAGATTTAAGAGTAACAACATATATTTACATTTTGTCCTAGACTAAAGTAAGGTATGAAAAACGCAACAATAAAAAATAAAAGATTAAGTAGCAAAAATAATACAAATATATGTATATGAGACAAATTATAGTCCAACAATAAAACTTGGTCTGTAATCTAACCACATCTTAGTGCTGAAATTCAGAGCACCACGTGCCACACTGTCTGTCCTGTATCTCTTACATTGATGCAGATGTTTCAATGCCAACACTATTGAAGAAAAATTCAACTTCTAGACCACTACAAGGAGCAGAGGGTGGAACACCAACTTTTTTCTCATTAGCAGTACAGTCTTGGGCTACCCACGTCCCAAACTTTTGAGTTAAAGAAAGACACCAATTAAGATTATACTTTTAGTCTTGTGTGTTATCTACATAGGACTACATTCTCTGTGTTGCATTTTTAGCCATACAGAAGGGCCCCAATCTTTAAAAGTATTGTGCGAGGTAAATTTCTATTTTACAGAAAATAAAATAAAAAGAAACCCTGCACCTGCAGGAAAAATGCTAGGAAGAAAAAAAAACTGAGGCTAAGAAATAGGGACTTGGGTAATGCGGTAGGACTGAGATGATACTGAAAACAGTAAGAGGAACATTTGAAACCTTGGTATTCTGGCCTACTTAGATGAACAACTGGTACACATTCATTTTGATTGCTATACCCCAGGGAGAAATATTTTTAAAAATTATTTCTAGGTTACTTGCTTAGACTTCTGTTTATTTTATTTATAAAAGGCAGAACTATATGTTCTTTTAAGGATAACAACACTGGAGGAACTTCTCCTTATGGAACAGCTCACTGTGGAATGACATGAGTACCTCACCCCATTAATATTCAAAATGACATTTACTATTAAGAACATTAATATTAAGTTATTGCCAGCTACACTCTCTGTGCTGTAAATATTCTAGTGGAAACAGGAAGCTGGAAAATGTGCAACCCAATTGCCTTCTAGTTTACATCCAATGAGGCATACAAACTACTCCTATTAGGATCCCTATAATTAGATAAGGAAACCTTTTGCTCTGTCCTTCTGGATAAGTATTTAATTTTGGTTAAATGTATGTATCTATGTCCCCAATTAATGATTACTTTGCCTCCAAGTAACCATTGATTCTTCTCAAATGGAACATTGTATCTCTTTGAGAAACAGCACACAATTAGCTTGCATACATATGAACATTCACAGGAATGATGAACTTATGTAAACTTGGAAATGGCCAACAATATGTGTTTGGTCTCCTTAAGACAGGTAGGTGCACCATTCTTCTTCAACCTAACGTCCTTCAGCTATATGAACCAACTGCCAGAATTCTCAGCAATGGCCAAGTTGGTGGTAGAATTCCGGGAGTTGAAATCCATGCATTTGGAGGGCACCTATAAAGGCTGTAACAATACCTTTTTTAAATTGGAAAAAATAACATTTTCCAAGGCAGTGTTGTACGCTATATCTTCCAACAGTAATGCACCACATGACTATTCTAGGAAATCCAATCAACTAAGATATATACAGTATATCATATCTGAAAGATGGCAAGTTTATTATCTTTTATTGGTCAAAACCTACTTTCCCAGATTTGTATGATCTATAGGACTTGTTGCAATTTTATATGAAATCTAGGGAGGCACCAGAATTTTTAACCATTGGATTATTTCATTTCTTCAGTAATAAAAAATTGGTTCATTTCACAATTCCTTTGTAAAAACAGCATTTACTGTATTACTGTAGTTATTTGCTCAGAGGACACTGATTTGTTATTTTCTTGGTTTCACTGGGATTTTTTGAAATGGGATTTATTGCTCTTTACAGCAATAACAATAGTTGTGTGTGTGCAAAAGTATATATGATAGATAATATTTTGCTCCTAAGATTTCATGTTCTTCTTCTGGAGCTCTTGAAACCTGGTTTGTTATTGTTGGAGGCCAAACACTTATTTTATTTGTGTCTTGGTTTATTAAATAGTTCTTTACATTCTACATTTTTCTGCTGTAACATTACCCACTCCTCCTTTCAGCCTCACCTGGTTTTCCATGCAATCCTCTTCTGAACATGATCCGCTGCATTCTACGAAAGTATGAAGGCAGCCCTCAGTTGAAAAATGATTGCCTGCCTCTTCTCTATTGAAAGGATAATCTGGGAAGCAAATCATATTCTATCTTTACTAACAGAGCAGAACTGGGGACCCCAAAGGGGAAGAAGATAGATAACAGAAACCAGATTTTTGGTCTTTCCCTGGTGTGAAAGGAGGCACTACTGGGTACAAGAAAGGACACTGTGTATGTTAGAAGGTGCTAGTAGCAGTAGAAGGGGGCAGACTTGGAGCTCTCGTAGGAATGTAGAATTTAGAGGCACTGGGTCAGACCATAGTGAGGTCACTCCATGGTGTTATCAGATGCTACATTCTGGCTGTAAAGATCTCAGTTTGATTTAATTTATGCTTTTTAATCATTTTTATGTAACAACTCTGGGAGTATCATGGTAGTTAATAAACATTACACACCAACCCATCTTTAAAAAAGCTGTATTATTTCAACAAAGATAAAAAGCAGTTTACACCCTAACCCTAACTAAAATTAAATGAAAAGCCTCGAGAAATGGAGTCTGAAATTGAAGACTGACAGAAAAAAAATCTATATAAATTATTTCCTTTGAGCTGGATGGCATTTCCTGCTAAGGAAGGGTTAGAAAATTTTGGCCGTGGCTGCTTTTTATAGAGAACTAAAAACATAAGGAGAAATAGCTTAATATCCTTCTAGAGTATAGATGGTGAAAGTATGGGGGCTTAGTTTTTTTTTCCTTTAATTTTTTCCCTCCCTCTTTTTGATATTGCTGATATCATACACAATTGGATAATTAAAATTAATTTAAAGGCTTTACTAGTTAAGAGGCACCAGCTGCAATTCCGGTTGCATTGGCCACACTTCTGCTCAGAACTGGAATTACGTAATACAATTTTATGCCCAGACTACAACTGAATTAAATATGCTTTTTTGTTGTTGTTGTTCAGTCGTTAAGTCGTGTCCGACTCTTCGTGACCCCATGAACCATATTGCGCCAGGCCTTCCTGTCCTTCACTGCCTCCCTGAGTTTGCTCAGTTTCATGCTCGTTGCTTCAGTGATGCTATCTAACCATCTCATCCTCTGCCGTCCTCTTCTCCTTTTGCCTTCAATCTTTCCCAGCATCAGGGTCTTCTCCAAAGAGATCTCTCTTTGCATTAGGTGACCAAAGTATCTGAGCTTGAGCTTCAGTATCAATCCTTCCAATGAGCAATCAGGGTTGATTTCCTTTAAATATGCTTATGTATACCTAAAGATTTGGGAGACATTTTCATCTGATACACATCAAGTTCCATTAAAAAGAATCAACAGAAGTTAAATTCTTCATTAGGTGTTTAAGTCCCAGTATTTTCAAAACAGCTAGAGCTAAAATCTAAACTAAAATTTGCCCAGGCCTTGCCTGGACAAGATGGCTGCTCAGAAAACCTGGAACACAATCCTGTGTGGTCTGTGGCTTTGCCTGTTTGTGCAAAGCCCGATTCCTGTCAGTTGCAGTCCGGGCTTTCCTTCTCACTCTGCCTGGAGAAGCAGAAAAAATGGGAGGCTTTGCTTAGCTATGACGTGAGAATTTATCAACCTTTCTCATAAATTGAGCTGAATTCACTAGATGACTCCTCTGATGCTAGGGCATTGTTTTGCAGCAGCTGCAGCCCTCTGACATTATATAAAAAATAAACATAAAAGTAACATTTAAAACGTGGCAGAAATCCAGCGAGATTGCCAAATAATTTTTTGTAGTTTATGTGAAATCCTGTAAGGTTTTGATATTCTTGTGCGAGGTCCAGTGAAGTCTTCAGGGGAGGTCAAAATAGGCAAGATGGCTATTGTGGCATTGTGATCCAACCCATCCTTTTTATTTGTGTATCACTATTGCATATACATACAAAGGGGGGGGCGGGGCTGGACTAGATTCTAACAATGCCTTCTTGCCCAGCTGGATGGATGATTGCCCATGGTCTCCACTGGCAAGGTCTTGTGAGATCTCAAGGTGGTAATGACAAAAATGTATGAGAAATTGAGGGATGGCCTCGAAAGGCCTGAAACATTTGCCAAGTACTGAACTGACCCCACCGACTTTCTCGTAATTTCCTACAGCCATCATAATTCTTAATCTGCATTTAATAGCTATGGCAACTCTTAATAAATTAATTGTATTTATACATTTGGATTACATTAGGAAGAGTTTTGAGCAATCTTCCTGAATGAGTAATATATAGCTAGGTTGCCAAAATCTGTGTCACACACACAGGTTTTTTTTTTTTTTTACATTTTTGTTACCATCCAGACTTTTGCAGCCCACATATAGCAAAAGAGGATGGAGACCAAAGTATCTGCTTTGTGCCTGGTTCAATCAACAAATCAGGACTGTAATATATTATACATGGGTGACAGCAATTTAATATAATCAGAAAGGCTACAGTCATTTTTCTATAGATATTTACTATACTTTTTCCCAAAGGAATTCTGGGAAAATTTCATTTTCCAAAAGCATTCCCCCCCACAAAAAAACAAAAACAAAAGATCCCAGATGATGATGTTTAATATATTGTTAAATTCAGCTAATTATCATTTAAGGGAAAGCTATTTAACAGGCAGCAACTTTACCATTGCTTCTCTTCTTTTTCCTCTAATGATTAGTGAGCACTGAAGGAAGATGGCAGGGAAGAAGCTGAGTTTATTTATTTTCAGGAAGATTG